>NC_046375.1:370833-741666 GCF_011125445.2 Fundulus heteroclitus
TACCACTGAAAAGTGTTATATAAATAAACTTGTCTTGCCTTGTTACATTTTTCTCATTTGGTTTCATCTTTGTTTAATAAATAATGCCAATGTATGATCTGTAATGTGGTTTTGCACAGTTGAAGTTGGATGTGTGACATGTTAGAACTTTGCAAAGATAAGATTACGTTTATGTCTTAGTGTGTAAAACCCTAGAAGTGAAAGAGGAATCACATCCAGAGATGTAAAACAATGGCTGGTTATTAATAGAACCACTAAGCGCAGTGTTAATTATCATTACTAGTTAATACAGATCTCTATAAGATTGAAACGCGTCTGAATTTACCTGCTTTAAAGGAAACTCTGACGGGTCTCGTCTGCTCAGCTCGAGACGTCTCATTTGTCCTCCTGTCAGCTTCCAGTCTGGTTCTCAGTCTCAGCGGCTGTGGACGTGGTTCTGGATCTGTTTAACACCAAAACGTCCCACCAGTCTATACCACACTTTATCATCTGCATAAACCTGACTGAAAAAGTTTTAAATTGAGCCAGCAAACTGACTAAACTCAATTATTTAAGAAGCCATCAACCGCACAGAGCTCACGCGTCATCAGAAATGTACCTTTCTTATCTGTGGACGCTCTGACTTTGCTCTTGACAGCTGACGCTCCGGAGGGGAACAAAAACAATTAGTTTCTAATCAACAATCATCTCTTGTCACTGAAATGAATTATGAGCGACTTCATGCATATTAATTGGTGCCAGTGCGTGTTGTTACCTGTCCTTTTAGACACTGGTTTCCTCCTCTGTTGTACAGCTGCAGGCTCTGACATAATGAGAAAATTGTTGGGAATCGCTTTCATAAAACACGTGTTTTTCTCTCATCCCTGACAATTTCTTTAGGCTGCATCTTAATTCATCTAGTCGTGAGAAATCAGACAAAACCAGACTTGGTCACAGGTTACCTTTTCTTGAAACTGGAGCAGATTTGGCTTTCTCTTGTGCATGCCTCCCTATCGAGAACAAGAAAAATTAAATAAGAATAAAAACATTTTTAAAAAAGTATACATCCAATAAATCTGGTTAATTTTTTATTAACCTTTTTTAGCTTCAGCTGGAAGTTTTGATTTCCCTTTTGCAGGCTTCTCTGTTGAAAATGATAAAATTTGGAGGAAAACTGCATATTTTTAATGCACTCTGCTACTTTGGTTAATGTTACATTCACAATTTTTTTAAAGGAAAGAAAAGCATTCATCTAAAAGCATGCATTCTGCTAATTTGTTAAGTATTGTGTTTACCTTTTTTAGCTTCAGCTGGAAGTTTCGATTTTTCTTTTGCAGGCCTTTCTGCAGAAATTAATGATACAGTATGAAAGAACTGCATATTTTTAATGTGCACTTTAAATTGGTTTATTATTACATTTACCTTTTTTAGCTTCAGCTGGAAGTTTGGATCTGTCCTTTGCAAGCTTCTCTGCAGATAAAATGGTCAAATTTGAAACAAGCAACATCTTTAAAGGTATGCAGCCCCTTAATTGGATTAATGTACACCTCACCTTTCTTAGCTTCAGCCGGAAGTTTGGTTTTCTCTTTTTTTGCAGCTACATCTGAAGGCACAAACATTTGCACGGTTTACTTTGACAAACTGACACCAGAAGGAACGAGGCTCATCCAATTGGATTTTAAGACTAATTAACGTGTTAGTTAATTTCTTTATAATCTATTTCATAGCTTTCATCGTATATTTATTTCAAAGCATCGTTGGATTATTTCTCGGCCATGAAGACAACACAATAACCGAAGCCAAGCTGGAAATGCCTCTCTTCGTTTCGGCTTCTTTCGCTGCAGGCTCTGAGGGAATAATTGCAGTAAAATGACCATGGAAGGTTCATTTTGCCTAATGACTGCATTCAGAGCGTTTTGCATCACTCCATATTACAGTTATTACATAATGCGACTGCAGTTTCTTCAGGAGACATCCCGGAGAGCCGGTGAGTTAAAGCAACCTGTCAGAAGATGAACCGGTACCTTTTGCTGAGTCAGCAGCCTTGTTTTTTTTCTTTGCAGCTAAAAAAAAAAAAAAAACACAAGACAAAAGTAAATAATTAGTCTGTGGCTGTATGTAGCATTAAAAATGTTTATGTTTGCAAATTTAACTCATTAAATTGATTGCACCTTTCTTCACTGAGGCGGCCTTTGATTCTTCCAAAACTCTCTCTGGTTCTTAAAAGAGAACAAATAACAGAGTTTTATTCGTCATTCAATAATGTTTTAAAAATGCTAAATACTCTGAGCTCTTTAGAAATATGATAAAAGAAATTAAGTTTAAGTTTGGAACTGTATTGTCTTGCTATTTGGTATGTTTGTTTAGGTTTTTTTTTAGACATATTATGTTATGTATAAAATAATGCAAAATAATGCATAAAGGTATTTCAATTGTTTTTAAAATTAAATCAAATCAAATTAAAACCCCTAAATTACCTTAATCCCAGGAATTTAGAATAAAAAATGTTAAAACATTGTTTCCTTGATAGGATTAATATAAAGCTACTACTGTTGATGTTGGAAACAAATTATAATGTGCTCTAATTTGGATAGAATATTCATGTTTAGCTCACCCTGAACTTGAGCTGCAGCTGGCGGAGCTTCAGCAGCTGGAGTCGCTGCCTCTGGCTCCACCAGCGGTTCCGGCTGGGGAGCCTCTGGCGGATCAGGCTGTTCTGGTTGTGCTGGTGGAGCAGAAGGTTCTGGAGGAGGGGGCATCATGGGTTGCAGAGGTGGCTGATACGGTTGATAGTGAGCATAGAAGGGCTGCATTGGTGGAGGAACAGGCTGTTGTTGATATGGAGGCTGCGATGGTGAAGCTGCAGGATGAACAGTCACAATCGGGGCAGACGGAGCTGAAAAAGGAGAAAATACTTTTTTCACCATGAGCCAAAGGCTAAATTATAAATCTAAGAGTCGCTCGGAGTCAGTCCCACATCGGTGTGAATACCTGGCATGGTTGGTGGGGGGTACGGATTGTCTGTGACGATGTGATGAACTGGAAAAATTGTGAGAATTTCAATTTATAATCTAACCAATCATTTACAGTTTTAAGCATTTCATGTTTGATAGCTTTAGAGAGCGTTGCCAGATTCTTGGTCACTGTCACGGCCCTTTCCTCTGACCTGCAGGGGCGGTTCCTCCTGCAGGCAGAGGCGGGTCTTATTAATTGGAGCCACTTGGGCTCATTATATAAGTTGGGCTCCATTAACACTCTCTCTCTCTCTCTGCTCCTCCAGGTACTCACTTTGTTGGTTGGTTCCGTTTGGTTTTGGTTAACATTCAGACACATTCTCACATACATGTTCACCCACTCATACACTGCACACACTAAACATTCTTACAGACTCACATCTGATCCCTGTTTTATTTATTTAAAGTTACTTATAGGTTACAATAAACTGTTGATTGGCCTAAACCGTTTTGTCTCCCCTCCTTTTTGTCATGGGCATTGAGCTGGCCTGTGACAGTCACCTACCGTACCATCCTGGGGGCGCCGGGCAGTAAACCGGAGCAGGTCTGCAGGGACTGACTGCAGCAACAAGGAAATGCACATTAAAATTGCTTTATGTAATCCACACTATTTGGACTTGAATAAACTGCACAAAGGTTGTTTTTGCAAGATATCTATAATTCAAAGTCAGTTACGTCAATACTTTTTTATTTTTTTATGCAGAAAGTCATAATATGTGACTGGAAACATCAAAATGTTAAATACATCCCAAAAAAGCTTTGGTTATGTCAGCAAATTGTGTCTTTAGTTTTATCTAATGCATGCTACCAAAGATAATTTAAAATCAAATAGTTGCAACTGTTTTTTTATCTCTTTATATCAATAAATTATACGTTTGATATTTCTGTATTAGATGTGAATACCAGCTTAATAACCAGGCTTTATGTAGCTCTTTTGGTTTTACATTTGAACTGCATACGTTTCTATTCATGTGAAGCCAGATATTTACACACATTGCATAAAAATGATAAAGGGACAATTTTTCCCTTTTTATACAGGATGTGTAAATATCTGGTCTCATCCGTATATTGCAATAAAATGAATTGTTTTATGCGTTATTTTGAAAGAAATAGTTGTGGCTATATGTGTTTTCAGAAAGGGTGAAAACTTGTCAGAACTAATTTTGAAAGTTGAAAAAAAGTTGAAAAATTCCACATTTATGCATTATACTTGATCATGGTCCCTGACCTCAGCTGGAAATAGATCAGCTTTTCTTCAGTATTGCAATAAAAATCTTTATTTCGTTTTATTTGAAATACAATGTGTAATTTTCTCACCTTCCTGTGCAGATTCTGCTGCTTCTTCCTGCTTTTTGGTCTCTGTCACTGATGAAAAAAGTCCAATAAAGGAAAAAGGTCATTTTCAGTTCTTTGTCATAACTGCGTATGTTTGACTTGGCAGAATTCATTACTCACCTGTTTTTGACATCCTGCTCTTCTGCTTCAGTTTTGCTGTTTGGATTGAAGTTTTTAATACATTTTAATTATTGTGTTAAAGGAATTTGACACAACTATCATGCACTAGTTTACTGATATGCATAAATTAATTGTTTTGATCTCCTTCATAAAAAGGATTTTTTAAATGTATTTTCCGGATACCTTTCAGAAGAGGAGCTAATCTTCGGATTTTCTTGACTTTTGGCTCCAGAGCCGGGAGTCTAGGAAGAGCTGGATCAAACGTTGGAGCGTGATTGAAGCTGTTACGCCTCAAATTGGGTTGATATGACCGATTTAAGGATAAAACGATAAAACGTGTTACCTTGCCTTCTCGGCGTTTCGTCTGTCTTCTTCACAGCTTCCTGTTCTTAAAGTAAAACAAGAATAAATGAACAGAAACGTTTCAACGCATCGTGATAATTAGTTTTCTGTGTTCTAAAAACATTCTTCTTATCCACAGAGGTGCTTAACCTGGAGAGATTTGGGCATTTATCAGAACACTTTGTTTTGTGTAGTTACCTTTTTTCCGTCGCACAGCAGAAACCCTCCTGGGTGCATCTAAAAGATAAACATAAAATTTAAATCCTAAATGTGTAAAATAAAGGATGGAATGTCAGGCTTTAATTCTGACACGGAAAAAGAAACAAAAACTTAAAGGAAAAGATCCAAGTCGCAAAAACTTTAAAGGTTGTTCCACTTTTTGATGCAAATCTACGTTCTGCTCTTCCATGGAGGGATAAAACCTTCACAAATGGAGAGTTTTGCAAAGCGCTCTCACATGTTGAACTTTTTATTATTTCATCACGTTACAACCACAAACGTTCTCAGTCATATTTAGATCTGTATCTACATTCATTTAGTCCACCATCCCCTCAGCTCTGATCAGCTTCTTGCCCCTGGAGGCCCACAGCATGCCGCTGCCACCGCCGTGTTTCACAGTGGCGATGCTGGGTTTGTGATAACGCGTAGAGCAACTTTCCTTGGTTCTCACAATGCTGGTGGTTCTCTAAAAAACATCAGAGGCCTTCACTGAACAGCTTTTTTTTCTTTTTATTTAACCTTTTTAATCCCATTGAGATTAAAAACCTCTTTTTCAAGGGAGTCCTGGCCAAGAGGCAGCAAAGTTACATATTGAACAGAGATACATTAGATTAAATGACAGGTACATAAAAAAAAAACATATCAAGCAAAACAATTACAGATAACAGAGGCTGTCTCAAATTCTTTCATTTTCAATTTAAAAGCATTTTAGGATAAAAACTCAGTCAACTTCCAGTCTTTGTAAAAAAGTCCACGCACAAGGAGCTGCGCAGATAAAGGCTTTCTTCTCTAGCTCTGTGCGGGTAAAAGGAACAGCAAGCAACAGCTGATGGTTGGATCTCAGGGCATAAGAGGTCACGCTTTTCTGTGTTTGTATGGCAGAAATGTCAGAGGCCAGTAATCCAAGAAGGGTTTTCAGTTTGCACCGCTGTGTGCAAACTGAAAATTAATTAAACACGGGTGGAATCTACTTTCTGATAAGGTGGCAACTGTGCATTCAGAGTTCAAGGGGGATGAATAGTTTTTCCCAGACACTGCTAATGTGTCCATTAGAGGATTTTCAACTGTTCAATGTTGAATTGCAACTTAAACGTGTTTTTTTTTGCAAGAGCGTGTCTGTTTGTTTTGTAGACTAACTAACCATGAAGAATGATGGTGATTGCATCCTGAGACAAACCTTTTTTAGCTGCAGCCTTGGCGACAGCCTCCTTGGCCTTTGCGGAGTGCATGCAGGGACACTCTGAAAGAACGAGGCAGAAAAGTAAAGCTGCAGTAAAAACAAACATGACAGAAGCTCGTCTGCTCAGACTCAGTTCCTCACCAGCTGGTTCGCTCTTTGGCGTCTCCTCCTCAGGTTCAGGCACAGGTTTCATCACATCCACCGTCGCCTTTTCCTCGTCTCCGTCTTCATCGTACCCCTCGTCCTCGTCTTCGGCTTTGTCTGCAGACTTCAGAGGCTTAGATACGTGTTCTTCAGCTTCCTCATCCTCATCCTCATCCTTCTCCTCGGGAGCAGCAGGCTGGCTGGTCTCTGATGGGAACCAAAGAGAACGCTAACACAATTATAAATAAACGAGCCAAAATAAACTCAGAGATCCACTTAGGAATCATCAGAGGTTGTGGCATAGTTTCCCTCTTGTTTCCTCTTTTAAAAATGTGAATCAGAAGTTTGCATTTGTGTCTGGATCTCCTGTCAAACCATGTTTCTGGTGCTGAAGAGGTCACTGCTCAGATGGTCATGTTCCTGTTGTAGAAATCTAAAGGAAACACACAGACTGTCACATAATTCACGGCTGATACCCACCGGCTTCTTCTGTTTCATCCCCCTCCACGCTGTCTTCATCAGCCTCCTCATCATCATCATCAGCCTCAGCATCATCGGCCTCGGTCTTTGCTGCCTCCTCCTGGCCGGTGACCGCCGCTGCAACGGTGGCTTCAAACATTCAGACATCAGGTGATGGTTAGAAAGTGACCAGATGTTACGGTGTGTCTGCTGAGCAACACTGACTGTTTAAAGTATCTTATGGTGGCACAGGAAATTTAAAAAATGGTTAAAATATGCATAATGTGTTGTTTACACATGGGGTGTTTAGTGAGCTATTTCTAATTTAATATCAAATATGTCATTTAATGACTTCTTTATTTATCTGTGGTGACACTTTTGAGCCTCCGTATATCTCACTTATTTAGAAAAACACCACAGCTCCAGAACCTGGGATTTTTAGGTTTCAAACAATCATAGTCAGGTTAAACCTTCTATATGTGCATCTAAGAAAATTATCATGAACAAACCTATTTATTTCAGCAACTCAATTCTAAAGATGCAATAAATACGTTTGTTTTACACGTCGCTACATCTCAAGCATTTCTTGAGTAGAACATTGCATAACACCAATAAGACCGATAAAATTATACAACCACAAAGACCAGACTGCAACGTGGCGCATGCAAGCATGATAAGGAAAAGTTTAGTGGAAGGAAGAAAGTCTGGCAGAGAAAGGTTCACAAGCAGCAAGGATAACTGCAACCTGGAGAGGATTGTGACGCTAATCCATCCGGTCTCACCAGGTGAGAGTGGGTGGAGTCAGAGCTTTTTCCTACCTGACAGGAGGATGTCATCAAGCCCATCTTCATCGTCCTCTTCCTCGTCTTCTCCTTCATCATCAGAGGGTTCCTTTGCTTCATCTATGTCTTCCTCTGTGGCAACAAATGTTTCTGACATCTCTCCCTCTTCCTCGTCCTCGTCGAAGCCGATCTCGTCTGAGCTCGTCTCGACATCTTCGTCGTCCTCGGTCTCGTCTTCCTCGCCCGTGACATCACTCAGGGATTCTTCGTCGAGTTTCAGAGCGCTGTCGTCGTCGTCGTCTTCGTCACCCAACACTCCACTGTCTGAGCTGACAAACGGAAGAACATCTGCCTCTTCCTCCTCTTCCACGTCTTCTTCAGCATCGTCATCCTCAGCGGCTTGGTCAAGCTCCTCCTCGTCTTCGTCAACCTCAAGGTCGACGAGGATGTCCTGGTCGTAGTCTTCATCTTTACCTTCATCTTCATCATCAGCAAACTGGTCAGAGGAAGCCACGGATATCTCGTCATCTGATTGGTCCAGATCGTCTTCGCTGTCGTCATCTTCCTCGTCAAAGACCTTTATGTCCTCTTCATCGTCGTCATCAACAGGTGGTAGAGGAGGCAGGTCTTCCTCACCTGTAGTTTTGAGATCTTCCTCGTCATCACCCGAAGCTGCTGTGGGAGGAAGATCAAGATCCAAGTCTTCCTCAGAGTCCTCCAGGATTACGTCGTCGCTGTCTGACGTCGCTGCTAGTCTGTCGTCTTCGTCGTCTTCCTCGCTGGAAAGAAGCGCTGATTCACTGATGTCTGAGGAATCCACGAAGGCGTCGTCGCTGCTTTCCTCTCCTTGGTCTTCGTCTTTGCCATCATCATCGTCAGGCAGGGTCTCATCTTCGTCGCTGTCTTCGACGGCAACCGGAACGTCAGAATCTGAATCTGGAGATAAAGCTGCCTCTTCCTCCTCTGAGGTGGAAACGGGTTCAGGAGAGGCCTCCTCTTCTTCAGAGGCCTCATCTTCTTCAGTGGCCTCCTCGTCTTCAGTGGCCTCCTCTTCTTCATCAGCAGCTACAGCTTCTTCAGTGGTCTCCTCTTCTTCATCAACAGCTACAGCATCTTCAGTGGTCTCCTCTTCTTCATCAACAGCTACAGCATCTTCAGTGGTATCCTCTTCTTCATCAGCAGCTACAGCTTCTTCAATGGTCTCCTCTTCTTCATCAGCAGCAGTGTCTTCCATCAACTTTTTTTCATCCTCATCTTCCTCTCCTGCCTCCTCCTTCACATCATCTTCATCTTCAGGTTCTACAGAAGCTGATGGAGGAACTTTATCTTCATCCTCTTCTATGTCTTCATCTGTGGTCTTCTCCTCCATGTCCTCCTTTTCATCCTCCTCCTCCTGGATGCCTCCTGTCAGCTCCTCCACCTCTTCTTCTTTTTCCTCTTCTTCACCATCTTCGGTGTCTGCTACCTCCTCCTCCTCTTCCTCCTCCTCAGCATCCTCCTCTTCCTCCTCTTCCTTCTCCTCCTCCTCCTCAGTCTCATCATCCTCCTCCTCCACTCCCACTGCTTCTTCCTCATCGGCTATCCCAGTATTTATTTCTTCCTCCTCAGCATCTTCTTCCTCCTCTTCCTCATCTTCTTCTGCTTCCTCATCTTCGGCTAACTCTTCTTCATCTTCTTCCCCCTCATACTCCTCCTCATACTCATACTCATACTCATCCTCCTCCTCATAATCCTCTTCATAGTCCTCCTCATAATATCCTTCCTCGTCGTACTCCTCCTCTTCTTCCTCTATTTCTTCCCCATCCTCCTTAGCCTCCTCCTCCTCCTCCTGGTCCTCCTTTTCCTCCCCCTCAGTGGCCTCTTCTTCCTCTGCCTCCTCTTCCTCTTCCTCTTCCTTTGCTGCTTCTTCTAACTTTTCTAGCTTTGTCTGAGCTTGCATTCCTATAACTGCAAAAATACATCTTGTCAAATAAAAGCAACCGCATGAAATTGTTATTAAAGATCAAAATAATTTTTTCAAGAAAATACTTTAATAAAATAATACAGAGATTGGCAAAAGTATTCATCCACCGTTGGCTTTTCACCTATTTTGTCACATTCTAACCTGTAATTTAAATGTTTTTTAGTCTTTTTTTTTTTGTTAAGGTTGGTGAAGTCAAATGTTAATAATACATATAATAATATATATGCTCCATAGAGCTGAGCTTCATGGAAGAGCGGCCAGAAAAAAGCCATTAGCTAGTGTTAAAAATAAAAGGGCACGTTTTGAGTTTGCCAAAAGGCACGCGGGCGACCCCCAGGTGTTCAGATGAAAATAAAACTGAACTTTTTGGTTAACAATGAAAACTCTGTGTCTGGGGCAAACCCAACATCTCCCATCGCCCCAAGAACATTAAGTCCAGGCTGTGAGGCAACAAAACATGAAAAATGCCAGTGGGTATGAATATTTTTGGAAAGTGCTGTAATAAAACAGCACAACATGCTGATTTTTATAAAAAGAAAATGAAGCAGACATTTAAAAGAAGAACAACAAACTGTTGTATATTTGTCATGCCTACACATATTTGGGACAGTAGTCTTTAAAAACGCTAAAAACTACAAATATTGAAGCTTCTTGTGTTTATGTGGCCTCAGATGATTTTAGTTTATATAAATATTTTAAAATGCAGATCTGTAAGGCTGAAACAGAATCTGAATAAGATGATGATGTAATGTGTTTTTCAGTTTTTGCCTCCCTTGCCATCCGTTGACTATGTTGATGCTAAAGGAACGCATTTGGGCCAGTAAATTAATTTCTTTGTTAGACGTCTGTATTTATTTAATTTTGTTCTTCTTTTGCTTTTTTTTCCTTCCAGGGGGCGGCACAGTGACAATCTTCTGCTTCTTCTTCTCTCACACCATCTACCTTCACATCCTCTTTAACTCCATCCATAAATCTCCTCCTTTGGTTGCATGTGCATGTTGTTGTTGTTGTTGTTTTTTTTAATCTGTGCTGGTGCTTTAAGTGATGATGTGTGTTTATGCAGAAACAAATGAGGAAATGCATCCAGGCAGTGAACAAGATGTACATACCTTTGCTTCTTGGTGGTAGAAATTCTCCTGCACAGTGAGCAGATAAAACATTTTAAAAGGCAAGCAAGAGAGAAACACACATTGCCACCATGCATGCACTCTTTCCCATTAATATCTAAAATCTAAGATAACATTTTAGAGGGAGGTATTAAACGTTCGTTAATGATGAACAAGGATGCTAAAGGACAACTATGGGAGATAATAAGCGTCTACGGTGTTTAAGAGCTAAATGTCCTGTTTTAATCTCTATTAGTGGGATGTTATGAGGTGGGCTCAACAGCCAGAATCCACACAGCACCCACAGAGGGCCACAAATCAAATACCTTTTGCTTTCTTAGTCTTCCCCTGAACTTCCTCCTCCTCCAACCATCTTGACTCTTTGAGATGGTCCATGAACAAAAGAAGCTTCGCTGTAAAAAGCTATTTTATATTTCAGTTCAGTGGTTTCCAACCCTAGCTTGATCTGTGAAAAACCATTTAAAGGGTCTCCAAAAGTCTAATTAAGTTTGGCCAAATCAGCCAAAGCAATAGACTCGCTATAAATTCAACTTTATGAGCTATAAACACAATAATCAATTCATTTTCTTTTTTTGTGTGTGTGTAAATGAAGATTGTTGAGGTTTGTTGGGCAGATGCTGAAAAAAAACTACTGGTTTAGATCCAAGATGTAAATATTTTCTAATACTTTTCCAACTCTGTTTGCTTTTAACACTTTCTAAAACTAACCAGAGAAACCCAGTTTGACTGATTTTCATTTCTCCGACGTGTTTCTTCTGACTGGAGGTAATGGTGGTGCTTTGGAGCGGCTAACCAGAGTCCAGACTTAAATCTGATGGAGTTCAGGGACGGAAAACTAGAGGCATGGACAACGAGGCTTTCCAGGCTAAAAGACTTTCAGCTCCTCACCAAATACAAATTATCAGTTGTGCAAAAAGCTCCTCAGTATAAATGTTTAACTGTTGTAACGCCAACACAGATTTTTCCATCAGTTATTAGTAACTTTGTCTCTGTGTCCCTTAAGAGGCAGTGAGCTGCCGACACTGAGTGTTGCACAGGGAGCCGGAGTGAGTTTTGAACCGGCAACCTTTGCAGGCTCCCTAACCACTAGACTACTACGCCCACTAACTGAGAAGGGTATAAATAATTTGCCACATTCCATTTTTCTGACAAACTCTAAAGAAAAATCATTTGTATACTTTGGTTACATGAAGATTATTTCCAGATCTAAATCTTCCAGAGTTCTGAATAATTGTGGGTCTAACCATCGACTCCCTGCTCCTCTTGGTATTCTTATCACACCTTTGAAAACCATAAATTAAAGCAGACATTCCTTTCATCGTCCTGCCCCAGGGGAGTTCATGTCTGTGGTATGAAATAATGACACCGAAGGTCAAATTTAGCTCAGGACAGATGAAGCACAGATGACTTTTCTCCCCTTCTCTGTGTCGCAGGGATCCTGGAAAGACACTGAAAAGCTGCCGTGGTACGAACCTTTTTTCCTCACTGCATACAGCGTCCCTGCAGAGAAGAAGAAGCAACTGGATGAACCACATAAAGACCCATAATCCTTCTGTTGCGGTCATGAAACCCGGTTAATATTCTCAACAGCATGCAGCGTGTGTGTGTTGAACAACTTTTTGTACCTTCCTCTTCCTCTGGAGCAATGAGGCTCACAGCGAAACTGAACACGGCGCTGATCACGTTGGTGGACTCATCCACGGCGTCGTTCACCACCTTCACAGGGTCCGAACTGAACTTGCTGAGACCTCCTGGTGGCGTACGGAGGTCAACAAGGCGAAGAACACAAACAATCCTTTATTTCACGTTTGTCAATGTGTCCACCAAAGCGAATAATTTCAAATTCAAGACTTTCAGAACGGCAACATTTCCGTCAAGCTCTTATAAATCAACACAGACTAATTTCCTTTCTGAGGGGTTAAACTGAAAGAGGGCAGCAGGGACTTTTTTAAGCAATGGGTGATTGTCCTGCCACACTACAGGAAGCAAAGGTAACCCATCTTCCAGCATAACCACCTCAGAGGACATTCCAACATAATGCTACACAACGAAGCATCTGAGAAGTCCTACAGCTCCTCGGCCATCAGCTGCAGCTGGAAACATCAACACCAGAGGTCTCAGAGGAGCTTGATTCAACCTAATCAGCATAAAGAATTGCTCCTTTAGAAAAAAAGATAACTATACAAGCATTGAATCAAGCCCACCTGAAGTTCAATTGTTCCAAAAACCCACAGGTTCTCGTTTAAAGTCAGGCATGAAACGTTGTTGGGTTTTGGGAATATTTGAACCAGAAAAGCGGCAGCTAATAAAACCACAAACAACAGAAAACAATCCAGTCAATGTAATCCTGCTACCCTCCTGTACAGGGCACAGATTTAGGTACCTGTGACATTACACAGTGCAGCAATAGTTATTCAACCGCCTGCTGAGTTTTATAGTTTGTCCCCTTACAAACAAATGAACAGTCGCTAATTACTTTACCAAAAGGATGTGCTTCACAGGAACGTTGAATATTGTTATTGCCTTGAATAAATATTTTAAGATTTTTCTTAAATAAGCAAAACAGCTGGATTATGAAAATCTTTATTTGAAAGGACAAGACTAATATTTTCTGTAGTTGCAAACCTCTCAGAAGGAATTCTGACAAACGTCTTCAGACTGAAGCTCTGAGGATCCTTGGCCACGTGTTTCGGACCATTATGGTACTGGAGGACCCATCCATGACCCACCGTCAGTGTTCTGACGGAGGAGGAAGGTTATATTTCACTGTGCAGGGCCACATCTGGTGAAGATACCCCGGAGCTTTAGTGCAGAAACAGCCTCAGAGCATAATGCCTCCAATGCCTCGGTGCTTGGCTGTGAAAATGATCCACAGCCTTTTTCTGCCTCCAGCAGGTTGAGATGATCCAGAAGGACGTGATTTTTATCTGATCTGACCACAGGACATGATTTTCAACGTTCTGTGAATCATTTAGATCAGGGATCACCAGCTTTTTGGAAACTGAGAGCTACTTCACAGGAGCTGTTTCGTATGAAGAGCTACCTGTACCAACCTTTGAACCAAAGAGTCACCTTTTTATGTAACACAAACAAATTTTGAATGCTTTTAAATCAATGTACATACAAGTCTGATTAAAAAGGGAGAGGAACTGAATGAAATAGCATTTTAAATACAGCTCACTGTTGGGTTTTGCTATTTTTTGAACAGTCTAGAGGGCGCCACACATGGTCCTGGTGCCTGTACAGGCGCCATGTTGGTGAAACCTGATCTAGATGTTCCCTGAGAAGTTTAAGATGCTCCCTCTGTGGCATGAAGATGCAAGGTCTTCATCCGTTACCATGTAGCGTGTATAATCATGGTGACTGGGGTCTTCAGATCTTTGACAAGCTCCTCCCATGTTCCCCCATGATCCCTCACCATTCCTATGATCAACCCCCATCCCAGGAGGCAAGATCGTGTTTGAAGCTCCAGACCAAAGGAGCTCGTTTTGTATTTTTTTTTTTTTTTTTACGTTTTTTTTCCATTTCTGCAGAACTGCATCATCTCAACTTCGGACCAAGTTTTTTTGTTGATGGTATTAAAACCTATTTGTGCAGATCTATAATTTTATACGGGACATAATAGCTCCTTGGTCTGGCTCGTGGTGGAGGAGCGGTTGAAAAGAAGGAAATGAGTCTCAGGATGCTGGATGTGTTTTTCATAATTATCGATTGATTTTCTGCCTCTCTACCTTAAAACTAACCAATTAGAGACTGTTCATTTCAGTGTAGATGAACAAACGCACAAAATCAGGACAGAATGAAAGTGCTTCATCATTGCACTGCTGTTAACCATCCAGAATGCTGCTAAGCACCAAGGCTCTGACCAAAAAAAACAGCTTGTAAATTCATCTAAAATAAAAAAAATAACAGAAGAACTAATTTGCAAAAGAGCTTTTCAGAAGCTGTGTTTTTTTGCTGCCGTAAAAGCCATTAGTAGTTTTAGAAGAAGCATTTGGGGATCTGCTAAGTTAGTTGCAGGTGAGAAGTCTTGCCTCTGCGCCCTGAATCCTTTAAAACCTTCCTGATGCCGGAAGAAGGGCGATCTGGTTGAATGAGAAAGAATGGTGATAAGCAAAGGTCTTCCTTCTTTAAGATGCATCGCACTCTCAGTCAGCGTGAAGTAAGAAAATAACCAAGCAACAGCAGTTTGATGGAAACAGATGGATGGAGGGAGATTTTCACGGTAATGTTAGAAAACATGAGCAGCTGAAATCATTTTATGGATTAAGGTTCGCTAGATCTTTTTTTTTTTAAATAATGGTTTAGTGTTGCTAGAAACATGATGAACAAGTAGAATTAGTGCATTTTTGTACGACAGCATTTAATTCAGATAGATGATATCTGAATTACAAAAAATATATTCAAATAGCTGCGATGTCAAAAACAAAATAGAAATGTATTTCTCTCTTATAAAGTCTGATTAAAAACAATGTGATCAAAACAGTTATATAATTGTTAAAGTTTAATGTTTTACGTGGTTTCTGTCTGTTCTTGTAAAATCCAGTCCCTTTCTTGTATTTTCCTGTTAGATTCAGTCTTTGCCAAATCCTTGTGTTCTGCATTTGTTTTCTTGCTAGTTCCCCACACCTTAGCAGTGTTCTTTTTTTTCCTTTACATTTACTTATTTATCTGTAGTTTTGTTAGGAGCTCTCATTTCTTGAGTTTAATTTTTTTTATATAAAGGGTTTTTTGTTTGTTAGATTTAATTTAATCTGCCTGCATTTAATCCCGTTGCATAGTGGATTATGGCATTTACTTCATTGTCTTTAGAATACTGAAATGTAATGAATAACACTGAGAAACTATGCCGTCTTAACCCTTAAAATGTTTAGATTAGGGAAACCAATGTCTTCCAGGTCAGTTGCTTCTGTAAACGTGCAATTTTCTCGCTCCTCCAATAGTTTAGCAATAATTAAAGATTAGGGTGAAAACTAAAAGAAAATTGTACTTTTTTTGGTATCTACCCAAACTTTTCCCCATAATTAAGAACAATAAGGCATGTTTATAACTAACATATATTTGTAAATGTATTAATTGTCTAATCAACGCTTTTAGACAGGTTATAAAATTGTTTAAATCTAACCTCGAGCGTGTGAAAATCACAGCTAAGATTGTGGTTTATGATCACTCTCTGAACACAGACAAAGTCAAACTACAATACCTTGTTGGAAAAGATAAGCACACATTCAAAATCCTAGAAAAAATGGGTCATAGTGATAACAGAATCCAATAAAACAATAAAATCATGGGACTTATTGTGTTTTTCTAGAGCGGGGGAGTAAAACTTGGACCATGACGGTCCTGCAACCTCTAGATCTGCCGCTGGTCCAACAAAACTGAATCAAATGAATTAACTACTTTCTTATGCACACAGGTTCTAAAGAGTTTGCTGATGAGCGACTCATGTGATTCAGGTGTGTTGGACTTTGAACACATCTAAAAGTAGCAGGACACCGGCCCTCAAGGACCTGCGATTGACCCTAAAAACGTAAATTCAACCTCATTATTCCTGGAAACGCCAGCAGGATGTAAGCTGGAATGGACCAAATTTTCACCATTCTTGTTTTACCTGCAATGGTCTTGTAGTCGGCCACATCAAACATAATGATGAACACGCAGGTCCAAGTGATGATTAGCGCCAGAACCAGGATCCAGGCTAAAGGGGAGCTGAAGGTCGAGTGGAGGTCCTCTGTAAAAGTTTTCTTGGGCACACGGACAGTCGTGGAGCCGGCGTCTCCCGCCTTGCTGTCAATGACCATGGTGGTTGTCACTGACGATCGTGCTGAGGAAGGAAACAGGGAAAAAAAAAAAAAAAAACATGGTCAAATCTAAAATATCAAGAACATCAAACCAAACAGAGAGTATCTGCCAGATCTCAGAATCCAGAAGGTGAAGAAATAAAATCAGGCGACACTTTTATTCTGGTTCCTGCACTGTTGTTTTAAATGTTATAATAAAGTAAGTAAAGAAAGCAAAGGGCTTTATTTGTCAGTATACATTCAGGGTTTATAGAACAAAACTTCGTAGATCAGATGGAGGGTTAGCCTGAGCCGCTGCGAAGGAGCGCTCCGCCACTAATGGCCGACCTGTCCATCATGTGTTTCAGGGAAAGAGCAGCAGTCATGATGCAGAAATGATTTTATGTAGTTCATGTTAAAGCTGAACAGTGGGTGCATTTTATATCACTGCTGCTTTTCAGTGAGAAGGTCCTGGAGTTGAACCCCAGCCTGTTGTCCTTCTACATGAAGTTTGGATCTTCCCTTGTACGGGTTCTCTACAGGAACTCCAGTTTCCTCCCGCAGTCCAAAAACAGATTTGTGGTTAATCGGTCTGTCTGAGTCGCCATTAGGTGAAAGTGTGTGTGACGGTCCTGTGTGTCTCTGCGTTGGCCTGTGATGGACTGTCAGCCTGTCCAGGGTGGACCTGCCTCTTGCCTAATGACCACTGGACTAGAGGTAGGCCTTTTAATATAAAATGGGTTAAGCATCTGTACCTTGTCAGCTTGTATAATTGAGTTGTTGTATTTCTGGCTTTTATTTCAACCCATAGTCACTAATTAGCCATTAAGCTCGATGAAACACATCTGCCTTCACACCAATGGTTTTTCTTCTTGCAAACTTTGCTTTTTGCAAGGATTTTAAATGGTTTGTGTTGCACTCCACTTTAATTCAGATCTGCTTTTGAGAAATATTAAAATCTGATTAGGGAAAAGGGTTAAAGAGCCAAACACTGGGGCGTTGTGGTGTGCCACTGTTTTATTCACCCGATAGGAATTAGCTGTCTTGGAGCTATCCCAGTACGTCGTTAACGTTGCTGTGGGTAGACCAGATGAACTGAAACCACCTGTTGATTCTGCTCAGCTCCCTGCCAGCAGCGACCCCGGGCTTCTTCATTACTGCTGACTAAGACGGCTTATAGGAGCTCCCTGGACTGAACAGTCAAGCCACAGTTTACCCTCTCAGTCCACTCTGGTTCCCACAGACCCGTCCCACGTCTACAAGTCACTGCATGTGAAACCTGAGCGTTTGTGGGAGGATCACGTTGGGACTGGATTGCATCTGGTGGCTTCACATTGTTGGCATGTTTAATGAGAGAAATGTGGAGATGATACAGCACACACTGTCTCAAACACAGCCAATGCAATAAAATTCCTTCTTATTTCTTGCTTCAAACAGCCACACTGAACCAAGAAGAATACACAAAGACATAAGACATAATAGCGTGCATATGACCAAAAACATAAAAACAGCAAGAGACACAAATCCTCCCAAAAAATATGAAACAGCCACACAATAAAACACAAAAAAAATGTCCATCTGCTTCAAATGTCAGTGCAGATCTAAGAAGAGTTTTAGAAGAGGCGTGTCAAATGTGAGATAATCCCACATTTCTGGAGCTGCAGCAACGCAAGTCCCTCAGTTTACGGTTCCTTTTGAGCACGCTCAGGAGCAGAACTCATAGAGAGCTTTAAAAGAAATGAAATGCATGTAAATTAACATTAAATGTATGGACAGCCACTGGACTGAGGCTAAAATTAGAAAGACATCCTTATTTTGTCTGGGTTCAGGTAAAAGACAAGCAGCACCCTTTAAAGATGAAGAAATTAGGAATCATTGACCCCAAATGGGGAATAAAGTAATCTAGCAGAGAGGTGAATCTTCTTTGGATTACTGTTACAAAGTTCTGCTGACACATTTATTCTTCTTTTGACCAGATGGCTTGTTTGAAAAATTATATAATTGTAGGAATTTAGACTGATCTGACTGAGATTTGTGATGGTTTGCTTTTCTTATAATGGGACAAAAAGCTAATAAATAGCCACAAGGCGCTTCAGAGGTATTACAAAATAGAACATCACTTCTGTTTTACTTGTAATGGCCAACCCTAACTCAGCGTTTGCATCTTTCTTTGTTTAAAAGAAACCTTTCACCTGCATAACAGCACATCATGCTGACATGTGAGTCAGGAGAATAGGAGAGTAGACGGTACACAGAAATCTCTGCGCCATTTAAAATCTGGACAACTGCATTGCTACTGGAGTTGCAGGCCAAACTTTCATGATCCCTCTAATTCAAATCCAACAGATTTAATACCACAGGAGTAAATATCACATTGAATCAGTCAATACAGGTTGTAAATGGACAGATTTTCAACTACATTTCATTTAGGGCCATCATCTTGTATCATTAGATCTTGATAGGTTAACAACTATTGATGACTCTGATAACTAAAGAACAAAAGTGAGATTTGAAGTATTTTGTGTTGTGTGTGTCATGTTTTCAATGTGAAAGTATAGATAAGAGGCTTCAGGACATGACTGGAGCTTTCTACCATTCATAGTTTGTACAAAGTGAGTCCAGCATGACATAGCCTCAAAAAATGTCTTTACTGTGACTATAGTGACATAAATATGTCTGAGCATTGAATTTAACGAAATTAATTTAAATATTTAAAAGGTCTAAAACTTGTTTATGCCGAAACGTTAAGCACAGAAAAAACAAGGATATTGTTTATAAATTATAACGTAGCAAGTGCGTCCTTTTGTTTCTGTAAAATAGAATCGGGTCATCAACATCGACTGCAAATTGTTTTCTGGTAACAAAAGATTTTTATGATTTAAATGCAATTTATCATTGGTGAATTAAAGTGAACCTAAATGGTCTTTACAAAATGACAATGCTGCCCTACATGATGTTTCTGGTACAAAAGAAACTTCTAATATCGATATCCGTTGTTTGGCTGAGTAAAAGACATATTTAGGTAACAAAAAAAGTCTAAAATAACAAGGAGCATCACCCCATAGATTATGAACTCCTTAATCCCAGAGAAAATAACTCTTGATGCTTCACCAAGAATTAATCTTTTTAACATTTTGTTGCTTCCAGATATGTTGGAACAGTTTGAGGAAGGCCTCTTTCGTGTTCTGAGACTCTTTTTGGTGTCCATTAGAGCCAAGACAGTGAAGACAGACCTTACTGTCCCACATCGGTGTCTGACCTCACAAATGTGCCTCTGGAATGAGGATCAGAACCATAAACACACTCCTGAACGTTGTGGAAAGCCTTCCCAAAAGAGATGAAGCTGTTATAGCCAGAAAGTGTGAGGAAACCATTAAAGTGAGCATGGATTAAAAATTACATGTTTTTCAATTTCACGTGTGAGATGAGAAAATACTTTTGGCCGCATAATTTATATGAAAAAGACAGAGAACATAAATTGTGATGACAGATTTTTTTATGCTACTATCCAACTACACACCTGGAAATTTCACTTTATAACTAGATGGTAAATACTAACATTGGGATCCAAAGGTTTCTGGCACAGTTTCACCAAATTTTAAGTTCCATAGAGAGGGACAAAGATCCAAAATGTGTTGGATGGTTAAAAAGTTATTTTTATTTTTCAGTACTTTAGAGTTTTTACCTCAACAAATGGCAATATGTTTGAATGTTCATGTTTGGATTCCTGAATCTTTCCATATGACTCAAACAAAAGCAAGACGTCATTCTTTGGTACCGCCTCCAAAACTTTATGCCCATTTCTTTCCAATCTTCCTGAGCCTTCCTTTAAAATTACTCTTTTGTCAAAAAGCTCCTGGTTAGAACATTAACATGTGGCATCTTCTTAATTAGAGACAAAGCAAAAGCTTGATGGGTTTTCATCAGCTTAATGCTTTAAAAAGAAAAGTTCCCATTCTACTTACTAAATGTCTATTTTCTTAGTTGACCTTGCTTGCTTTATATATATATATATATATATATATATATATATATATATATATATATATATATATATATATATATATATATATATATATATATATACACTACAGATTAGTACATTCACAGTGAATAGACACACATTGGTGTACATAACATTTTTCTCTATAACCTGCAGTAAATTTAAATAGTTTCACCGCAAAAACTGAATTAAAAATTAGTAAAATTTTCTTTAAATTAGTGTATTTGTCCTTAATTTGAGTAGGTAAATAAGATTATATGCCAATGGAATGAGTATTTTTACACCTAAAATAAGATAATTAGATAAACTACACTTGAAATAAGATGATGGAGAGGAGTTGTTCCTATTTTAAGTGCAAAAATCTTATTCCATTGGCAGATCATTTAAATTTGCTGCTCAAATAAAAAACAAATACACTCATCTCAAGAAAACTTTACTTATTCTTAGTCATGTTTTTGTAGTGTTAAAAAGCATTTATGAACTTTTCTAACATTGTCTGGTCTGTCTATCAAATGCCTCTAGAGTAAAATCGTTTGACCAATCATGTGAGCTTCTATTTGTCATCATGCTGCTTCTAAAGTATTAAATAAAATCCCGTCTCTGATTCCTCTTTTTTTTTAAACTTTCAGAAGTATCCCTCACCAAAGCTGAGTCAGCGCTTTGGTTTTCAGCTGACCCCTTTACCTTATCATGCAAGCTTGGATAACCGCCGATTCCTTAAAACCTGCTTTAAAAGGTGCGTTCTGTCATCCAGGCATGAATCCTCAGTTTCACGGCTGACCTGTCGCCATCTATGGTTTCCACAAGACTACCAGGGATCCATTATAGCCCAGCTGAGGTTGCTCACAGATTTCAAGCAGTGAAGTGTTGTAGTATCAGTCCTTTAATGAGCACAGAGGGCAACGTGAACGAAGCAGAGCAAGTGTGGAGCTGGAAAAATGAGCATCACAGTGAGAAAAAAAGAGAGATAGAAAAGTAGGAGCGCGGCAATCAGAGAGTAACAATAAAGTTATAGACTGAACCGTTGGATAGCTAAAGAAAGAAAAAGTCTGAGGAAATAAGAAAGAGTCTGACAGAAAGCCTATCAACACTGGCCTAGTCAAAGTCCAGACCTCAATCCAATAGAGAATCTGTTTTTGGAGTTGAAGATCATTGTTTTCGAGTAAAAAAAATCATCCAACATGAGCAGTTCAGCCTGGAGGAATGGGCCAGATGTGGAGAACTCATAGAGACTGATCCAAAGCAGCTGTAATGACTGCTTTAAAGGGGGATGAAGAGTTATGCACGCTGAAGTTTTCTGTTATTTTCTCATATTTGTTGTTCGGTTCACTATTTTTCTTTAAAAAAAAATCCATCTTTAAAGTTGTTGCCATGTTCCGTGAAAACACTCAAACAATACATTTAATTTCCAGGTTGTGAGGAAGCAAAACATGAAAAGATGCCAGGGGGAGTGAAAAGTTTCCAGGCCATAAATATATCGATGCCACATTTGGAACCCCTGCTGATATATTTTTGTACAACCATTTGCAGACAGGACAGTAAAGGAGGAGACATTTACATTACATAAATGTCATATTACACGCTTACAGAGAGATGAATCTTTAACTATTCCTCTTTGCCAAATATCCAGAGTCCTACGAGTGAATCCATTCTCACGCTTCTCCCCACAGGTTTCCTAAAGGATCCGGGTGAAAGAAGGCAGAAGTTCTGCCTGGGTAATATTTTTTCTCTACTCACCTGGACCTCTGTTTTGGATCCTCATCCTGTTAAAAGACCGGATGAGGACTCATGTTTCTGCCAGAGGCCATTAGAATGTATTTGCTGTGATATTGGACACTTGGAATTAAAACAGACCCACAGCATCACAGATCATCCACCATACCTCAGAGTGGGTGTGAGAAACTTTATTATATTCAACCTGTTACTGAAAAGCTGCATTTTAGTCATCAAAGCACACAGTTCCAGTTAAAGCCCTAGAAGAGCTCAGTAGATTCTTTATCTAAGTTAAATAGATCATATATATGTCAAAGAAGGGCTTCAAGTGGGAAAAAAGCGTTGGATCCTTAATGTCTTGAAAATTGGACTTAAACGTGTGTAATATTTTTATATAGATGTATTGATCTATAGATCAATCCTTTTATTGTTCAGAAATCACAAAGAACAAAAGAACAAAGCCAGTTCAAACTTTTATTAACTTTAAGTCTGGTGGCGTTTTGGTTTTGATGAGCTCCTGGTAATGAAATCTTCCTCAGGAAAACACAACTTGTTGTGATCATAAGGGTCGGTTTCCTCTGTAGAGTCGGATCTTTCTGATGTTTTAGGGTTTACACGTGAAAACAGCACAAAGTCTTATTCTAAGAGCACTTTTGTAGGATGAGTCCCAGTTTTGTATCACACTCTGCATTCATTTTCTTTCCTTGTATTAATTCACGTCTAATTTATTGCAACTGTTTTCAAAACATTAATATTGAGAAGTTATTTTGGAAATAAATAAAAATGCAGTGCACTCAGGGCCCCTGAATGGCTAGCATCGGCCCTGCTTTTATACCATTTGTCTGAAAATGTGCTCCAGGCGTTTGTGCAGGATTAGGTTCCATGTTAGATGCGCTAATGCTAGTTAGCGGAATCCAACCTCTGTTTTTTTTTTTGCAGTGAAGGGCGGATCAGAGCTGCTGTTATCATTCAGCTCTGATCCAGTTTGGGTCCTCTAGGCTGTTTTAGAGCCATGTCAACATCACAGCCATGACCGTTTTCCTCTCTCATCAAAAAGACCAACATCCACCTGACTGTACAGCAAATGCTGTGTGTAAAAACGATGTTTTTTGAGGCAAAAATGTGATTATAATGACTCTAAAACAGTTCTAAATTATTCAGAAAAAAATGCTTGAATCTCATTTATATCATAAAAATAGACGAGTGGATTAAATGTTGCACGGCTGCTCTTCTTTGTAACAGTTGCATCTTTTTTGGAATAAAGAGATGCACTTAGTTTGAAGATTGGATTTTCTTTCTCCTTTTATGACTGCATGTTAAGGCTTTTCACAAGTTCTTACCAGGACCTGTAGCTCCAAAAAAAGACGTTTAATCATTGAGTTGATGATCGGTCACTATCTGTGAACCAAAGCCAGACACGAAGCTGGTAAAAAAAGAAAAGGTAACGTCACACGTATCAGGTGACATGGATATGGGCGACAGCAGACCCAGTGTTGATAGTGGCTGAGCCTTAAGTGCAGTGAAGATGTCGCACAGATCCAGCAGTTGTATTAAAAAGAGCTGCTATGCGATAGCTGCATGTTTTAGATACCTTTTAAAGTTCAAGAATTTCCCATATATGCAGCCTAACAACCCTGTAGTGGTCTAATACAGAAACATGTTCACAGAAAGAGCACAAAGCGGTGATAAAGCCTTACCTTCAGCTGCTTCAGTCATGGCGCCAATATTAAATCCTTCCCAAAAGGCAATCCTCTGAGCAGCTTAAGTTTCCATGAAGACAGAACATCAGGATTTTCCCTCACTCCTCGAAATGATTTGATCCTGCTGGCAATCCCAGCATAAATGTTTAGAGAAAAAAAGTGCAAAACTCTTAAGCCAACAGTGATCACAACTTAAATAAATTTGCGTTTCCTTTCTTTTAGCAAAAAGTTGGTCCTGGATCTGAAAACTTTTCTGACATTGGTCTTTTTAATGCAACCCAAGTGGAAAAGGCTGGAGAGACAGAGTGACAGAGACCAAGTTTAGACAGTCAGTGTCTTTGCCCTTTGGCAGGTTGGACCGGGCTCCCAGCCCCCCCCCCCCCCCCCGATCCCCCCCGCCCGGCCCGACCAGCTCAGCCAGAATTAGACTGACCACAGGGACTGCTGCGATGATCCATGCTAAAGGCACAAGTGAAGTGACAGCTTTGAGGAAACCTTATCCCGCCTGCCCAGCCGGTGCTGCTGCAGCAGTCATGTGACCTTAGCGTGTCCAAGTTGTTATTGCTCGTCTTCTCACACACAATTTTTCCACGAGTTTGATGGAAAAGCTGAACAACTCTGAACCTAATTGGGTGCTGATGCATTCATGCTGGGTTTCAGAGGCTGAGATATTTTTAGAGGGGGCTTCTGCTGTCGGTATTCTGCTTCGCCTTTTAAGGCCAGAGGTGTGACCCCCAACGTCCCACCCACTCCCCCCCCCCAAGTGTTCACTAGTCTCTCTCCAGCAGACCTGCTCTGCTCCGTGCAGAGCTGTCATCGGGTGGTGAGCAGAGCTGACGATGGTGGAGTAGCAGTTAGGAGAGAGATGAAATGAATTTCTGTGCCGTCATGTTGGAATAAGTAAACAATCGAGTGGCTAAAGATGTAAAAAACATTTAGAATGTTGTCCAAAGGAGAGCTGAAGGTTGAGCAGAGCTTAGAAATAAAGATATTAAGGTACAATTAGGATTTCAATCTGAAAAACTCACACGGATAGAAAAGGCAATTAGAAGAATTTATTGATATAATATTATATATAATATAATAGTTTGGCGCTCAGACCTCGGCAGGAAACATTCACGCTGAATTATACTTCAATATGCATAAGCAGGTGTATGAGAACAGGGATGTTCCCCCACAGGCCTGAAACTGGTGGTGGAGTGGAGATAAACAAAGTTTTGTTCAGTCCATATGATGATCTGTTTGAGCTAGATGTCCAACTTGGATAAACACAGGTTTACGTGAACTGTCCATGATGAGCAAGCATGAAGCGACTGTGGAGAGGAAAAACTCCCCTTTAAGAAGAAACCTCCGGCAGAACCAGGCTCAACATGGCGGCCTTCTGTCGGACTGTTTTAAGGAGTGACAGGGAATTCCGTAAGAGTCCAGGAGGAATTACACTCTGATAGGGATGAGGTTGAAGGAGGACCGTAGGAAATCCAGGCGGAGGTTGCTACGATGGTGAAGAAGGGGATGGAGGTGGGTTGGATCCAGTCATCAGAGTCCAGAGACGCCACATTCGTGAGACGATGAAGGCCGAAAAGGCACGGAATAGTTTAAGGACCCTTAACATCAGGGAAACATAATACTTTAACTCTCTTACACACAGCTTGTCATATGTATTTGTGTCTATATGTGTTTTCTATACTGCAGACTGTGGCTGGTTATTATTGTTGCATTATTTTATTATTGTAAAAGTAAGCAACTCTTGAGCATTGTACGATCCAGAGTTAAATTCCTCGTACACAAAACCTGGCAAAATAATCTGTTTCTGAGCCGAATCACCAACAATCAGAACCAGAGGCCCAGTGCCTGCTGGTGTTTAGCCTCAGATTTATTTTTCTGCAGCATCTCTTGGTCAACTTAATGCTGTATCTTTCTTTCTTGGCAGTGGAGCTGAAGAGTCTCTCCGTCGCATTAAAACTATTAAACCTTGTCTGTCTCCCTTTTGGCTTTGCCCCCGGACAGATTCAGGTACAATCTACATTTGGTGATTTCATTACTGTCCTTGTGATAAATATCCGTCTCAGGCAGAAAACTGACTATCCCGTTAAAAAGGATTAGGACGGGTTGTCCTGTGGGAGAGGCCTGGATTACCTCCAAGGAGAGACATCCAAAGGGGCAATCAGAACACACAGTAGAAGTCAGCTCAGCAGACTCCTCTCGACGTGGAGGAGCAGTGGCTCTACTCCTAACCCCTCCTCCAGATGGTCGAGCTTGTCACCCTGTTTCTAAAGGAGGACGTTTATTTTAGCCGCTTGTGTCCGATACCTCATTGTTTTGGTCATGACCCAAACTTCATGACCACAGGTGAAGTTAGGACAGACCCTAAGATACTTAAACTCCTCCACTTGAGGCAGCACAAGCCACTCTTTTCTATTAACAAAAGTCAAAAGCTTAAAGAAATAACCAGTTGAATATCAACATTTGGAAAACAAAATATTTAAAAAGGGAGCGTAAGACCTTCTTCAGAAAGAAACAGCAAAAATATGCGATTGTTTGCTCAACAGAGAACTAATGCGTCGGTTATCTTGGTTAGTTTGGGTCTCTTTGTAGTCTTGTGGACAAGAGGACATTTTACGGAGCTGATTAAACATTTTTAGATAAATTTGCTGCAGTAATACACTAATATCTGATGGATTTCTGTTGTTTTCGTCTTAAGCTTAATTGAATTATTGTCTGTTTTCTTGTTAAATATAGAAAACGGCATAAATGATCAAAGTCACTACTGCCCACAATGCGAGAATAAATAAAGAGATGAAGAGAGCAATCTTGAACCCTAAGAGAAAAAGAAAAAAGAAGACAGTCTTAATAACTGCATCGTTCCTCAGGTAAGACCATAACAGAAGCCAAAAGCTGTGCCTGTTCTATCCAAGCAACCAGCAGAGGCAGCCACTAAAAAAGGCCATTTAAAGATAAGCATAAACAGCTTAATTTGGTTGTTCCCATAGTTAAAACGTCCAATTAAATATATAAATACAAATGTTACGATAGCATGAAGAATTCTCTATAAGAATTATCTTAATGTAGAAAAGAATGACACATTATTCAAGAACATCTAAAATGCATATCTACTGTCTCACTTACTGTTAGGGAAGTTTCTCCATCCGACAGCCTAATAGGAAACAAAAAGTTAACATAAACTTAAATTTTAATTTCCTTTAGGTGAATCCACAACATCGTTTTACTGTGTAATTAGATCATCAAAACTCAACTGTGACACAGGATTTGGAAAGGACCCTTTCAATGTCGGCCATTGCGTTGTTGTTGCGGTCGCATCTTAGGAGATCGCCCTCATAAAACAGACAGTCCACAGTTACGAGGATGTTTGGCTTCTCCACGTGTCTCCTGCTGTCAGCAATGGTCTGGTTGGGATCGAAGGTGGGATGCATCACCACCAGAATGGCTTTTTTTAAATCTGAAAGGAAGCAGAGAGATCAGTGTGGAGATCAAATGCTGCCGCAGCTGTTAGTGGTGGTAAAGAAGCTTCCTCTTGCACTAATCAGATGGAGTTTTATATTCGTCTGGCTTTAAACACGCCTGCAGCATCACGGATCCGCCACCATATTTAACATAGATCAAGATGTGCCTTTCTACATCTTTATGTTTTTTTTACTTCAGACTAGGGCCGCTATGCTTTTGTATTTCTGGCATGACTCCTACGTTGACATGTAGAGAACATCTAATGGTTTATATGGAGAACTGGTGACCCCAAAGTGCCTTCTTTGCTGAGATATAGTAATCTTTATATATATATATATATATATTGTTTAATATATAAACAATATAAACGTTAATGCTGTCTTATGGTTGTATGTTGGCACTCTGGACAAACTCTAGCCCCTTCCTTGCCATCCTATAAATATTATGCTATATTCCTCCTACCCTTGATCTAAAGTGTGATCCTCTGAACAAAAGCAGCGACTAGCAACACATTTTGTTAGAATATTACACTGCAAAAAGAGAACTAAAATTAAGTAAATTATTCTTGAAATGAGTGCATTTTTTCTTGATTTGAGCAGGTAAATTAGATGAGTTGCCAACGGAATAAGATTTTTGCACTTAAAGTAGGAACAATTCATCTCCATCATCTTATTTCAAGTGCAGCATATATAATTATCTTATTTTAGGGGTGAAATTACTAATCCTATTGGCAAATAGTCTTATTTAACTGCTCAAATCGATGAAAAATAGACTAATTTCTAGAAAATTTTACTTACTTTTAGTTCCCTTTTTTCAGTGTAGATAATTAATCTGGGGCCTGTCTGTGTAACGTTCCGTATATTATTCTGAGTTTTAAACAAATCTTAAAATCAATTGGTAGCTAATGTAAAGAATATAAAATGGAGGTCATGTTGGCCCGCTTGCTGAAACATGTATTTGGCTAGGTGGTGTGAAAGGGAGGATTTGCCCAGTATTAGTAAACGGGTTATTGCAATAATCGAAGGGCGATGACACAAATGCATGGAACAGACCACGTGTCACAGAAATAGAAACATTCCTTAAATGAAAGAAACAGGAACAGACAGAGATTTTACGTGCGAGTCATGGTCTTAAGCTTGGTTAACTAAGACCTGGACATTTAAAACAGATGAAACCATTCCTCACCTGGAATTTTGCTGAGGGCTTCCTGGATGTCAGTTCCAACACGTGACACAATTGGACAGAAAACCAGGAGGTAGTCACATTCTTCCAAGGACAAAATCTCAGTTTGGCCATAATCTGTCAGCTTTTTAATAATGGACAGATGAGCTCCGTTTCTTTCTCCAGACAAGACGACAAAGAACTTCTTTCCCAGCTCTAAAGATGAACGGAGGATTTTATTCAACTCATTGTTGTGTTTGTAACAATTTTTGTCTAACAGAGAAAAATAAAAGTCATCATTACACCAAGAACTGATCCAAATTAATTAAAAAATGAATGCTTAAAGTATTTATTTCATCACCATTATTATTATGGAATCTTTATTAGCTAGTTAATTTTCTTGCAGAATGTTTTCCCTACTATATAATATTTAAACATTATAATAAAATATATTTCTGTTGTTAGCATTACTATTAATTATTATTCATATTTTTTTATTTTATTTTATCTATACTCTGCTGCATCTGTTCTTTCAAATGCATCTGTACCTGTCTGCCTAGAGCTGTGTGCACTAACACAACACATCATTATAGCTCTGCTAAGTGATCATGGGAATCCACCTTCAAGTTAATTCTTCAAGTTTGATCTTGTCCATATCAAACCGGGTCGGGATTGAAAAACATACTTTGTGTTTTCCTGACTGCTAGATAATTACACGCATTTATTATTACAGCAACTTTACGTTGGTAATTTATGGTTTGGCAAAGATCTGAAACTCTTTGACTTTTAGCAGTCAACTTTCATATAAAACTCTGTTTCTCCTTGTGTTACTGATATATACACAGAAATATACTGACACAGTGTTGGACATATATTTGTTGTTTATCAGATTATTTTAAAAAGAGTTTCTCACCAGAATTTTCTTCTTCAGACATCTCGCTGTGGAGGGATGAAAAAAAATTATGATGGTTCTTTCATCAGCACGCTTTTAAAAAAGTCCAGTATAAACAAAAGGAAGAGCTCAATCATAACCCTCTCCATCTTAGCTGCTTCATTTATCCGCCTTTTTAAACTGATTAGACTTATATCTGTCCAGAACGCCCGCAACCTCACCAGGAAAGCATTAAGATGTAGAGGTGATAACTTACTCAGCTTGTTGATCCACTAACATTATATCGACTTTCCCTCTCTACAAAGACGAGAGCTCCACTCCACACAGTTTCGAATGCAGCTCTCAGTTTGATCCACCAAAGAGAAAGTGCAACACAGAGCATGTTAGGTGTTGTTGCTGCGGGGAGACAGGTTACTGCCTGCAGATCAGAACACGTAACAATGGAAGCACTGAACAAGGCCAGCAGCAAATCAGACCAAACAACATATTTACATACACAAGTTAAAGAGACATTTTCCCAACTTTTTCCCAACAGTCTGTCATGATTCATGGGTCTTAGGAATTGTTTATCGCCTTGGGTTTATACCTGAGTGTTGGGTTGATTTTAATCACTCCTGGTTTCTGTCATGATTTCACAGCATTAATCTAGTGCAAATGCAGTTATGGACAGCAGAGATCAAAGGTAAGAAGTTTACTGTAACAGAGGCAATGAACTGCAGGTCGTTTGGGTTGCAGGAGGCGGGACTGGGACTGAAGGCGCGTTGGGTGAAGAGGAGGAGGTTCCAAGAAGGAGTAAATGCATCTGCAACAGAGCTTGGCTGCTAGCTGGTTTGCAGAGAATGGTGCTTTGACCTGTCGTATTGAGGGTGGGTGGGTGTGGAACGTTGGAGGGTGGAAAGGCAGGTGGATTTGAGACACAGGTAGGTGAAGGAGCAGCGAGGAGGCTGAGAGTGAGACGCTGAGAGGGAATCACTGAACAGAGGGATCAGCAAGAAAGCTGAGGATCCAGAAACTCCTTCAGGAAGGCAAGATAGCAAGTGGTAGACTCATGTCACTTTGGTGAACACTCACCCACCCACCCATGCTCGCTGACACCATCTAGTGGAGAAATACTAGACTGCACCACCAAGAGGAGACTGGCCCTGACAGGTCTAATGACAGACTGAATGGTGTAAGGATCCATGAATCTTGGAGAACGATTCTTAGCATAGGATTTCAAGGTGAAATCCTATGCTAAGAGCCAGACTTGTTGCTGTTTTGGGCTCTCTTTGGCATTTAGATAGCAGTTCTTTAATGATACACTGCTTGGCAGGACACGTTAAAAAAGAAACATCAATCTGTGTGTAATGAATCTCCGTGAGTTGAGTTACTGAAATTCATTAAATAAGTCTGTGCTGCATTAAAAACTACTACTTTTGGTGTGACATATTCTAACAGATTCTGCAATTCCAGAATACGCAGAAATAAATAGAAAAAAAAACGATTTTTCACCATTTTTCTACTTCAGTCATCAGCACAACAGAGGAACTGCACCCAGAGAGCTGCCACAAAGACTAATGAGGACAGCAGTACCCATTAAAGGGAGAAGTATTATGGTACTTGGCTCCATTAACATTCTGCTTTCTTTCTTTCTCTTTCCCATAAGAAACACTGGCTGCTAAATGTTTATGAGCCCAGTGCTGTCCTTACTTGGTGAAGTTACTGATGGACCTGTTGCTGCCATTAACTGTGTATTTTAGACTTTGTGGTTCTGTGTTTTCTTTCTGTCTTCCTGATCATTGGCATTAACGTGTTTTAATAAAAGGGATTGGTTTGTAACAAAGTATGACTTGTTTTAACCAAACTTGATTCTATGGAACTGGATATGAATTGTGTCTACTTGTATATTGGGAGGATTTTTGCTATGAACTGGTGCAAAATGAGGACATTATATGTTTGCCATTGAGTAGCTATAACAAATTTTGACTGGAACTTCAGCTGCCTTTCTCTGCATCAGCTGTGAGGAGGGAGAGCGAGTCGGATTCCTTTGCACTTACGTCACCAGGAATCTGAAGTTACGCCCCACAGAGGGCGTTCCACCTGAGGAATCTAAAGCAGACAAGTCTGGCTCCACAGATGCTTAAAAATCTTTACAGAAGCACCACAGAGACCATCCTCTGTCAGAGCTGTACAGTTCTCCCTCACCAACCTCCTGTGGAATGAAGGTTATACAGAATAATATTAAGAAAACCATCCTTATTTGTAAATGCAACCTTGTACATTGCAATGAAATCAGTCCTCCAGGTTTAACTAATCCCGGTTTAGGGAGTGTTGGGCTGCCATTGTGCAGCATCCAGGGAGCGTTCTGGGGGCTTCTTGCTCACAGTGGCGGTCGGTGGGAGTTGAACCCAGTAACTTGCAGCCTCTCTATGTTGGCTCTAGACTAGACCATGACTTCCCCAAGATTTTGTGAACTGAGCTCCCAGACTTGGACTCTGTATGCAGAGACTAGAACCACACAGTTAAGCAGTTCATCCCGATGAACATGTGAAATAACCATAGTCTCTACCTAAACTCTGCCTGTGCTCTAACTTATTGTATATTGAATATGTTATGTGTTAAGTTATCTGTGTTGTATCAACCTGTATAACTTTTGCATTTATGTGTCATTGAATTAGGAGCCACCAAAATTTTGCTGTGATAATGTCCCAGACAAACGATCCTCCTTATCTCCTTAAATAAACTGAGTTAAAATTAATGTGACAATGTTATGTCTACTGGGGTACGATTAAATCCATAAGTTTTTTTCTGCAGGACATGTAATAAAACAGGGTGTTTTTGTAACATATGCAAAATCCATGGTTTTAGCCCTTACATACATTTTAGGAGTGCTGAAAAGTTGACTGTAGTCTGTTCAGGCGTTGCTTAGATGTCTTTATATTATATTGGGTTATAGTTTTCAAGCTGTTCGGTTTTCTCTATTCTTTATTACATTTTGAACAATTGCATCACAATATTTGCTCCAGAGCTACTAAACAAGGTCATGGACGTCTGGCTTACCAGTTTTGTGAATTATCCATTTTTATTTTGTGGTTTATTTTGATGCCAAAGCTACGAGTGGATGAGTCAAACTTTTTAGTTATTGAGTTTATACACCCACAAAATAAAGTACAGTGCATCATCTCTGGCTTAGACTCATGTAAGGCTGGATGGACAAGTCTTACATTGTTGACATCCTATAATCAGTTTGGGAATCTAAAGTTTCTGTGCTAGATAATCGTATCTGTGCTATCAAACTAAAACAATCACCAAACAGGGAGGAGTGGAAGGCTCTGCAACCTGGTGGTGCCCAGGGTGTGAATGCCTCCTTTGCATTTAAAGAGACAGCACCAAAACAAGTTGTTTTCTGATGCATCTCAGAACTGGAGAAAAGGAGGAACTGTGGAGCTAAATTTATGACGGATTCACACCAAAGCTTTGCAATTCTACTTTATATAGACCACAACTGAAGGATTTAAGTGCCCACTTTAAGGGTTTATCGATATATGAAAATTAGCTCTAGGTTTACGTTTGCAAGGCTGCGTGTCTGTTGGTGTTGCCAGAAACATGCACATATTGTGGTACTGTTTTCTATTTGCTTGAGTTCCCAAACTATTCAGAATAAACCCAGACTCTGGTCCCCTGTATGAGCTATGTCAAAAAATAAGTAACAATGGATTTGAAAAGCCCTAACTATGTTGCACAACTCTGCTGCCCAATGAGATTCAGTCAACCTGCTGCTTTATTTTTATCTCTATTGAGAAAACGTGTCCTACAAGACTTGTAGAACAGCCCTCTGCTTAATTTAAAACTGAAAGTGTTTTGGTGAGTCTGAGATGCTCCGGCCCTTCATTGTGTTGGACAGCTTTGATGAGGAACAAGTTATCGCTCTGTGACCGAAGTTTTTAGCTGACAAAGTCTTCTAAATGGTTTTTACTTCAGAAACCACATCTGACTAACCTGGGCAGGATCCTGAGCTCGTGCAGAACAGCTATGATAAACAGGTTTGATAAAAATGATACAAATTATTTTGCTCATTCCAATTAGGCTCACAGATATTTGTGGACCGTGTTGACTCACATATTCTGTTTTTGTCTTCATCTTTTGCTCAGAAACAGATATGGAGGTGAACCAATGGGTGAGTTTCTGATGAGCTGGTCAATTTTTCAACATTTTTCACTTTTGTCATTTGGTATCCTAGAGTCATCTTTCTTCAGTCATGTTTGTGAATTTGAAACTATTTTGTGTGTGTAAATATATATATATATATATATATATATATATATATATATATATATATATATATATATATATATATATATATATATGTATATAAATATATATATTTGTAGATTTTTCTGCTGAGCTGAGCATTATACTTCTGATTTCAGGCGCTGCAAGTAACAGGTTTGGTCAGATAAAGCTAACAATGCATGAAAATAGTTGTTGAACAGGGAGTAGCCACAAAAGTCTATTCACTGAGACAAAACAAAGGATCTAATTCAACTGCATTTAAGGAAACGTATAGACAGATCAAAAAATCTGTTTTTCGCATTTAACAGAGCCAATCATAAGGGGGGAGAAACAATAAAAGAATGCATGTGAAAGCGCTAAAACAGACCAGTTCTTGCAAACCTTTCATAGTAGGGTGTTTTTTTTCAGCCAGTTTGAACTTCTACCTGATGGCTGATGATAACAGCATTGAATTCTCGCGAGACAAGATCTGATTTCAGGCCTGCAACCATGTTTTGCATTTTGTCATTTTAATTATCTCCAAATTGCTCTGCTACTTCAGCGCGCAAGGTGGTTGGCAACTCAAAGCCATGAATTTACAAATATTTAATGCACTTTACATGTTGCATTTTGCACAGTGTTGGGTGCATTGTATGACAGGGACCTGAAGATGTTCGTTGTCATTCTGATTTTGTGAACCATCAAGTTCCATCATATCCATCCAACAGTGACTATATGATACAGGGGCTCTGTGAGCCATCTGAAAATGTAAAATGCATTCAAATCTATTTTATCAAAGACATCACCGTACTTGTTGTTTTTCCAAACTTAATGGTCACTCGGGGATGGAGCTCAATGCACCATAAAACGGTCTATGAGCGCCTCCTAGAGGTCAAATAACAATCAGCTTAATAATCATTACCTCTGTCTTTGAAGCCACTGCAGAGATGTAGACAGAGCGTCTGCATAGCTCAGCATGAGATTGATGTCAATGCCAACTTTATTTATACAACACTTTACAACAAATGAAGTTGCACAGGAAGACAGAATAATAGATAGTAAACAAAAAGAAAGAGAGGGCTAAAACCTGTTGTCTCCTTAACCGTCAAGGGCCCACCAGTGGGCTCTTGACATTTAAGTCTTTAAATCAATCCTATAAGAAACAGGAAGCAAGTGACGGGAAGCCAGAACTGGAGTTATAAGTCCCTGTTTTGCTGTTTCTGTTATAGACGAGCGGCAGCATTTGATAAAAGCTTCAAGCGGTGAAGGGATGACTGACCTGGACCGACGTAAAGGGAATAACGGTATCAGGGCGAGTTGATAAAAAAACATGGACCCATCATTTAAAACCAGTAGTATTTTATCAGGTTATTGCTGCAACACTTGTATTTATTTATTAGCACTGAAACCTGACAGAGGAATAAACTCAGGCTGTCCAAAGTCTACACACTCCTGTAAAAAGGGCAAGTCTCTGGGGTTAAAAAAAACTTCAGACCTTCAGACCATGATAAATGATCATAAAACCTTTTCCAAATACAACACAAAGCGTATCCTGTACAAATCAACTGAACAACTAAATTTTAAGAACAAAATCAATTAAAATTAAATTAAAAAGTTGCAGTTACCATGGATGCATAAATGGGAACACATGCAAACTAAAACTTTTGTTTTGGGGGTTTCCTTTTTGCCTATAGTCTTCTTTTGTCAGTCTCCAAATCTGTCCTGCCTTTGTAAGGTCAGATTTAGTTATGAGCTTTGGCCATTTTTACAAACTTAACTGTTTCTCTCCTGTCGTCATTCATTCGTCATTTTGGATTTATGCCCCCGGCTCACTGTGATGCAGAGAAATAAAACCACTTTTGATCCTTAACTTTGTAGCTGGAAGTTTTGTGTTACAGTATAATTGTCTATTTTATCTAAGTATTAGTCTAATAAAGTGTTCAGGATCCATTTGAAGAAAACCAACCCCAAATCATGATGCTGCTAGGGTAGTGGTGTTCTTTTATTAAAGCTCAGTGTTGCTTTCGTGCCAAACTTACCTGTAGGTAAGGTTTCATGAGACAATATCACATTTCCCCAGTGTTTCAGAAGATTTTAGCCGGGTCTGCATGTTTTCTTTGAAATAAAAATTATTCTCTGTTTCGATCTTTCTTCTCAGTCCAGACTTGTGACTAAACAGGAGATGTTTGTCACATGTGGAACATGACCAGTGTGTGGCAGACGTTTCTGAAGCTCCTACAATGTTTGGGTGATATTTGTTATTCTGCTGCAGAGATTGGGAAAAAGTTTTATGTCTTCGTTGAGGGGGTTGAAACCGGAGCTCAGAGATCCATCGTACAATGGGTGAAAAGCATCGGCCAAACTCAGGTCAACTTACCTGCAGACTGTGACTACATCCTGGTTTTCTGTCCCATTGCGTCCCGTGTTGAAGCAGACATAAGTGGGGCCCTGGACAATGTTTCTGGTAGGTTATGCATTTTTTCTAACTTTGGCAAAATGTGTACATATCCCTTAATTGCAGCCATAGTAAGCCACAAAACAATAAGAAACAAGCACACAACCCAAACACATATCTGGAATCATCAAAAAGCAACTACTACAAATCTTACGGGAGGCAGCTGTACCAGTGTCTCCACAGCTGATCACAGACCTTTTCTTTTAATCTTTCTTGTTCCATGTTCTTTTCGTTTCAGGGTATGATAAACCTGTTATTCTGGTAGTGTTGCATCACACCAGACAACAACTGTTCAACAAGACGCGTGTGCCAAACCCGATTGTGTGGCTCACAGTGGATTTTCTGTTTTGGGAGGATACACTCCTCGATTGTACCTGCAATACGGACTCATGGGGCGAAATCCAGACTCTTTTGGGACGTTCCAGGCAATTGGTAATAAAATTATTAAATACATTGAAAATTATCCCTGGCATAAGCTGAAATCTTTTTTTAATACGTCATTTCTTTCTTTCTTTCAGGGGATCCAAAGTGTCAAAGGATGTGAGTATAAATCTAGTTTCTATGTTTAAAACTATTCAGCTGTTGATTGACTTCTGATTTTCCCCTATGCAATCAAGTTTGAAATGTGAAAAAATACGTAAAAATTTTCTCTTTTTTTTCAGGGTTAAAGAGCCCAAAAATAATGGCGATTGTGGGAGGAGTTGTCGTGATTGTGATAGCTGTGGTACTGATTATTGTTTTTACTCGTAAAAGCAATCCTTAAGAATCGGCAAGATATCCCTGGCAGTCGTCCATCTTTGATATATGTTGATTATTTGTTCATATTTATTCTGTCACAACAGAATGAAGACAATTATAAAATCAGATGTGTGGACACCAGATTCTGCCAATGAGGAAATGTGTGATTCTGAGCATGAAGTTAGAATGAATTAAACTGCTTTAGGGGAACAAGGAACATATTTTAAATGGCTAAATGTCTTTCTTTCTCTTAAAAGGGTTGTTCACACTCAGTCTAATGTGTCCATCTCCCATTTTATTTAACAGAGTTGTCTTTTATTGTTGTATAAAGTTTTCCTGTCACACCTGACCTGTGGTTGAAGATCTAATCTCCTGTCTGAGTTAAATAAAAATATGTCTGTTACATATTTTACTGCCCTGATGAAGTGCTGACCTGTGATAAAACACAATATACAATCTTGTTTGACTAATGATGAATATAAGTGGCCACAAAGAGCAACAAACAATTTGACTTTATCCTACTGATCTGGGATCAATTGCTGTTTAATATCAGGAGATAAACTAAATTTTAAAAACTTTTTTTCTGTCACATAGTTGATAATAGACAGCCACATAAACAGGTAGGAGGGGGTATATAATGAAAAAAGGGGAAGAGACACAGTTGGTAGAAAAATGCTTGTCCAATCAATAGCTTTTCTGAAAGAGCGAATAATGACGATGGAGTAGCAGATACCCAACATATATATATTATATATTTAACAAAAGAGCTTCTATTTTAACTTCTGGTTAACAGCCCAAACAAACATGGGCATCATATCTGTATAATCTCTTTTAAATTGTCATATATATATATATATATATATATATATATATATATATATACACAAATCTGTGAAAGCCTGCATGTTACAACCTAACTACAGTGCCACCATGTGGCCAAACCACTTACCATCTCTGCTGAACCAATCGCATACATTGTGATACATCTGCATCATTTTATATGCATCCAAAAATATTTTATGTGACAAGAAAGGGTTTATTTTTAGCACATGATTTATATGTTCATTATTCAAAAGTTGTCAATCCAGTTTTATAAGCAACACATGAATTTATTAACCGAGATAGGAAAGATTATGTGCATGTATACATTTATGTTTTCAGTAGTAAAGGTAAAGTAAATTCATCCTTTCTGAAATAATTTAGGCTGAGATAGTTTTTTATAATCACATGAAGTGACCAAGTATTGGCAATTCCCTTGTTGTGATCTTTGCACAACCACAGTATGAAGAATTTGTATCATTAAAGTATATTCTTATAGTATAAATTAGGATTATATGGAGAAAATATGGAGAACGTGGTTTTTTATCTCTTCTTTGCATAATGCAATAGCAGCTGAGAAGCCAGAAAAAAAATTTTTTCAAGCATCATTAATTTAAGTGTAAAGTTTAAAGTCCAAGTTGGGGTAAAAATTCACATGCTTTCTGCTTGTTATGCCTTTTTAATAGAGCTGGCATATGGGATTAACACAAACATGAACACATGCAGAAAAAGGAAATCATGGATAATTTTTTATTTATTTTTTTAAACAATAATCAGAGAAAAGCTTTTCAAATGTTTTATGTTTCAGGTGAAATGTTGCATCTTCATCATTCAGAGAAAAGTAATGCAAATACTGCAAGCATATACATGGTTTAAAGAAAAAAAATCAGCAGATCTAAATATTTACATGTCCTAATGAATATGCGTCCAAATCATGAAAGGCATTTGAACTGTTTCTTTTTGTTCTTGTTAACAACAGGTATAAAGTGACGAATTTCCTCTCTCTTATTTAAAGTAATACTTACATTGGCATACGTTTAGGAAAGCTTTCCATCACATCGATATGGACCAAAGAAACAGTCCCAGAAACAAAATCATTACTTCAGTCTAATGTTCTCCCCCAGGACATAAATCTGTTAATCTTTAGACGGGCACACGTGAAATCAACACTTTTGTAGCGTTCCAGTCAAACAAAAATGAGAAAGAAAAGACAAGAAGTAGACTTCTTTACTATTAGTTTTCCCATTCAGGTCAGGATAAATGACGGGTTGCAGCGATGACAGTGCCTGTCACTATGACCGTTAAGGACACAATAAATACAAAGGAAACTGTGATAGTATATTTGTGTTTCTTCACGCCTGAAAGGCAAAAAAAAAGTTTTGGTTAGATGGAGCAACAAGAGGGTAAATAGAAAATAAAAATGCAAAGACAGGTGTTTTTCATTAACATAACTAGGCTGGATCGCGATCTAAATTTTACCTTGTGTTTAAAGAATATCTAAAATTTGCTTAAATACTGTAATTATTACTGATGAACTGGTAGTAATTGTGGTAGTAATCATTCGGCTTTTACTGCTGTAGCGTAATTTCAAAGTTTTAAATTTTAAAAAATGCAAAGCGTGCAAACTTTTTTTTTTAATTTAAAAAAAATCACAATTATAGCATTTATAGTAATAAATAGAAGCATGTTTAATTTGTGCTTCAATATTAAATCTGATCAGCTGACCTGTTTCTGTTGGGGTCATTGATTTCTGAAATATGAAAACCTTTGTCTGCTGATGATGAAGTATTAAAAAAGGTATTTCGATAGCTAATTATTACTACACCATCTACTAAAATATTTATTTTATTTTCCTCCTCCTTTAACTCTCCAAATATTTTTTTATACTATGAAATTCAAGATTTCTGCTTGTGTTGCCTTCCCTCATTTTTATGAAAAGCTGGGGAAAATTGACCAGCTGTTTAATGATGTCACTTGAAATCATAACAAACCATTATTTATTAATCATTCAAACATATTAGCATGGAACTGAAAAGATCACATTTAACAGAATCTGTGGTTTCTGCATCACTTACATTCAATCAGAGTTTGTAGCCCAGATGTCTGAAATAGACACAAAAAAAAAAACAAAGAAGTCCATCATGATCCCGCTGATCGACAACATGACTGAAACACAGCATGATCAGACACAAATATATTTACCCTGGAAATTGGAACGCCGAGAACGTTCTGAATTTTGTACCATGATATTTCATTGCGGTTACAGTTGAGGATTTCATGCTGATAAAAAAGATAATCTACAGTGAGGCGGACGTTGGGGTTCTGCACTTGTCTCCCGCTCTCAGCTATAATGTAGTTGGTGTCGAATGTGTGATGCATCACCACCAGAATGACGGGTCTGTTGCCTTGAAATACGTACAAAACAGAGTCATAAAACACATCAACGATATGATTTATCCTGACTGCAGATGTCTGCCGGGTTCTGTTTGTAGCCAGATTTATACAGGTACATCTGCAGATATCAATTCCTGTTAATTTGATTAGTTAGTAGCTTGAATAAATGTATTGTCCTGCAGTCACAAGAAAATTAGCTAATTTGTCTTCAAGCTAATTTGCATCAACTGAAACAATCTCTCCCTGCATGGAGTCATGTAAAAATGAAAGTACCCCCCTTTACAAATGTTTTTTTTTTTTTTTTTTTTTTTTTGCTACACTTTAAATATTTTAGATAAATCAAAAAGGTACAATCAGACTAATGTAACCACAGTAAATTCAGAGAGCCATTTTCAAACGATGCTTTCATTTATTTGGGAGAATAATGTATTACTTAAATCTATTATTTTATTTCTCCACACCTTTTGAGTATGTACGCCATTTATTTTGCATCATCACCCTTTTTTGCCTTGTTCTTTTTTATTTATTCTACTTCTTTTTTAACATCTTGTCTATATTTTCACATATTCAATTCATGCTGTTTGGCTGGGGACTCCTAACTGTGGTTCACTGGAGTCCCAAAATCTTAGAAATGCTTTTCTAACCACGCGGATAGATGTTAGTGGCTGTTTCTCATCCGTATATAAAGCTCTTTAGATCAAGGCATGATGTGTTGCTGCTTTTCAAGGTTTTCTTGCCTACTTCATGTTGTCTGACGGGTTCTAATCAAGTGATTTCTTGACTCTGCAGATCAGGCCTGATTGCAACTAATGAAACCAAACCAAAAATGTTGTTATGCACAGGTAGTTCATGACTTTCAAAAGGGTTAAAACTGCATTTTGTATGTAGTCAGGTCATCTTGGTCCGGCAGTAAAATTAGTTTTATCATCTGAAACATTAAAGTCTGACAACAAAGCAAAAAGAACAGATCTAAAAGGAGTAAAAAAAAACTCTTCTACAGCCCTTTATGCAGTGGGTCAATGTGAAAGGGATGCCCGACTTACTCTGAATCTTGCTGAGGGCCTCGGTGATGTCTGTCAGAGTGCGTGAAACGATGGGACAGATGACCAGAAGGTAGTCACAGTCGCCCGGAGAGAATACTTGAACTTGGTCTGCGCTCCTCAGCTTCTCGACTATGGACTGATGAGCCCCGTTGGTTTTTCCTGCTACAACAACGTAGAACTTTCTCCCCAAGCCTAAACATGAAGAAAAAAATGAGATTCAGACGGAACAAACACTTAATACTGCACTTTTAATTGTACTTCCATGCTTTGTTTTATTTGCACGCCAAGGTTTCATGATTTCAACACCAAGTACATTTTCAGCTATTTCAAACGAGCGAGTTATTATGTCTTATCTAACTCTGCTTAAAATGAGTTTCCACACAGATGAATTTCACTAAATGAATTAGATTTGGGGTTTTACGTTTGGCTCGGCACAGTCTCTGAAGCTTTGAGCTGTAAAAAAGCAGGTTTATGTGAACAGAAGCGCCCAGCAAACATCTATTAAATACATGCATCCACCAGATTTCCTCTGTGGAAATGGGGCGTCTGCCTCCTTGTGTGGTTACAAGCTAACACATGTCTGGAAAAACACAAAAAAATATTCAGAATAACAAATGTTTAACCTAAATAAACCCCATTTTAAGGCATGTTTCAACTTGTGCTGCATCTAAAGTGAAGTGATATTGAAACTAGCTCTGTGTTGTTAGTTTGTTTCTGCTCCCAACCACAAATTTCTAAAACGGTTGCGATTCCTCTAAGTTCATTTCAATATTGCTCACCAGCCTTAGATTAACTTGATCATGATAAATCATTACTTAATTAAAAAAGCAATAATCCAGTGAATATAAAGTTCTGGTTGGACTGATCTTCAGTCGGGACAGAAGCTAAATTAAAGAAACATTAAACATGTGCTGTGAGAAACAGCAACACGTCAAAACCCATATTTACAGAGTACTTCTTCACACCTTCATTATTTTATTTTATTTGTTTTAGCTACCAAACGCAGACTTTCTGATCTGTTTGAGTTAACCCAGTCGCTAAACTCTTTAAATGAACGATCAGACAGCTGTAACCAGACTTGGCCGTTTTTGTTGCCGTCAAACTGTCTGAACCTGCTGCCTGCTGTGGCTGAAAACTAAGCGCTCGAACCCTGACGAGAAAAAAAAAGGGCGAGGACTTCAAAACAGGAAGGAAGTTGCACAGTCACTTCACATGAAAACCTCCACACTTGTGTGCATTTCGCTTCAGCCAACATGCCGTCGATATTTGCATAAAAAGTCCGCTGTGGCTTCGGTTAGCGGTGCGCCTCGTTAAATTGGCCCTCACCGGTTTCATTCTGCAGGGCCATGCTTCTGGGAAAGGGCGAAAAGTGTCAGTCAGGGCTATTTAACAACACTTAATAAGTTAAATCAGAACCTACAAATGAAAGAACAGTATAAAACGAGGGCAAAGCATGCATGTGTAACGAATATGAGCCAGCTCCTCTGCACACCCACTCACAAGGTCAACAGACAAGGCAGGAAAATACCTGGAGGGCTTTTCTCTCGTGCCTCTCTGAAGCATCCGGAGGCTCAAAAAGCCTGTTGGGGATTTTTTGTGAGCTATTAAAGCGATTTACTCTCTGAACAGACCCGTTATAGTCTTGTTTTCTCAGACACGCCCTCGCTGCGATAGAGCTAAATCTCCAGTGAGGCGGTTTTACTTTCACTTTGAGAGATCATGAAAAGCCACATAACTTATGTGGCTTATGATAAGTGAAGGTGCAGCTTGGGCGGGCCGACTGCGTAGGAGAGAAAAGAAAGAGGAAATCAGACTGATGAACAGTGAAATGATGCAGCACTGTGGTGTGCCACAAAGCAGGTGGAAAATATGCGTCGTGTTTAAAAAAAAAAAAAAAAAGAACTTACAGACGAAGAGGGGCAGATATTTTTAGACAAACAGATGGGAGGGGACTAAAACCGTTATAACACAATATATCTTGGTAGCTGTGCTTTTTTAATTTCTACACCCATATTTTTCACTGTTATTTTAACGTGATACAAAACATGCGTCAAAAAACTGAGTTATTTCCTATGACCAGCCTCTCCAGACAAGCTGCTGAGGATCCCTGTGCTGCTCACTGCTGCTGCTGCCATCTTCTAACTTCTGGGCGGGAAACAACGCTCAGTCAGTTTCACAAACCTTTTGGCAAATAAACACCACATAAAGGGTTTTTTTCTTCATGGTTTAACTCATTTTATGTTTCACCCCTCATGACTTGTGCTGTTTATAAGATAGACAAGTTAAAAGTAAAGGAAAAAAAAGTTTCTGCACACTTGAATCCACCACAGTGAAAAAAAACAAATAAATAAGAATAAAGCCACAATAGAATAAAAGTAATCATATCTTAAATAGAAATATCTATAGAAAATTAACAGTAGCTGGAATGTATGTGTCTGAGGGCTGCATCCTCCTTCTGATGCTCGTCTCTTTGCTGAGTTTCTTGCTAACAGCTCTTATTGTTGAAGCCAAACGTTCCGTCAAGCAGGTAAAATCAGTGTTTCTCATAGATTCAACATAAAATAATTAGATCTTGTTTTTATAAATAATTTCTTTGCTAACCTGTTGTTCGTGTATTGCCGTAACTCTGATTCACCCCTTGAGTTTGCTGGCCTTTTTCAGACCTGCAGCATTCATAGGTCAGGGTCAGGTGATTGAAGAACAACCGATCATCCAATAATTCATCCTCGCCACGGTGAGAGCTCATTCCATCTTTAACAACCCGTGATTTAAAGCAGTTTCCTACAATCTATGCATAGTCTACTGTACTGTAATGGCTTTATCAGGTTTCATGATCTCACATCTTTCATGAGAGATACTTTCCAGCCAAGCAACAGAACCACAGAACAGGGTGAAATGTTCTTAAAAAAAAAAAAAACATATTTAGATGAAATGTGAGAGTCCTTGAAGTTTTTTTTTCAATATTTATCTCCATAATACATTTAAATACTTAAGAGAAACTGACACTTAATGGTTGAGTAAATAGGTATGAGATGCTTCATTTCCTGAGTGCCAAATGAAAATGAAAATGGTCATTTATGCCCTAACCTATCACCTTTTCATGCTGGAGTTACAGTATGTCAACTGTGGATTCAACAGTGACTCGTCTCATCCCTGGCGTTGGCAAACTTTCTAATAAAAGTGTTACTAGACTGATAAGTGCTGCCAAAGTCCAGAGAAGATGTTCAAATAAACTGGGGGACAACAGAATAAGACATCTGTTATGTAAGATTACAAAAAGGAACTTAGACGTAGACTTAGACAACTTTATTTGTCATTTTGAATGCACAGAGTGCGTACAGAACGAAATTTTGTTGCATACAGCTTGTAAATTACAGTAAATTACAGTATAAGGTGCAGTAGTGGTTTAAAAGTAAACAATTGAAATGTAAACAATGCAGGAGAAAGAGACCGTGTGCGATCGCAGTGTACAGGTGAGTATTTTTAAAACCCATTTGTATGTGCAGAACTGATTGTACAAAGGGCATTTGTGCAAGAATGCATTTAGAAACCAAGAGTTAGGCAGCATTTGTACTGCTAGGAAACTATAACAAAATGAGGGATGACTCAAGACTTTTGCACAGACCCTCTTTAAATGAAGATAGATGAAGGTGATGACCAGTAAAACTGCACAAGCAGAGAGCAACAGATATTAACTGTCAATTTCTATAAGGCTGGCACTAAGTTGCATGAGGCTCGAAGCTGCTTTTAATTTAGGGGGCCCACCGGCCTACTCAGGGACTTTAACACCGTCCACGCTTGATTTAATGCGACCTGGTGGACAGCAGTGAGTTGATGGTGTATGAAATTGACTCTACAACAGAAGAACTCCAATCCATAATCTTTTAATCTGACAGCAATTCAGATAAAGAGCTCCATTTGAAAATAATTTGTATCGCTTTTACACATTTAGATCAAAATAATTGCATAAAGTGGATCTCTGACGATAGAAGTGCCGAACATTGAAAGTAAATAATAAGGATAGTCCTGGGTTGCCTCCTTGTCCTTGAAGTAAGTATTTTTTCTTAGCCATTAACACAGTTTTGCATAGATTTTTTTCTTTGCTTCAACAGTTAAATTGAAGAGAATACTACTGCTACCACTACTACTACTACTACTACTACTACTACTGCTACTACTACTACTACTGCAACTTTATTCATAAAGCATTTTAAAACAATAGCAGCTGTGACAAATGCTGTACAGACAACAATCAATAAACATTTAAAATGGGGAAAAAAAGAAAACTAAAGATTACAATAAAAATATGAAGAGGAATAAGACCAAAAGTTTCAACGTGTGTTAAAAGGCAAGGAATAAAAATGTGTCTTAAGCCGAGTTTTAAAAGTGGATAATATGGGGGCGCTTTTAATATGGAACGGCAGAACGTTGCATGACTTCGGAGCAGCAACGCTAAAAGCTCCGTCTCCTCTGAGCTGAAGGTTAGACCTCGGTACCTCCAGGAGGTAAGATGAGGCAAGACCATGGGAACTATTAGAAACAAATAAAAGAATCTTAAAAGGAACTCTAAAATGCACAGGGAGACTGTAGAGGGGAGCCAGGATGGCGGTGATTTGCTCACTTTTCCCAACTCCAGTTAAAAGATAAGCACCTGCATTCTGGACCATTGTATGACGGTGAACTATAATGTCCATCCATTGTCTCTACCTGCTTATCTTTACAAGGTTGTGGGGGGCATACCTTGTAAAGGATAAGCAGAGACAACGTTTGTCCTGCATGCATCACATTGCATGCAGGACAAACCGTGGATGCATGGAGAAAATGATTAATCTAACCTTTTGGGTAGAAAGCAGAGCGCCCAGAGAGAGAGAGAGTTTGGACCTTATTGCTGCAACGTCACAATCAGCCCTGGATTATGGTCGTGTTCATTAATTGTCAACATTGTAATTGGCTGGTAGAGTGTAATATTGTATTTTGTCCACGGAGACATTAATGCTAATTCTATTACAAACCTATTCATTTTGTTTGGTAAATTTCATATACACAAATGTAAATATTCCAAAACATCCCCCAACTTCAAATGTTTCTTGTATGGGTTTAAAGAGTACATGAAATCCCTTGCATTGATTGATTCTAAACAAAGCACCACATCCACGGATATTTTTGAGAGATTTTTCAAAGAATAATGTAATTACACTCCTTTTCATTGTTGTTGTTTTTTTTGTTTTTGTTTTTTTAAGAGCACCTGATTAATGTTCTTCTGTGTAACTGTCTGTTTGTTTCTTTGTTTGTTAGTTTTTACAATCTGTTCAAAATAGTTCATTAAAAAGTGTTTATTAATTGTCTTAAACTATTTCCACAACCCTGAGCCAGCAACAAGTTCATCAGAAAGGGATATTTCCTTACCTGTTTATAACTATGACGACCTTTCAAAAAAAAAAAGGGGGTTTCCTTCCTTTTCAAGTTCTCTGGGGTGGGGGGGTCAGCAGAGGCCCTCAGAAGACAAAAAGTCCCCTTGCATTTGATACTTGAAGTTTTGCACTTTACAGGAAAAACATATTTTCTGCCACCCCCCTCTACCCCGCTGGAGTTTTCCTCATTCAGCGCTTTGCATCGCGGCGTGTCCTACAGCCCCTGAACGCAGCAGCAGATGCGGGTCTTATTTGTTCCGTCCAGCAGGAGGAGGGCGTTCCGCCCCGCAACTCACGCATCCAGCGGCTGCGCTGCTCCGTCTGTAGGCGCAGCCTGAGCCTCGGCTTCTCCAGACCAGGGATCGGGCCTTTCCCTTGATGCTAGCCCGCCCGGTGGCTGCTCTGCCGGGGGAAAGGCGACCGGGGAGGCCGGGCTGGAAGACATGGAGGCTGGGCGTCCTTGCAGAGGGAGGGAGCTGTAGGACGGTAGGCTCTCTGGCATTTCTTCCTCCGTTTAGAAACAATGAGAGGCGGTCAGGAGGGGAGCCTCGGTATGAGGGGACATCAAGCTTTCCACGCAGCCTGCGTGTGTTTTGAAACCTTTTTGGGGGTTTTCCCCTCTCTTTTATTTATCCACCCAGACACAGATGGTGGTGGCTGGAGATCTGTCTTTTTGATTTACACAAATGGCTGGTTTACTGTAAAACGTCATGCACTTCTCTCTTTTATTAATTTGTTTAATTGTTACTCGTTTCTTCTACATTTTTATTTTATCTCCGTGTTGTTTAAAGGGAGCAGACAGTGGAGTCATGCGCACATGCAGCACAAACAGCTCACATGTCAAATATGATGCAAAATGCCCAGTGTGAACCCAACAGGCGCTGAAACTGGATCATCAGGCGTTCATGATTCATTACAACTTTTATTTTTAATAGGAACATCAAACTAACATATGGCTTCTTAACTGTACTAACATTTGCATATGAATAATTTTAATTTCTGAACTACAAATGAATTGATTTGAGGGGGAAATCTGATGAATATTGAGGGTTTTATTTTTTCAAAATGTCCTTTTAAAAATGCAGAGTTTGGTTTCCATACAAATTGTATTTTAAATCAAGATGATCCTCAATTTAACTGTGTATAAAACAAAGGGACTTGCAGGAAATTAAAAAGCTTTATTTTTGTAATTAAATATTTTTAGATAGTCAATAAACTTTGTATCTCGTCTTTCTTTTTTATTGTTGCATAAATGCATCGTGATCCCAGTAGCCACAGGGGGGCATTTAATAAATCACAGTAGGTTTTTAATTTGGGTTGTTTAAGAAGTTAAAAGAAAACTCATCATATATTAATCCCTTTGTGTCATCTTGTTGTTAATTAAAATCATGTATTTGTGAAATAAAATAATTGTGGAATAAAATACTTTCATAAAAGGATGAAGTCTTTATTTTCTATTTTAATGGGAATTACCATACTATTATATCTAAAATGTATAATAAATATTGTTATTAAAATACTTGCATTATATTTGTAACTGAATTTGTTATTTTTTGTGGCAAACTTATACCATACAAGTTTAAAACTAAGGCATATCAATAACTCATTTTAAATGCTAAGATAATGCTTTAATGATTGTTGTTAATTGTTGTTATTTTATGTAACTTTTAAACGAGACCACCAGTTTCAATGAGATTACTTGTCTAAATAAAAGTAAATAATAATTAATAATTATAATTTCCAACATTTGTGTTGTTCCTGTTTTTATTATGTTAATGACAACTTAAAGTCACATTTTAAAAATAATTTTTGGGTTTATTGTTCTGATCATAACAGTTCAAGCAGGATTTTGAAATTGCTCGGGCATCCAGAAATTTTAAAGTAAAGTTTTCTGTAGTTTAGAGGAAAGTTTAGATGAATATCTGTCAGTGGCTGCAGCAATGCTGTTTAAAGGTGGAGATCCTCAAGGCTTCATCCTTGGACCTGACCTTTTTTTTTTTTTTTGGATACACATGTTGCATTCGAAAGATTTTGCTCCTTTCAGCTGCCTGTCAGTGACATTTCAATAAATCTTCCCAACCATAGAAGTTGTTTAAAGGCTTTATTAAACTCAACTCATTGAATAGTTAACCCTGATTTAAAAACAACAGGAGCGGACCAAAGTCACTGAAAGGAACTATGTAATTATTCTACACAACACAATAATATTACTCTCCAAAAACATCAAGCCAGATATTGACTGTAATTTGTTTAAATAATTAAATAAATACTGTACTGGACTTGGAATCTCTCTATTGAATTAACCATTTTGTTTGTAAAGGGCCATGAAATGATGCGTTGGGAGTTGGCATTATATACATAAGCTGATTTGAAATAAAAAAAAATAGATAAATAAGTAAATAGAAAGTGAGAAAAGTGGAATGTCCAGGTCAGGCTGGAGTAAAAGCCAAAGAGAAAAAATATGGCTTACAAGTGCCAAGAATTTGGCCAGATTTGATGCTTAATGAGTTTAGCATAATCACCTCTGAACCCGGCCCAGAGACCAGAACCTACGCATCCTGGCTGGATGGATGTAGGCATTTAATTAACACACTGAGCTGCCAACCCATTAAAAACTGTAAAACAAAGAAACACAAATCTAAAAATTGGGCTGTAAATAAATCAGAAGTTTTTATCTGGATGACTTGGTTGCATTCCTAAACCTTTTACTGCATGTAGTTTTGTTCACAACCTTTGTGTCATTTGAGAAAGACAAAAATAATGTGTTTTTTTTATTCTTTTCTAAAAAAAAAACACTTTGTGAGATCTTTACATATTATGCAAAATGCTTTGATGTATTCTTGGTCTCTCTCCACCTGCTTCCTATTTGTTACAGGATTTGTTTAATTGTTAACGTTTAAGCTTATTAAAGATCTGGACCTATCTTATTTTAAGGCCTTTTTGCATCGTTATACCTGAGATCACACAGCCAGGTGATGATCCAGGATCCAGACAGAAAGTAGAGCTGATTGGAAATGTGTAGCTGCTGCTCCTAAAGTATGAATTTATGTACCAATCCATAACAGAAGCTATATCTCCGTTTAAAGACCACCTTTAATCCCTGATATTTGGCTGGAGGAAAGGGTGACATCTTGACTTTGTTTTTGTGTATTTTGTGCAAAACGTGTTTATGACGTTGCTTCTCTTTAATTTATTTTTCATACCTTCATTTTTGCTTTTCTTATTATTTCTAAGTGATTACTTAATTCATTCATTATTTATTTCATGGTGCATATGCATCATTTTTTCATGTAACAATATAATTACAGATTCACTCTAAGATTTAATGAGTTTTTCTTTCACAAACTATATTCTCAGCATCAGACTTTATTTAAATAAAGTTTTATTGTGTGGAAAAGATATTCTCCCAGTTCCTGTCACATCTTAGCAGCAACAGAGGCAGGAAACGACATTTTCCATAAAAATTGATTTCCAGAAATGTCTCACTTAATAAAAATGATTAAGTCCATGAATATTTTTTTTAGTTCCTTAACTTATGTCTTTTTTTTTGGCAGTGCTGATTTCGTCTGTGGAGGGTCTGGCTCTCCTAGTATGGACCCCGCCCACTTCGGTGGGGATATGTCGCCTCTGTATGTGCCGAGGAAAAGGAAGCCTGTCCAGTCCCAAGCCAGGGGTGCACCTCCATGTCCAGGTGAGGAGAGAAAAAGGGAATCTATTTTTATATTTCAATATATAGCCAGCAGTGTTGAGCCAACTGTGCGTTCTTTCTGCTTTTATCTGATTAAATCATCAGCTGTTCAGAGCTTTCCAGACAGACGTGGTGAACTAAACACCTTGGAGTATCCAGAGGTGAGAAGGACAAAGCGCTCACATCCTGTAGCTTTTATTAAATTACTTCATAGATGTTGGATTCTCTGCTTTCTGAGTTTGTACAGCTGTCCAGGTTTCCTCCTCACCGTTTTATCGGAGTTGTCTTTGTTGTTTTATTGTAGAATGAATCGTCTCAAGATCAAAATGATGTGAAGATGAAGAGAACTTCCAGCAAAAAAAGGTAGGAGAAAGCTCAGCCTTTTGTGGATTTACTGTATGTTTGTTTCTTGTGTGTGAAAGTAATGACTGTTCTTATTTCTAATGACTGTTCATCTTTCTGCCATGCATGGTGGCCTCTACTCTAAAAAAGCGCTGCATGTTTTAAAGTCGGAGCTATTCAAAGCAGAGAAAACTCGTGCAATTTCAACGGGTCATAATTTACGGAGAATTTCAATTCAATTCAATTTTATTTATATAGCGCCAATTCATGAAATATGTCACATCAAGACACTTTCCAAAGTCAAATTCATTCAGATTATACAGATTAGTCAAAAAAGTTTCCTCTCTAAGGAAACCCAGCAGGTTGCATCAAGTCTCTCCAAGCAGCATTCACTCCTCCTGAAAGAGCGTAGAGCCACAGTGGACAGTCGTCTGCATTGTTGATGGCTTTGCAGCAATCCCTCATACTGAGCATGCATGAAGCGACAGTGGAGAGGAAAACTCCCCTTTAACAGGGAGGAGAACCTCCAGCAGAACCAGAACCAGGCTCGGTGTGAACGCTCATCTGCCTCCACCCACTGGGGCTTAGAGAAGACAGAGCAGAGACACAGAAAGCACAGAAGCTCACATTGACCCAGGAGTACTTTCTATGTTAGATGGTAATAGAGGATGATCTGCCTCCCCTGAAGATGTCACAGATAACAGAACGCCAGACCAGGTGTACCTTCTATGAAGAAAAAAATGACAGAGAACAAAAAAAAAACAAAAAAGGTAAAAAGCTGAAATAACAACTAACAATGCAAATTGGAGAACAGTAGGAGAACTCAGCAGAGTGAGAGATATAGACCCTGATGTCCTCCAGTAGCCTAAGCCTATAGCAGCATAACTATAGAGGTAGCTCAGAGTAACATGAGCTACTCTAACTATAAGCTTTGTCACAAAGGAAAGTTTTAAGATTAGTCTTAAAAGTAGACGGGGTGTCTGCCTCACAGACCAAAACTGGGAGTTGGTTCCACAGGAGAGGTGCCTGATAGCTAAAGGATCTGTCTCCCATTCTACTTTTAGAGACTCTAGGAACCACTCTAGAAACGAAATGCTGCCAGAACATTTCTTATTTTGATATTACTGTAGCTCTGTTACACTAAAGGTCTAATGTTGGGATTTTCTGCCATATTTCCCGCCTGTGTTAAAAAAACAGTGCATGGTTTGATTTTTACTGGACCACTGCAGTTTGTTGGAAAGCAGTTTTAAAGTACTGAAAAATGTCTTAATGAATCCATTTCAAGGCGCTAGACCTTCTTTCAAGAACATCTTTGAAAATAATCTTCATCAATAACTCTGCAACTTCTCAGAGGATCTTGAAGTTTTTTCTTAAGTTTCTCCACAATTCAGCTGCTCTTTGACACTTTTAATCCAGACACTTCAACAGACCAAATGGCCTACCTCTGTACATTTTGTCTGACCTTAAAACGTATAAAATGTGTATTTTCTTAATACAGATGGTGAGTAGCTAAAGGTCATGTGAAGAAATAAAGAAGCAGAATCAATAAAGATCTTATGGCTCATTATCTACTGTACGGCAGGTTTCCCTGGGGCTAAATTCCTATGTTCTGTCCATCTAACTGTGGTTTTGTTATTGTCTTTACCAGGTTTAACTGAAGAAATGTGTAGATGTTACATATCTTGCATATATATTTTGTTTTCACTCCAGGTATGAGGACCTCCAGAATGTTTCCCTGGGACCTGTGGACTATCCGACCCCCAGCTGCTCTCTGATGGGACCAGATGGCATGGCAAACGGCTCAGATGAAAGCTCTGTAGACGTGCCTCCAAGACAGATGGGGAAGGATGTTTGGTGTGAAGCACCAGAGGTGAGCCAGGAGCAGCGGCGTCCTGAGGAACAGACCTGGGACCCCAGCAGGGAGCGAGGTCCCGAAGCCTGGACTCCAGGCAGGAAAGAAGCCCCGGACCAGGTCTGGAGCGCCGGTAGAGACGCAGCGGGACGCTCCAGCCAGGAGCAGACATGGATCCCTGAAGGAGATGGACCCAATCCTGGACCAGAGCAGGCTTGGATCACGAGACAGGACCGAGGTCCTGAGACGGGATGGGGGGTGGGGAGAGATCAGAGCCAGGATCCGGCCTGGAACGGTGGAAGGGATCCAGGAAGAGACAGAGCGTCCACAGCACCAGAGCAAGGGTGGGGAAACGGCCAAAGTCAGGACGAGCAAGCCTGGAGCGAGTCAAGCAGGCAGCGGGCGAACGTCTGGAGACCTGGTAATCACTCCGTATGTTTCTCACCTGTGGCGAAAGCTTGCATGCACAAATAAAACTAGCTTTATATTACCAATAAGTCTCATTCTGTTGTTTTATTTCTGGTCTGTGCAGAACTATTTAAGTCATTTTATATTTACATGTATTTTAAAAATGTATTCCAAAGACTTGAACTTGAAGAAGGTCCAAAGAGCAGAAGTGGAGCCAAGCCCTGCTGTAAATAACTTCCTTCCACCACCAGAGGGCAGCGAGTCCTGTAGGTTCCCTTCTTTTCCATCAGGTTTATTTTATTTTTATGTTGTACCATTTTTATTATTACTTATCCTGTTGCACTTTTAGAACTTCTCTAAAATGAGAAGAGCATTACAAATAAAATGTATTATTATTATTAATAATAATAACAACAACAACAATAATAATAATAATAATAATAATTATTATTATTATTATTATTATTATTATTATTATATAGTTTTAACTTTCTATCTGATCAAAATAATAATAATTAAATAGTTTTAACTTTCTATGTGATAATAATAATAATAATAATAATAATAATAATAATAATAATAATAATAATAATAATAATAATATAGTTTCAACTTTCTATCTGAGACTTGAGTTCACAGATACTTTTTTAAACACAAACATCAGTGAAAAAGAGTAAAGTTTTAGGAAAGCTATGTTTGGACTTTTTTTTAAACATATCAAATCATAAATTGAATGCTCTAACGATGGATATTGTTTTATTTGCCTCCATGTTCAGATGCAGTCAGTGTTAGTAAGACCCCAGCAGCTCAGATGAATGAAGATCAGAAAGTTTTCATTCCTCCAATCAAAAAGGAACCTCCGACCTATCCTCCAGGTGAGAACAGCGTCTTTAACAGCTCAATTAAAAATAATGTTATTTTTTGATTAGTAATAAAACAAAATTTCAACTGTTGAACTTAATCCCAGATGCAGTCCAGCAGTTTCAGAAACAAACTTCATACTAAAGTGTTATTTTTTTACAATTAGAAGAAAGATTTTGTTTGAGTAAAACAGGTAACTAATCAGATATTTACTCTGTGGTAGTAAAACAGGTCATTCATGATTTACATGGTCCCCAGGAAGCCAAGAGGAGCGCTGGCAGCTCCAGATCGTGGCCAAAGGGAGAATCACGTGTCCCAAATGTAAAAGTGTGAGCCGGAAAACGGTGGAAGGGCTGAAGAAACATATGGAGAACTGCAGACTGGTGAGTACCCTGACAAGTATTCACACCAGCTAAAATTATGTCCCATTGCAACCAAAATGTTCAACGTATTTTATCGGGATTCCATGTGATAGACCAACGTTGAGTACAATATAACTGTAATGTGGAAGCAAAAGGATACAGTTTATTATTTGCTAATAAAATCTGAAATGTGTGGCATGCTTTTTTATTCAGCCCCATGATTCAAAATTTTTTTGAATCATACCCCTGGAGATTTAATGTCATTAAGAACCTTACATTTTAGTTTTTTTGCACTTGCTGCCATTATTTGACAGTAAGCTGACTGGAAATGGAGTTTGAAAGTGAGGGGAAAGACCTGTAGCAAAGATCTGAGGGCCAGGACTCGAACCCGGGACGGCCGGGTCAAGAACTGAGGCCTCTGAACACATATGGGTCATATGCTTCACCCCTACGCCACCACTACACCAAAGAAGTTTACTTCTGATAGGAAATGATGTGGACATCTCTCAAAATATATAAAAACAATCTAAAAGTAGTGTCGGTTTGGAAAAACAAAGTAGGAAATTGCATGTTGGAAGTTATTATTATAAAAATCTTTATTAGCCTTTCAGCTTCCCAACCCTTCTGATCATGTCTCGATTTATTTTCCCATGCTGGTGGTTTGGTGACGGTTGGAAGGTCTCCTTACCGTCATCCTAACCTTTAACCTCCACAGATTTCTGACTCAAAGTGTGACTTTGAGTCAGAAAAACTATGTTGGTAAATTAAACAGATTATTTCAACTTAAATCTGTCAGAGTTCCGAATTGTTTTGGGTTTAACTTGTGGATACTAATGCTTTTGTAGCTCAAACCCATTTAAACTCATTGATTTGTACGTCTTGCCACATATAATTATTTAGGGTTAGGTCTGTGCTTTGACTAGGCCATCCCAACATGTGGGTACGCTTTGATGTAAACCCCTCCGTTACAGTTTTGGCTGCATTTATCCAGTTATTGTCCCGAACAGTGACCCTCGCCCATAGTCTCAAGTCTGTTGCTGCCTCTATGTTTTCTTCTAGGATTCTTCTGTATTTTGCTCCGTCCATCTTCCCATCAGCTCTGAACAGCTTCCCTGTCTGTGCTGAAATAAAGCATCCCCGCAGCATGATGCTGCCGCCACCTTGTTTCACTGTGGAGATGCGATGTTAAAGGAGATTTTTAGTTTTTCTTCTTTAATCAAACACATAGTATTACTTATATTGGTCAAAGAGATCCATTTTGATCTCATCTGACCAGAGTGCGTTCTTCAACATGTCCACTGTGACCCCAACGTGGATGGTGATAAGCACCAAATTGGACTCACTTCCGTAATGACCAATTTGTTGAGTGCTTGCTTTGTTTTGTTTTTTTGGATTATTTCAAGTCGCAAGTTCTCCATCCAGCTACCGATCAACTCTGACCAGCTTTCATCTCCCTACTGAGGAGAAGCGTCCCCACATGATGATGCTGCCTCCGCCATGTTTCACAGAGGGCATGATTAATGCTTTCATCAGTTTAGGTGTCTTTGGAGCTTTACAGATGTCCCAACCTGTTTACATTTTCAGACTCTGTATTGAACAGAGCTTTGTGTGATGTTCAGATGATGTTTTTCATTATGTTTGTGTTATCTTATAATTTTTCCTTCACTTTATAATTATGCATCATTTTTGCGTTGGTCTCTTATATAAAATCCCATTAAAATACACTGTGGTTTGTGGTTTTATTGTGAGAAAATATGGAAGAGTCCAAGACGTGTGAATAGTTCTTCACAGCACATGTAGTTAAATACTACAGCATGTAGTATTTAACTACATGCTGTGGGTTCCCCCATAAAGTATGACCAAATTTATACTCCGGTCTTGGTACTTAGTGTGAAGCATTGAGCTCGTTCAGAATTTGCTGTCATTTAAAATGTGCCGTCAATCTGCAGCAACCTTTTACCTGTCAGCACTGCGGGAAGCAGCTGAAATCCTCGACGGGGATGAAGTATCACATCATGGCTGACCACAGCCACCTGGTGAGATTATTATCTACGTTCTCTTTATTTCTGCTGCGCTCTTTGCAGGAACGTTGGCTCTTTTGAAGTAAATAACCATATTATTGGCTGATATTGTCTTGATTTGTTTTGCATTTACTCCTCTGTATTACACACTCAGAGGCCCGGCACGGTAACCTAAAGCTACTGAGGCTTTTCATCATTTGGAATCCATATGTAAACTCCTAAAAGCAAGCCTTCATGCTTGAATTATGCAGCCTCGCTTTATTTATCCGTGTTTATGTTTAATTTGTTGAATTTTTTTATGTTAGAGTTTATAATTCATAGCTTGGGGCTCCTTTGCCGCTGGTGTTATTTTTAAATGTGGCGTAATATCTGCAAAGCTGATAGCTGACATTAACGTAGGCCTGCTCTCTTCTTTTGAAAGCCATCGACTGATGACTCCAAGGACCTCGACGACCGAGCGATCAAAGACAAACTGCGAAAAATCCTGAAGAGACTCGGCAAACTGAAATGCTCTAAAGAGGCGAGGCATTGATCGTCCTGCAGTCTGGTCCTAAAACGCCTGGTGTTTTAAATCCATAAAAACACCTTTTTTTTTTCCTTCCTCCCCCACAGGGCTGCACAGCTGCCTTCACCAGCATCATGGGCTACGTGTACCACATGAAGAAGTGTGGGAAGGAAGAGTCTGAGCTGGAGAAGTTGCTGCTGTACTGCTCCCACTGTGGAAAAACGTACAAATCCAAGGCTGGTCTGGAGTACCACCTGAAATCAGAGCACGCTCCTGTGAGCTACCTGTCTCATATTTGCCCCGCTAACGTTATAGACCCGCACTAATTTATCAGTTCTGGTTGTATCGATACTATCTAAGAAGCTCAAAGCCGATGTCCCACTTTGATTTCCGCACCCGCCTTTCAGACGCCGCAGAAGAGCGAGGAGGACGAGGCCCTGAAGGCTCAGAGGGAGGCAAACCCAGAGAGGACGCCCAGCGGCAGAGTGCAGCGAGCGTCTGCACAGGTGGCCAACTTCCACCTGGCCGAGATCGCCAACAACGAGCTGCCAAAAGACTGGCCTAAAAGGAAGTTCCCGTCGGACCTGGTGCCTGATGATAAGAAGGCAGGAGACATGTTTTTCCTTTTATTATTATTATTATTATTCCTTTATTTAACCAGGAAAAGTCCCATTGAGATTAACAATCTCTTTTTCAAGGGAGTCCTGGCCAAGATAGCAGCAAAAGATTACATTACAAATTACATTACAGTTTACAATAACATCTATCTAAGTTAGAATTTCATAAAACAGTTACAAACCATGGATCTCATTTCCAAACTTTTGAGCAATCGTTTAAAATGTCAGATCGGAATCAAATCCTTCAACTTCCAGTCTTTCTGAAGATTGTTCCATGCCGTGGGGGCAGAGTACCGAAAAGCTGTCTTTCCAGCTTCAGTGTGGATACTAGGTACAGACAGAAGCAGAGACTCTTGAGAACGTAGAGAATACAGTCCAGCCGCTCTTGGTTGAATGAACTCACAGAGGTATGAGGGGAGCAGACGCAGAATACCCTTATAAATGATCATACACCAGTGAGTGAGTCTACGAGTCTCTAATGCTGGCCAGCCCACACGTATATAAAGTTCACAGTGGTGTGTGCGAGGCTTACAATTTGTGATAAATCGTAGGGAGGCATGGTAAATTGAGTCTAACATTTTTAAAACCTGATCTGGGGCATTAATATAGATTAGGTCACCATAGTCCAGAATGGGTAAAAACGTTGCAGCTACCAGTCTCTTCTTCGACTTAAAAGAGAAACAAAGCCTATTCCTGAAGAAGAGGCCAATTTTCAGTCTGAGTTTTTTAATCAATTGTTCAACATGAGGTTTAAAATTTAGATTTTCATCAATTAAAATTCCTAAATATTTAAAAGATTGAACCCTTTCTATTTCTGACCCATGCAAAGTGATAAGAGGATAGCGATTTTGCAATTTTGTCTTTTTTCTTGAAAATAGCTTCATTTTACTTTTATTTGAATTTAAAAGAAGATCTAATTTTAAAAGCCTGTACTGAACCAAATTAAAAGCAATTTGTAACGTAAAGACACACGCACTAGGGTTTTTTCCAAAACTGTAAAAAACCATGTCATCAGCATAAAAATGGTAGTTAGTGTCTATAAGATCCTGACCAACATTGTTCACATAGATAGTAAATAGTAGAGGCCCCAAAACGGAGCCTTGGGGCACTCCTTTAGTTAGTGACAATGAATTAGAACAAATTTTATCTGATTTGACACATTGGGATCGATCAGTCAGATAATTACTGAACCATCCAACGGCTTGTTTAGAGAGTCCAATTTTGGTCAATCTCTCTTCAAGTAAATTGTGGTTGACAGTGTCGAACGCTAAATCAATGAAAAGTGCAGCACAATGTTGTTTATTCCTTACCTCCCTGTATATAAATAAGTCTTACCGATGATGAACCTGCAGGTTATTTTAACACATAGAGTGAGTCTGTGGCTTTGAACACCTTTTTATGATGTCGTTGCCCTCTCCAGTTGAAATATGCCCGCCCGGGCCTGCCGGCGTTCAGCCAAGAGGTGCTGAGGAAGTGGAAGAATGAGGTGAAGCTGCAGAGGAAAGTCCATTGCCCCAACCAGGTAGGGCAAGCAGTGGTTGCTTTTATTTGATGTTTCGCTTAGTAATGGTACAACAACTCTTTAAGCCGTATTCCTGACTGAGCACAGTTTATCTGATTTGAAATAAAATTGTGTATTTTCTGCACTCTATCTCAAGCTGCTGTTAGGCACTGCTCCCTAGTGTCCAGACTTAACACACCTTATACCCGTTCTTCAAAAGTTGTATCTAATCCGGCCGTCCGGGCCACAATATGACTGGAAGAAGTAAACTTCTTGATACAAGATCTATGATAAAACCTTGAATGCAAACTAGAGTAAAGAGGCATCAAAAAAAGAAATTCTGGATGAAAATCAGGATAATATGAAGTCAGATTGTGCCGTGCAACCACTATGTTATTTCACCAGAGGAGCAAAAATCAAAAGCAGGGCAAAGGGAACCCAACATGGAGCTTGTAAAACATATTTTTGGTACTTCCATCCTGTTCGGGCATATAATTGATCATGTTGTTATTATTCACAGCGAACAAAGTGAGAAGTATTACTGTCAGAACTTTTACTTTGTCAATTTAAAAAATTCTTAAATTTCAGTTTGGTGTGTAGCCAAATGTGAAGTGCAAATGATGTCCTTTATTCTTCCAATAGGGCTGTGACTGCACATACACCAGTGTGTCAGGACTGAAAGCTCACCTGGGACTGTGCACAAAGGTACGCCATCTGTTCTGGGTTCAGACCATTTCCTACCAATTAGAAGACATCTTAGAAATCATTTTTGGGGTTTTAGTTAAAATACATCAGACAGCTGACAGCTCGTACATTGAATAGTTGGTGTGAGATTGATTGTTTAGCCTCTTTAATGACCTGTATGCTTAGATATTGTGACTGTAATCGATCATTCCAATGTTTGTTTCCGTCCTTTCTCAGGGTGAATTTGAGGCCGGGAAATACAGATGTTTGATCTGCAACAAGGAGTTTAACTCTGAAAGTGGAGTGAAATACCACATAAACTCCGTCCATTCACAGGTAAAGATAAATTAGCAAGGTTCTAGCTTTTGTTCCTTTACAGTTATACATTATGCTGATGACACCACTGTATTAATTTATTCCATCTAAGCCGTTGATGAGGTAGGCTGAACTACACTGATGTACATCAATAAAATGTGCCTCAATCAGTTTAATAATTCTGACCAATGAACAATTTAAAACAAATTTCAAAAAGCAAGAAGATTATGTCTAGTTCTTCGGTTAAGATTTATTTAGCATCAGTGAAATGAATTATGGATTTTACTAAACCAGGGAGAACTAAAAGTAAAGGCAATCAATAATGATTTGATTATTAATCAACGACATAAGGTCAGTTTTCTAGAGATTGTTTTGAGTAAAACAAAAATACAAAGTCCTATAAATAAGAAATCAAGAAATGATTAGTCTCTATGGAGTTAACAGAAGCAATAAGCAGAATTTTCACCACTAGTTGGATTGTCTGTAGACCCGGCTTGTAAACAAGAGACAGGAGAATAACAGAGAGATGGGCTCCATCCAAATACGACTTTTAGGTAACAACTTTATAGCCAAGGTGGAAGTGCGTCAGCGGTCGCCATATATGCTATCCTAATAGTGCAGTCAGGAAAGAAGGAGCTTCTTTAGCATAGGAACCTCGCAATGTCTCTTAACGGCACTAAGGAGCTAAAAGGAATCCCATGATCCTTTGCGTGACATGACGCATAAGCACAGCCCACCTCCCGGAAGTTAATGAAAATGTCCAGAAAGAGAGAGCGCACTTTGTAGTTCACTTTCAGAAAGGCTGTAGCCGTGGATTTGACCAGAATGATCGATGTGTGTTTCTGTCGCTTAGTGACGTCAGAGTTAAAGGCTGTCCAACCCCATGAAAGGTCAATAACAGGAGCTATAATTAGACGTATATGGATGGAGCCATGGTGTGTGACATTATACCATATTCCATACTTTAAGTTCTTCTCATCACTATTTTTTTTTTATTTCTATCTAAAATAATGAATTGTTGCTTATTGCACCTTTAAATAAATGAGCTGGTTGCCTAATCTCAACATTAATTTGAGGGGAAAATGAAAAAAGGAAGAAATTTGGGAACCACTTTAGATTAGTCTGCTCCCAAACCAGAACCAGTCCAGTCGAACTTGCTGACTATGGCTCAGTGATTAGAGTAGTCCTCTTCCAGTTGGAAGATGTGGGTTCAAGTCCAGCTTCCCCTTGTCACATGTGCCCTTGGGCAATGCACCTATAGACATTTTAGCGTATGAATATGTGTACTTTGGAGCAGGGGTTCCCAAACTTTTCAGTCTGCGATCCCCAAAATAGCAGCACCAAAGACTTTTATCCCCCCTTTTTTTTTGTGGAGGTTGTGGGAATAAAATCATAATATTATGAGAATAAAGAATTTAGGGTTTCACACACTAATAAATAAAATATTTCTGTTTTCTAGTTTCTAGTGTAGCAAAATAACATTAGTCATACGTCATTCTGAGAATATCTATTTTGAGAATTTAAATTGATCTAAAGATTGATATTTTAAGAATGGGGAGGCCATCAGCTTTGAAAAAAAGTCTGTTAAGGAAATGTTGAGGAAAAGCGGTTCTTGAGGGTGAAAGAGCAGATTTAATGTTTATGCTCACTGCTCAGGGCAGATGGCAAAACGTTAAATCCACTCAACTCCATATGGTTGCTCTGCTTGAACATGTTATTTTATCCTCTGTCTTTGCTTTGTGTCCCAACAGGACTGGTTCGTCACAAACAAAAAAGCTTCCAAGAAGTTTGAGAAGTTCCTCAAGAAGCAGACAAAAGAGACGGTGCACGCGGACAAGCAGACCGCGGATCAGTACCACTACCACCACCTGCACCAGCAGCAGCACCAGCAGCATCACCATTACCACCAGCAGCCCCTGCAGCATCCACTGCAGCCTCTGCACCACCTGCAGCACCAACCCCAGTTCCTCCACGCTGAGCAGCACAGCCTCCACCCACAGGATGACCCCCAGCTTGAGCAGCCGGAGCCCCACTACACTCCTCTAGAACCTCCCCCGGGACCACTGTGGCTGGACATGGACCGCAAGGAAGCCGTGCCGGGACCAGAGCACATTGACGTGCGCATGATTGACGCGGTCAAGACGGAGGAGATCGGCGGTGAGATAACGGAAGTCCAAGGGAGGATTAAGGGCGAAGCCATAGGAGAGCCGGGGATGATGGACGGGGGACAGACGGACTGCTTTCCTTTCAGCAGCGGCGAGGAGGAGGCGGGGCATCGCCAGATCAACCACTGGAACCTGAAACGACCCGGCCTCATGGAGCCGCACGCTGACGCTGCAAAATGACGGCGATGCGCTTCACAAGAACCTGCATCAGCTGCCACAATAAAAGACGCAACTGACGGGTTTCTCCTGCAACAGATTTAAAACCTGCAGTGCAGAAAAAATGCGACGGCAGCCGAGGATGCACTGCAGGCGGGATGGTTTGGAGGTGAAAAATGATGAAGGACGCCAAGCATGAAGCTGTGGATTTAACACTTTGTTCACTCTTGTCTGTTGCTAAATGTAGTCACATCGTTTATCTGGGCGTTTTCACCAATTTTGTTTTTTAGGTCCAATTCTTTTTAAAAAAAACTTCCCCGTCTTTCTTCCAAAAAAAGTTAAAAAACAAAACAACTGGACTTTTTTCCGAAGTTTGAAGACGTTTCGCTTCCCATCCAGGAAGCTTTCTCAATTCAAAATGTCTGGAGTAGTGTGGAGTTCCAAGCTTTATAGTATTGCCCAACAAAGGCCTTGTTATGGCTTAGGTGACATGCATATTAAACCGAAACAGGTCCAACCCTTAGTAATGGGAAGTCGTTAAGGTCGTTCTTGGCCTGGCTTACCTGTTTCGGTTTAATTTGCATGTTATCTACGCCATAACAAGGCCGTTGTTTGGCAGTAATATAAAGCTTGGAACTCCACACTTACTCCAGACATTTTGAATAGAGAAAGGTTTCTGGGTGGGAAGCGAAACGTCTTCAAACTTCTGAAAAAAAAGTCCAGTTATTTTTTATTTATTTATGACCTGGATGACTGAGAATCTTCACCAGCTTCCTGTCTTTCTTGTTAACCATATCAGGTGAAGTTAGTTTAACCCAGGAGGAGGATGTGATCGTCATTTGTTTGACTTTGTTGCTTAGTTTGGTTTTCTCTGAGAACATCTTTGTGCCTCATGAGCGTGATCTGTCTGATCTCACTTTATTTTTATTTAGATTTTATTTTTATTTACAACTGATGGGCCCTTTGTGGCTGCATCATGAAGAAACTTGTAGAGTCAGATGGAAGGAAGGATATATATTAAAGTAGCACACTAACTTAGAAACTGTGTTTCCAAAAGTTAAATGCCTTTCTCTAATGTGTGAAGCTGTTACAGATTTATTTATAGACTTCTACAGCCTTTCATCCACCAACAAATGCGTTCATCCTGTGTGGACCTCAATGAAAAAAAAAATACGTTAAGCTTTGTGCTTCAATGTTTTCAGTGTCAAAAGCACAAAAACAGATGAAATGTGATTAGTTTTGTCCCCATTAGACGACGTCTAAATCTACAAAAACAAGAGTCTGAGGACTTTATTGATCAGAATCAGAAAAATTATGTTTGTTTTTTTCTCAACACAAACCACAAAAACCTTTAGACGTCATGAGGACTCTGGAAGGTGACTCAGATGAAGGGAAAGAATAATTGAATTGTTTTCTTATGGCCTCTCTCCTAATGTATTCATAGATAAATGTTCATGTTCTCTGCAATTTACATGATTATTCCAGTCATTTCTAGCTCCAATGTTTAGGAGAGATTTTTTTTTTCCAGCTGAGGAATTGTATTAATGTGTTTTGTTCTTGGTTTCTGCCCTTTGCACACTTCTCTTCAAACCAAACAAAAGACACAAGTCTTGAATGAATCTGTGTTAAGAGCTTCCCACTGAGCATTTTAGATGTTCATGAGGAGTTGTTTGTGTTTCAGAAAGAAAAAAAATTCTGACTTTTATATATTGTTCATTGTTGTTGCAGTACTCCTATCATCATAAACATTTTTTTCCCTCTTTCACTCCCGGTGGCCTCCTGAATTGAGCCCCAGTCTCAAATCCTGTTTTATTTTATCGATTGCATTCGTAATGTTGAAAACTCTCGTTTTAAAAGATACTGACCATGTTCTCTTCACTGTGACCACTCATATTTTATTATTAAGTTTCTATGGTCCAGTGTTAAAATTCTCAGATATGAGGCAAATATTTGTTTAGAGCTCATTGTGATTCTGAAAATGAGTCCCTTTGAGACTAATTTATTAGGTTAATCTGTAGGATCCTATATAAACCTGCGACTCTTCTTCTGTTTGTCTCCTTATATCATCTTCAGTTCCATTCATTCAAGTTCCAGCTTACAGGAAGAAAATAAATCTGAAATTATTCTGGTTTGACAAAAAAATGACATGGTTGTGGGTGATATTATTCCCAGATCTGAGTTGTAAAGGAAAAACTATTTGCAATGCTTTTTATAATATTAAATGGCATATTCAAAACCATTTAGTCAAAGATTAAGTCACAATTATATCATTGATGAATATTTCAGGAACAATAAAGGTACTCGTTGCCAGAATTTATAAAAACTACAACCAGAAAAAGATCATTATATTGAGCGTAAATACTCATAGCATGCTCCAAAAATAAAAGTGACCCCTTAAACTGTGCCTTGTTAATGAATTCATGACACATGTCCATCCACTCAACCTTATAAGCCAGGCGAGGGTGCACTGATCAGAGAAGCAGCAAAGAAGTCCATGGTAACTCTGGAGGAGCTGCAGAGATCCACAGCTCAGGAACACCTTTAGTTTTGCACTCCTACGATCTTTGCTTTGTGGAAACGTTGCAAGAAGAAAGCAATTGTTCAAACACATATGACGGACCATTTGCATTTGGAGTTTGACGCGAGCAAATGTGGAAGTAGATGCCCCAGGCCTGGTCATATACCAAATGTAACATGGTTGGAACAAAAACGTAATACCCAAAGATGCTGGAAAATTATGGAGGCTGGGGCAGCGGTCGACCCTAAACATGCAGGCAGAGCCACAATAAATGATTTAGAGCAAGCCATGTCTATGTCTTAGAATGGTAGAGTAAACACCGACACCAAAATCCAATCAAAAATTAGGTGTCAGGACTTGAAAATTGATCATCAATTCCATTTTTTTGAATATGAAGTACAAATTATAGTATTCGAATGTGCAAATGGGATAGATAAACCCGATGACGTTAACACAAGTATGTATTTCAAAGAATTTGACATTTCCACACAGTAGAAAACCAATCAAGTTGTAATTCCATCTTCTCCTGATAGGGGGCAGTGTGGAGTCCCATGCTTTTACAGTAACATGGCGGTCTGCTGATAGGATATTGTTGGTTTGACTTATCAGACGCAGCGGCGCCGACACTGGAGGTATTTGCAGTTTTTCCATTTCTGACTAAATAATAAGTGCTGGATCTTTTACGACGGTCTGAGCTTTGCGCAGCATATCGTTCTCCGCTGATTGGTTCCGGTAGAGCTGCTCCCGGGATTCGATCCCGTGCGGTTGAGGGTCGGGTCGGTATCCCGGGTTCCGTACGAGGGGATTCCAGACTTTGCCACCGGGGTGGAAGTCATAGCGACTCACACGACCAGTTTTTAATGGTGGCAGTCGTCCTGTAGGACGTTATCGTGATGAAAGTAACACAACACCCTACTACTTTTTTAGCCAGTTAGCTTAGCCGCGTGTGTTAGCCAAAACGCTTGACTCAAAGAGGCTCGCTTGCTAGGAAAACAACCGAGTTTACACTTTCTGTTTTACTTATAAAAAATGTGCCGGGATAACGGGAAACGTGTCACGATGCAGGGTATTGATTCTTAATAGTCATGATCCTGTGTGGACTCCGGAGTCACTAAATATGTGTAAATTGTCATATTTTTCAATGGAGTCTGGTGTGACAGCGAAAACACACTCTCATAATGCTAGTTAGCATCCGGGTGCTATCTTCAGTACACGGATATTTTGTCGTTTATCCTAATCACTCTGGACTACCTTTGGTTGACTCTTAATTAGAATCTGAAATATCCAAACCATTAAAAATGTTTTAGATCATTATCTAGAAATATTTAAAGGCGGTCCTGTCTGTGTCGTTAAAACTGCGAACTGCCCCTTTACTTGCTGAATCAGATGCTCTTCAGCTCGATCTCCAGGATTGTGAAATGTCTTCATTATATATATAAAGGAAAGCTTTCTATATACACTTGCTGTGTTTTTTCCCCCTAATTTTTCTGCAAGCTCTTTAAGTATAAACTCAAGGAAATATTGCAATATTACTCAATTCTCTGTCTTGACTTGTGTGCTCTTCCTATCTGTGCAGTTAATAGAGGTTTGAACAATGTTTCATCTATGACAAAGCATCTTAGAGGACAGCCCTCACTCAAGTAATTTGGAGCCAATGGATCCCGTTGTCTCTGGAGAAGGTTTGTAGACAGACACCGCATATCCTTTAGACATAAAAAAAAGTATCCAGGTGCATCTCAATAATCCAGGTAGGAAAAAGAAAAAGTTGAGTAGGTCCTCTGGACGGGTTCTTCTTTGTTGAAACGTTTCGTCTCTTCTCCAAGAGACTTCTTCAGTCTGAGGAGGTTCGGGTAAACTGAGCCTTTTAAGCATTACCTTCATAGGAAAAAATGGATCCTCATATACAAAAGAGGACCATCAGCCTCTCAAAGCAATGTTCCTCCCTATCCAGGATGAGAGCGACCACTGTCCTTCAGATGAGCGCAAACTGCCAAATTATGGCCTGATGATGAGGCCCAGCACAACAGCAACGTTATCAGGCCAGGATTTGGTGGTTTACACGCATTTGCAAGCCGGCGATCACTAGTAGTGGTAGGCTGATGGTCCTCTTTTGTAATCAGTTTTGATTGTTGCCGTTAAACTTGTTGGTTCACTCGTCGAAGGTTCTGCATATAAGGCTGAGTTTAGCTGGAACTGCTTAGACTGAGGAAGGGTCTTGGAGAAGAGATGAAACGTTTCAGCAAAGAAGAATCGCTCCGGAGGACCTAATCTAATTTTTATATTTTTTTTTTCCTAATTCATTTTCTTTCAAGGTGAGTTTTTCCTTCTAATGTAATTACATTATTAAACACTATCTCGCATCCCTTGAACTGCTTTCACATTAAAACCACAAACTCCAAGTGTATTTCTTTGTGATTTTTACGTTACGGACCAACAAGCAGAAGCAAAAGGATAAATGCGTTCAAAAGATTTTTGCTTATAAAAATCGGCAAACTGTGGCCAGCATTTGTCTTCACCCCCTTTTGAGTCTTAATTCTTCAGGTGGCATAAAATTTGTCAGACTGGTTGGAGAATTTCTTGCCCATCTATTATCAAGTCTTGTCGCAGAGTCTGCAGAAAGCTGCACAACATATTGCAACGATTAGTAACTAAAATGACTGTTTAGAAGGCAAAAGTTGTTTATTTAAAGTGTGATGAAATCATGCTTTTGTCGTATTTTTCACAATGATCCATCCCCACGGCATGATGCTGCTGTAAGTCGGCGGGAACTGTTAGTTTTTTTTTTATCACACATATAACATTCTGCATAGATGCCAGAAAGTATCTGACCAGAACACGTTTGTTTGATGATTCGGTTTTATCGCCTGTTGATTTGTTAAAAAAAAAAAATAGCACATTTAACGATTTAAACCCTTTCCATTTGCAGTGGAAAGGCCTTCATTGGCTTTCATAATCATGCTGTTTGTTTGAGCTGGCTCTTATTTAGGGGCGTGAGAGTAAAGGGGAATGAATACATATGGACAGCACACATTCAGGCTTTTCTTCTTTAAATAACCGAGTTACTTATTTCAAGGGACTGTAAAATAATTCGATCTCTCTCCTTGCAGGGCAAGACAAGCCCTCCGAGCTGTCTCTTTATTTGTCTCCCTGCTTAAAAGGACGGGAACGGAAGAAAAACTCCAAATATTTCGATTTCGAAACAGATTTCTCGAATGTCGGCAGAAGTGTCAAAAATAAATCCCCTAGAAAGTCAGCGGGGAAGAGAGAATCCTCTCAGAAGACCCCTGCAAAACCTAGAAAAACGAAAACACCCGAGGAACGGGCTGCAAATGGAGAAAAAGAGCCGACACCCCAAACCCCCGCAGACTCTGCTGCACCGACGTCACTAGTAACCCCTAAAAAACCAGGGAGACGTAAGAAAACCCAGCTAGTGTCGACGCCGTTAACGACTGCTGCTGCTGCTGCTGGGGACCTGCCGGCCGGAGAAGCTGTGCAAACTTCTGTCCAGCAGGAAAATGGGACTCCGAAGCCAAAGAGAAAGTACGTGAGAAAGAAACCTGTAGAGGAGATCAGAGAACCGAAAGAAGAGCCTGCCGCCGAAGCTGAGGAGGAGGTGGGAGGTGGGGGCCGCAGCAGGAGGAGGGCTGCCAAAGTGTAAGTCACGATGTCTCTACGTTAGTTAAAGTTCGCTCTTCTCTGGGTTTCTACTCAGTCTTTAAAAAGTCTGAGAGGAAGGCATCCCAGAGGTTTGGGCTAGCATATAAAAAATGTAAAGGATGGACAAATCTGTGCAGTTCAAGGCTTTTTCTTGCCTGCTTTGATTTGATTTGTCTACAATTGTTATAAGGCAAGGCAAATTTATTTATATACAATTCAGTACAGAGACAATGCAAAGTGCTTTACATGATTAAAATATGGGAAAATAAAACAGAATAAAAGCAAGTAGGGATAGAATGTAGAAACAAAAAAAGAATATTAAAAACAATAAAACAGTTTAACTAGAACAGTCAAAGGCAATTTAAAAAAAAATTTGTTTTTAATCTTGATTTAAAAGAACTCAGGCTTTCCGCACTTTTACAATTTTCTGGAAGTTTGTTCCAGATCAGTGGAGCATAGGAACTAAATGCTGCTTCTCCATGTCTGGTTCTGGTTCTGGTTCTGCAGAGCAGGCTGGAGCCAGAAGACCTGAGTGGTCTGGAGGGTTGATGCCCTGATAACAAGTCTGTGATGTATTTAGGTGCTAATTCAGGGATTTATAGACTAACAGAAGGATTTTAAAGTCTATTCTCTGAGATACAGGGAGCCAGTGTAAGGACTTTAGAACTGGGTCCATGTGCTCTACTTTCTTAGTCTTAGTGAGGACGCGGGCAGCACCGTTCTGGATCAGCTGCAGCTGTCTGATCCACTTTTTAGGCAGACCTGTGAAAACACCGTTGCATAAGTAAGACAGTATTAAATTAAATCATCCATTCCCACATCTCTTTCTACATCAGGCGTTCCCAAATTTATCCCCCAAAATTACAATGCCGGAGACTGGTGACCGATTTTGGGAGGATTTTTTTTTTTCTAAATGGGGGGGGGGGGGGAAGGATCCTGATAATAAAGCCATAAAATGATCAAAATAAAACACAACTCTTACAGAAGAAGTGCAGCCTTCCCACTGCATTAAAATAAAGTTATATTTTGGTATCGTTGTGACACAAATAAGGCAATGCTAACTCTTTTTAGCACAACAGCAAATCATATCAACAAATCAATTTGGGAGCCTCTGTTGTGCAGGCTGAGTATTTAAAGCCTGTCTGATGCTGAAATATCCAAAATGTTTGTATTTATACACCAAAATATATGAGAATTTTATCAAAATTCAGGAGATATGAATCTGACATTTGTCTTTAAGGAACCCTTTGTTCTGTTTGTATTCTCGACTAAATCTAAAATATTAGATCTTTAAAAATGATTAGCTGGGACTGTACAGGTGAGATTTACATGCAAATATAACGCTATATCTTCTTTCAGCCTTCATCTGTAGCTCCACAGTGTTTTAAAACTCTTACAATATATATTGATAATCCAGTGAATAAAAAACAAATATCTTGCAGGGCACTGAAGTACCTCCACACCTTAGCAAACGAGGTGCTGTCTCATCCCGGAGATGATTTCGGCTCCAAGCTGCACGAAGACGCAGAATTCCAACAGGAAGTTCCGAAGACGAAAAAAGGTAAAAATCTGGAGACATTAGAACTTTTGTCTGAATGTCACCAAAATGTTCCCCAGATTAACGTGTAATCTGTGTTGATGGAAGACATTATTCCCATTTTTAAATCGCATTAAACCAACCTAACGCGGACAGTAATGTGTGTGTACGGCGTATAAATTGTGATCCGGCTGTGTCTGTCTCCACGTCAGGCCGAAAGAGAAAACGCGACGACAGAGAAGCTGCAGACGATGAAGACTTCGTGCCAGATGTCAACGCCGAAGAGGCTGAGGAGACTGACGAAGAGGATCCTGAAGACGGAGGCTGGTCAGACGCTGAGTTAGATACTGGCAGCTTTCACTTCCCCAGGCATCATGTAAGCTGCCGTCTAACATCAACTTTCATCACATGATTTCAAAAGTTCAGTGACTAGTGATCAGTTTAATCAGCTACGATGTCCTCAGTAATTTGACTCTGAAATAAAGTCAGATGTCTCAGGAAATCGTGGATGATTCAGGGAGGAATGTCTTCTCATGGCTTCTCTGTTTGGGTTTTTGTCTAATAATAACTTTTATTGTTTGTTTTATGGGTACAGCTAAAGAAGTTTAGTACTTTAAAAGCGTCCTTATTGGATCACAAATTAATTGTGATCTATTAAGATAAATCTGTTACGCCCCCTTTGAAGAAGGAAACATTTTCAGGCCCCCCCAAATAAACAAAATGGGACAAAAAAGTAACCTTTATGGTTTTCTGTTTTAATGCATTAAAAGTGTCACTCTGCAGAATTACCCAGAATCCCTAAATTTATAACATATATATATAAGATAAGATAAGATGGATAAGATAAGATGGTCTTTATTGATCTCACAATGGAGAAATTCACTCGTCACATCGGCTCATACAAGAAGGTGCAGAGTAGGGATGGTGCATTCAGTTATATACGGTGAATCTTCATAAATACAATGGATCAAAAGGAATACCAAAAAATACAAAAAAAAAAGGAAATAGGAATGGGCATATGATGTCTTATTTACGTTCTTAGTGGTCTATGAGAATGTAAATAAGACATCATATGCCCATTCCTATTTCCAGCACTGAGTTCATTTATAATATAGTTTCTAATTGGAACATTTCCACATTGCCACACTGTTTAACTACAGATTAACAAAAATATAAACGGCTTTTAGCCCGACTCATACCCACAGTCAGCTGGTAACAAGCTGCAAACCTCATATGGCAATAAATAATACCAAGCCATTAATGTTAAAGACAAACTTCAGCTATATTAAGTTTTGTATTTTGTTTTTACGAGTTAATTTTTTCGTATTGCTCATACGACTGAGCGCAGGTACAGACCAAACAGCAGGGGGTGCTGTTGTCACATTTGGAAAGCCTGTATTTTCTGGACAACAAAGGCAAGGCTTCTGTTGCGCCTCGCATGCTGTAACGTCACGCCCCACTACTTAAATTAATTACTAAAGTTTGTGAGTTAGACAGCAGAAAAAAAGGCCTGCCGGTGAAAGCAACTAACTTAATGTGTTTTATTTTGCCTGCAGCAGGGCACACAGGGCCCGTCGCACAATGGCCTGGAGTTTGTCATCGTTAAAACAATCACCGAGTCTTTCGAGGGGACAAAGAAATTGTAAGTTCGCTCTCTGCGTGTGACGGCTTAGCTCTGACGTAGCGAGAAAAATGAAAGCTGTCGGGACGTGATGTCTGTAGTTATTGGTTGTTCTCAGGCTGCGTGTCGTGTGTTTTCAGCCGGGAGGAGCACCACAGCAGCTGGGCGTTTCCAGAGTGGGTTCCCTCCACCAGCGACTGGGAGCCCGTGCCAGAAAAGTAGGTTGTTCTGTTCGTTTGGCAGCTGTGCTCTTCACTTACTGTCGTTAAAAACAACGTTTGACGCTGCAGGTGCAGCACTTCCTGTCGCATCGGTCCCGGGTTCAAGTCCCAGCCATGTCTTCCCCTGCTGTCTTTCTGACAGTCTTTATTCTACTAATGCAGGGGTTCCCAAACTTTTCAGCCTGTGACCCCCAAAAATAGTTTTGGCAGGTGGAGTTTTTTGTGTTTATTTTTTTGGGTGGGGAGGAAGTTATTAGAATAAAGTCATAATATTACGAGAATAAAGCATTTTTCTTGTAAGACCTCTTACAGAAAAGTGCAGCCTTCCTCCTGCGTTAAAACGAGAAATGTCTTTATAAAGTTGTACTCTGGTATCGGGTTCGCCAACAAAGAAATACTAAATCTTTTTAGCACATCAGCATCAAATCGTCTCGCGACATCCGCTTTGGGAACGCCTGTACTAATGAATAAATAAATATACTTTTTGTCTTGCCATCAGTACCTTAAAGGCTATAAAAGCTGCACACATCAAAATCTATTACTGTAGATCTGAGATGTCAAACCAAATCACAGAAGGGGCAAAAAAAAATCCTTAAACCTGGACCATGTCAGCGCCCAAACTTCATAAAGGTAAAATAAGATGAACATATCTGGTTTTATTTGCTCGTTGTCTAAGCATCGATTTCTGCCCAGTTAAAATATTTAGTCGGGTGATTTCTCTGCGCAGTGTTTTCATCTTCATCAAAGATAATTGCTGCCTTCAGAAGTCTGTAGCTCCCAAACTTGAGTCACTGCTTTGCCCCAAGTGTGTCGTGAAAATAAACGTCAGCTCTCTTTGAGCAACAAACCCATCTGTGTACCTAACCCTAAAATGAAGAGAAAGTAATTTCAGCCACAGCAGGCTTGGCAGAGTTTTTCCCTTCCTGGTGCAACCGGCATGTAGGGCTGGGCGATAAATCGATTTAATCGATTAATTCGAATTTACAATTCTTTAAGATTTAATTTTTGGAAAATCTGGATTTTATTTTGCCAATACACTCATTGGGTTTCCATGAAGAGAACAGCATGTGATGCTGAATATATGTTTAGGCAAATGTATTGTCAAAATATTGTTAAGTAGAAACTTTTTTTTTACCATAATACGAGGTACTTCATTTACTTATTTACTTTTTTTTTCACAAGTGCAGTGAAGCCTGTTCTTAGCTCAATGTGTAATACCACTAGCAGCAAATGTTTTGTTATATTTTCATTGTTTATAATGGCACGGCTGCCATCTTGTTTTACAAGCATGTTTCACAGCTTGTTTTTAGTTGCACTGTGAATTCAGGTCAACTCCCAGACGAAATGCTTGACATAAAAGCAAGGTTTTAAAATAATTTATTTAATTTATTTTTATGAAACAAAAAGGAGGAAAAAATCAATTAATTGGATTTGGTATGATAAAATCTGAGATTTATTTTTTAATCCATATCGCCCAGCCCTACCGGGATGTGAACCCGTGTCGTCCGAATTAAAGTCATAGATTTACTCTACTACACTACAGAGGGGACTCCTAGGACGAGGATCTGATTTCTAAAAAAAAAAAAAAGCTATCTCTGCCTTTTCACAGGGAATTAGAGAAATACCTTCCTCAAGAACTGGAGTCCCCTGCGTTCAAAGTGTCCAGAGAAAACCTAACCGAGGAAGAGACGCCTCCGCTGAGACTCCGCAGGTGAGACTGCTGAGCGTCTAAAAGACAAAAACGACGTGTGAACGTAGAGTGAACCCGTCTGTCCACGTGTGGACGAACCTTTCAGGTTTGAGGCCACGCCGGCCCACCCGTGTCTCTGGGACATGTTTCTGTTCGCGGGTGGACCGCTCTGGGCCCTGGAGTGGTGTCCGACGCCCGATGGCGCTCCGGCCTCGCAGTACGTTGCTCTCGCCTGCCATCGAGGGATGGACGACCTGCACTGTATGAACCAGACCTACTGCGGAGCCGGACTGGTTCAGCTGTGGGACTGTGGCAAGCTGGAGCACCACAGCAGGTATATAAATATATATATATATATATATATATATATATATATATATATATATATATATATATATGTATATGTAAAATATGCACATCAAGACTTCACTGGTACTGTTATTCCAATTCATCTTCACCTATCTGTGCTTCCATCCTTTGTTGTTTAATGCTCACTGTGTATTAAAAGTCTATAAATAATGACTGATTATTAACTTTTCATACAAAATTTTTATGTGTGGAGTACCTATCCCCCTCCAGCAGGGGTCGCCTGTCCATCACAGGTTAACACAGAGAGACAATCAACCATGTACACACACAGCTAATAGGGAATTTAGAGGGACTAATTAACCCAGCAGTCTTGTTTTTGGTCTTTGGGAGAACCCAGAGAACCCACACCTGCACAGAGAGAACATGCAAACAGACCCCATGCCAGGATTTGAACCCAGGACCTTCTCGCTTTAAGGCAGCAGCGCTACCACCTGCACCACTCTGCATTTGTGCATGTCAGGTTACATTTATTGTATCTGTGATGAAAACCAAAGTATGACCTTTTTTTTTATTATTCTCTGTTGCCTCCTGTGCAGACCAGACTCTCTGCCCTCTCTGGCTTACGGTCTGGCTCAGGACAAAGGCTTCATCTGGCAGCTGAAGTGGTGCCCTGCAGGAGGCTGGGAGCTTCCCAGCTGTGTCAGAAAGGTAAGAACATGTGCATGTCGTGTATTTCCCAGCCCGTAGCCACCCGTGTTTGTCGCAAAGCCTTAAAGACGGGCAAAGTTTGATGTTTCCGATTCTCTTAAGGCTCCTTTCTTGCCAAGGCTGGGTCTGCTGGCAGCCGCCACCTCCAGTGGCGTGGTCACCATTTACAGCCTGCCGCACCCCGATGCTCTGCTGTCAAACAGAAAACTCACAAACGCTGGTAAGACTCTGGCCTTTGTCTAGAACGTGCTCAGTTCAGATTCAGGTTCACAATTTAAACTAAAACACCCTCTTTTTTTTTTTTTGGTGAAATCGGCATGTGGGGAGATTCAGGTGCCTTTAGCTTTGTTTTAAAGAGCGTTTTAATGGACAAGGCATCTTCAGAAGGGAGCTAGTGATCACAGGAGTTAAAATCCTGACCCTGTTTCTGCAGCATTTCTGAATGCTTTAAGTGAAAATGGCGTAACGAGCAACTTATTCTTTTTTAAGATAACAGGACGATGCGCCACCAAAGGAGAGATCTGCAGTCATACTGATCACATTCACTCAGCCGTTTAGGCAGCGTAGGGGTCAGTATCTTATCCAGGGACACATCAATATGTGGTGGGAGGACGCTGGAATCGAACCCGCAGCCTTCTGACCGCCACACAGTACATTTTCTCCATTGTCCCGCAGTCATTTCACACAGAGAAGAAATAAAACTCAGGCAGACTTTGTCGTGTCTGATGGTTCCTTATTAGGAGAAACGGTTCAGAGATATGAAGACTGTGTGGTATTTAGATTTATGGTATTTTCATTTCACAAACAGAATGTGAAACACACGGCATAAAAGTTAAATATTGGCTCATGTTGAGTGAAATCTGAATGTTTTTATTATTTTTTTATCAATCATTGCACAATATTTTGTTGTTTGCCTTTCTGATAAGTTCAGTCTCTTTTGCTTTAGAGCTAAACTTTAAATTAACTTGTTATTCATTCCTGATCCATTATAACTCTGTCCATGTGTCTCTGCCTCTGTCACGACCAAATTTCCCCATCATGGGATAATAATAAAGGTATTTCTTATCTTATCTTAATCCTTGGGGAAACAGACACGCTGTCAACCAAGCGCTGGGATTTCCAAAGAGCGACCTGGGGACAATTTGTGATCCTTGGAATAATTTTGTGTGGCCCCTACCGCAGTTAAAGAATGGTAGAAATACGGTCCTTAATTCACAAATGCATATTTTCTTAAAGGGCCACACACGTCCAAATAGAGTTTGTGTTTTTGCTAATAAACTGTTAACATGGGTGTGTTATAATCCTGTCTACACGTCCCGGTCATTATTTTGACAATCTACACAGCATGTTTGTTGAAATCCTGCATTTGTGTATGTTTGGCGCCCTCTTCAGGTTTACCGGGTTTACTGCATTTGAAGTTTGAATCTGTTTGTATTGGCTAAGAAGATATTGTGACGTCGCCCAGAAAAAGTGAAGTCAGTAGCTCTGTGGGGTATAGAATCGACTCCGCCTCGTAGGTCTGCGTAGAGAGTTGGAATAGTGAGCTTTGTGATCTTTCTACTGATGGAAGTTAGCGACTTAGCATTTATTTGGTTTATTTAGCTTTTATTTACCTTGTTCTAGTGGCCCAGACGCCTCCTCTGGGCACATTTTTCAAATATTAGATGTGGGCGGAGTAAGGCCCTCGTACAGAGTTGCGTTACCCTTTAGATAAAAATAGTTAGGTATAATACCAAATAACATTCTTTTAATAGCCACATTTTTGTTTTTTTTTGTTTTTCTTTTAATCATCACAGTAAGTAGGGCCACAAGCATCCAACGACTTTTTACTCAAAAACCCAATGAGGCACACCCAGTTATTAAACTTAGCTAAACACAGCAAAGTTCTTTTAAACAAGGTTCTCGTTTTTGTTGCTGGGAATAGACACAAATGTTTTTTACAAAAATAGTAACATTAAGCCCCAAAAAGTTTTTATTTTTTAGGTAAGCGTTTGAGAACCTTTTTTTCTCCCACTTTAATTTGTTCTTTTCTACTTTGTTTCCTTAAAATATTGATTGTTTAATTTACTACTAACTAGAGAAATGTTCATAGTTTAATTGAAAAACACAAAATTACTTTTAATGAGCCCATTTTTGGCCCACAGTTTAAAAGGTTTGGACACCACAGCCTTAAGTATTTGCTACATCCAGCAGAGGGCAGTGTTGGTTCACTGCAGCTTGAAGTCTTATGTCACTGGAGGCCTGCAAAGTACTAACTCCTTAAAAATGTCTCTGGGGAATGTAAATCTAGTCCCGTTTGACTCTGCCTGAACCAGATCTTGAATTTAATGTCACCCTTATTCTTTTCTTTGGCATTTTGTCTGGAAGAAGTTGCTTTTTCAGGCTAATCCTCGGTGGGAGACGACGTGCGCGTTGTTCGGGGTAGATTTTATTCTCCTTAATGGTTGCCTTAAAGGCCTTTGCTCCGTTTTCCCAAAAACCTGAAACATTGAGGAAACTAAAGGCTCACAGTTAACATGTCCTCACCTGGACCACGGCTTTGTGGATACAAAGAAATCTTTGAACGTCAGTATAAATATAAAAAACTGATCCCTCTTATTTGTGGATACAGTAATGAATAGATGGCTTTAGAAGATGATATTAGCAGGGTTTTTACGTTCCAGTCGTTCACACACATGAACTCAATGCTAATTATCTAATCAATCAAACAGCCAGATTATCCATCACATCAGACACGGACCCCATTAACTGGAGCAAATCCCTGGTCCAGTTAAAATGACAACACCCCCGAGGACACTCAGTCTTGTTGGGTCTCTGCTGTCATGCAGCTCCAACAGTGGCGGTAGTTTAAAACAATCTCACATTCACATGAAAAGAAGCTGAGTCCATGCTGAGGTTATGGATGATGAGGCCTGCTGGTCCACGTCTGCCGCCTCTGGGGCTCTGCTGGTCCAACGCTGCGCGGATGAGATTAATGGCCGGTTTATCTGCAGCATCCATCATATGCAGAATGGCGCTCATGTCTGCGGGTTTCAGTGTGTTTTTTTTTATTTCTGTCAGGGGTCTGGCCAAACGCTAATCTGATTAAACACAACAGCAGCCTGAAATCATCGCACGCAAAATAAATGCCTTCAAATAACGCTTTTTTTTTCTGAGATAAATCTTCTGTCATGCAGCGCATAGTGTCCTCCACACTTATTCAGCCTTTCCATTGACTACCAAATCCCACCTTAAGACATGATTAACTTTAACAAAAGTATTTCAGTTACAGTATTGGTTAATTAATACTTTCAAGCAGCTCATCCAAACGTTTTACGGCAGGTTTTAGGTCTGAAGGCTAAGATGACCCTGGAAGAAGAAGGATTTTGGGACTGAGGAACCATTTCTGTGTTTACTTTTCCATATGCTTTGGATCAATGATCTACCAAAAGATCCACATGATGACACATTTTCAGTTTTCTCACAGAAGCCACTAGATATGATCTAAAAATCTCCTGGTCGTTCAGCTTTTCCCTTTCAGGGCGTCGCCACAGCGAGTGTTTTGCTTTATCTCCCACACCAACAACTACTTTGAAGTCCTCTTTCTCTGGTTTTCCTGCAGGCCAACCGATTAGCCATGAAGATCATGTTATTGAGGCTACATTGTCTAAAAAATCTCCTGGTATTTAAAACGTAACTGCATCCTAACCCAGTTCCACGGAGCTTTGGAAGACGAAGGTGTTGCATCACAGATCCTCCACTTCAAGTTTTACTACAAATTCCTCCCTTTTTTCTTTTTTCTTTTTAAACCAGACTGACCTGGAGCGTTTGTTACTGAAAAGGTGAATCTTGAGTTTTTTGCGATCAAAACACAAGGTCCAAACATGAAGTTCTGGCATGTTTGATCAGACGGCGTACGTTTACGTCGTGTGTTGGTAGAACAGAAAAGGCTTTTTCCTGCCGTCGCTGAGCGTGTATAAACCTTTTTCTTCCTATACCGACCACTCCAAACGCTTTTATACGCAAACCACATTGAGAAATGAACACACATTCATACGTATGTGCATGGAGCGGCAGACGGTGTTAAGTGCCTTGCCCAACAGGGTCATTAACATGAGGCAGGAAGCTGGCGTTGAACCTGCAACTTTGCAATTGCAAGACAGCTACTCTTCCCAGTGAGCCACAGCTTCCAGTTTCCTTAAACGTAGTAATTATTGTTTCCAACGCCAATCTTGATCTCCCCCACTTGAATTACTTGTTCTCTTGTCTTTCCTGTTTTGAAGAGGATTCGTATCACAGAGAAACATAAACATTAGAAATTAAAATCTCCTAGAAACTTGGGTTTATTTAAAAAAAAAAATGTGTTGCAAAAAGACTTCTGTTCAAATGTAAAGCATACCAAAAACTGTAGCAGGACCAAAATTAAATAATCATAATAATTACGTAAAATTAAATGTCCTCAGTAGCTAAATGTACTCACATTAAAGGCTTGAAATTTGCAAATTCTTCAGTGTGAGACTATGATGCTCCAATAAAAGCATGTATTGTAGCAATGTATTTACATTTTATTGTTTCCTTTTTCTGTTTGCAGGACTAATAAATAGGAAGGGAGCTGATGAAATGAGGCTGTCACACATTTACCATAATTAATTATCAGCTATTCAAGAATTTCACCTATGAGGGCCAAATTGAAGACTACATTTATCTTAAGTTTATCATAATTAGCCTGATTAGCTTTTTTTCTTTTTTTAAAGATGAGGTTTAAGTGGGACACTGCACTTGTCCGGTCTTTCATGTTTTGTTTTGCTCTTAAAGGAAAAGTAATTAACTGCCTGGTATCAGACTCCACTCTGTTACACTTGGCTCGGTTTTACAACTAAGGGAAAAATACGCAGAGCCTGAATTTGGACATAAAAGGCTCTATAAAACCTGACATTTCCTCGTTTTTTTTACCCTCTCCGCTGCTCCTGGTTTCCATTTTATTTTCTCGTCACGGATCGTTGGGTTCGGTTTCCGAGACGCTTCTCCGCCAGTTCACCGCCGGTTATAGTTATTGGATAAAACAGTCGCCAGGTGCTCACATTATGAGGAAGCTGCAGAGTTGGTGTTACTCCGAGCTTTACAGACAAAGGTTAATTCAGTTTATTTATATAGTGCCAATTCACAGCACGTCATCTTAAGACACTTCTATCCTAAATATATTAAATTCATTCAAATCATCCAGACAGATTGGGTAAAATCTTTTCTATCTAATGAAACCCAGCAGTCAATGACTCCTCCACAGCCGTCTGCACTGTGTCGTTGGTTTTGCAGCAATCCCTCATACCGAGCATGCATGTAGCGACAGTGGAGAGGAAAACTCCCCTTTAATGGGAAGAAACTTCCTGCAGAACCAGAACCAGGCTCAGTGTGAACGGCCATCTGCCTCGACTGACTGAGGTTTGAGAAGACGGAGCCGCGGCACAGAAAAGGCAGAGAGGTACTGACCCAGGAATACTTTCTATGTGGGAGAAAAGCACAAACATTCTGGCAATAGTTTCCTAATGCATGAGTGATATAATTTAGTTTAAATGTACAGGTGAAGCCAGATTTTTACATATGCTGTACTTTTTTTCTCCAAATCAGACTGAATTAAGATTACTAAAATAATGTGTATTTGCTCAGTGCCAGAATAATGAGACATCTCAGGGAACCATGACTCCTACACAACAACCATGTCAGCATGAATTCCGCTTACAGTGGCGTAAGAGTTAGGGAAGTCGTCCTGCGATTGGTGGGTTCCTGGTTCGATTCCTGCTCTGACCGTCTCAGTTGTTGTGTGATGAGACACTTAACTGTCAGAGGCTAGTGGCTGATGTATGGCAGCCTGCTAAAGGTTCACACGGCAGGATTTTTAGCCTGATCTCCGCCAATTATCGCCATGTCTCTTGAGATAATCTTAAAGGTGGTGTGTTGTCCATGGTGTCTCGGTATGAAGCCATGGACAATGCAGACGACTCTCCCTGTGGCTCTACGCTTCTTCAGGAGTGAATGCTGCTTGTCAAGACTTTGATGCAATCAACTGGGTTTCCTTAGAGAGGAAATCTGATTGAATTTGACTTTGTAAAGTGTCTTGAGATGACATGTTTCATGAATTGGCGCTATATAAATAAAGTTGAATTGAACAGATTGTCTTGTCCCGATATCCTACCATGTGTTGTTGTCTCCCGAAGACAAAGGAGCAGGCAGCCTGTTGAATGTGGTGTTTAGCCAATCAAAGAACCCCATTCACACACCCTCACCCTCGGTCTTGTTGTCTCCGCTCCTTTAACCAACGGCTTTTCTTTTTGTTACGTATTTTGTCAGTTAAAATCAGCTCACAGAATATTATTCTCCTCCGTCATTCATGTTTATTTACTCTGAACTCACATTCTAACTAAATCAGGGATACATAACTGCTTCATATTCGGACCAAACAAATTGCTTTTTTAATTTTAAATCTAGTTTTTCTAGGCTGCACAGTAGCCCAGTTGGTAATACTGTTGCCCAGCAGCTGGAAGGTCCTGGGTTTGAATCCCAGCCCAGGAGTCGTTCTTGATGGAGTCTGCATGTTCTCCCAGTGAATGTGCAAGTTCTCTCTGGGTCCTCTGGCTTCTTCCCATGGTCCAAAATCATGACTGTTGGGTTAACTGGTGCTTTCACTGTGAGTGTGCATGGTTGTTTGTCCCGTGTGTCTCTGTGATGGACTGGTGACCTGTCCAGGGTGGACCCCACCTTTCACCCAATGATTTATGGAGATAGGCCCCTCAGAGAGGGGGTGAAGACCAGGAATGGTTAATTTTCATCCAGATTTTAAAAGTATTTGTCATGAATTTATACCTATTAATAGTTCTCTAAGATCAGTTTGTTCTAGTCATACGTTATCTTGGTTAAGTCACTTTCTTGCACGATATGATGCCAAGAGAAAACAAGCCTCTCAGTGGTGCATCACCAATCTCGGAGACAGAAGCTAAAAGGCCTTAAAATGGATTTTGGATCACTCCTGAAACATTGTGGACAGTAATACAGGGGGCTGTAATTTAAGAAAGATTTAGAGGTATGGTTAAAAATCATAACTGCCCAACCCAAACTACTAAAGCAGTTTGCTGCATGCCATGTAGGGCATACATTTGGAAGAAAATATGCAAATGAAAGTAAGTAAGTGTATGAGATAAACAGAAAAATCTGGTAGCAGTGGCAGCATGATGCTGTGGGAAGGCTTTTCTTTAGGGGACTAGGAAGCTGGTCAGAGGTGTTGTAAAAATGGAGTAAAATACATGAAACACCTGGAATAATACCTGTTAACGGCTGCTGGAGACTGGAGACAGGGGTTTGCTTTTTGGCCAGACAACAGCACTAAACTAAACCTACCCCTGAAACTATGAAAGAAGGGTTTAGACCAAAGCTAAATTCACAAAAAAATCAAACTAAAAAAAGTCTTGCTGAAATTAAAGACTGTTTCGTATGATACTTATAAATTAGCTGTTTTTCAAAGAAAAGGAACAAATATTTTTAATGTCTAAATTATGGCTGGGCGATACATCGTTTTTAATTGATTTAATTTGAATTTATAGTTTTTTTAAGAATTAATTTTTGGAGAAACAGGATTTTATTTTGCCAATAGACTCATAGGGCTTCCATGAAGAGAACAGCAGCAATGCTGAATATATGTTTAGGAAAATATATTGTCAAAAAAGTTGTAAAGAGGAACTTTTTTACCATAAGACGAGACAATTTGATCCATTCATTTACTTTTTTAAAAGTTATAGTGTATCTGTCCTTGTTTTCAGCAGGTAAATAAGATTATCTGCCAATGGAATGAGTTTTTTAACCCCTAAAATAAGATAATTAGATATACTGGACTTGAAATAAGATAATAGAGATGGATTATTCCTATTTTACGTGCAAAAATCTTATTCCATTGGCAGATCCTTTTATTTACGTATTTAAATCAAGGATAAATACACTAATTTCAAGAAAATCTTACTTACTTTTCGTTCCCTTTTTGCAGTGGTTGAAATAAAAGCAAATTTTTACCACAATTTCTTTCTGTCACATCAAAAGTGAGGGGAAAAATTTGGATTAATCAGATTTGGGATAGTAAAATGGTAGATTTTATTTTATCGCCCAGCCCCAGTCTAAATATATCTGATGTGTGATAACAAAAGAAACAAAATTGTATATTTAAAAAGAAAGGAACAAATATTTCCGGATCTAGATTTGCAAAGCCAGCTGACGCCTTGCTGCTGTAATTGCAGTGAAACATTCAAAACAATCAACTTTAAACTATTGATTTTATTTACAATATAACTTTATTCACCTTTTATCAGTAGAAGATCCTAACAAAAAAAATTGATAATTTCATTTAGTTTCAATTGATCAGAGGTGAAGAAAACGTGGCTTTTAACACTAATCACATGCGTTTATGTCATTTTAGTGCCTTCCATATCAGCTGGAAGGGTTGAAGGGGAAATTGGCTCAAACGGGGTTAAGCAGGAGGTGTCTGTGTGTCCGCTCTGGTCCTCCTCCACCAGCCCGCTGCTGTTTGCCACAGATAATCGTAAATGGCTTTTGTCGATCCGCTCACCGCAATGAATGAGCATGAATGAGAGGAGAAGGCTGTTAAAATCGACAGAAATGGAGACCGTGGGGGGAGGGAGGGAGGAGGGGGGGTGTGGCAGTGACGAGGAGCAGGGAGAATGTGAGATGTTGTTGGGAGCTCACATAATTTACTGCGCCTTTCTCCGTCAGACAAGGATCTTATAATTGAAATGACAAAAAAGATGCATCACCGAGCGCGCTGTTAGTGTTGGAAGCTATGAATTTTAGCTGTTGTAGCTGACTCGTCTTGTATCCCTGCGCTGTCATTCATCGAAGACTTACTTTGGGTTGGGTGGGAGCGGGGGGGGTTTGACGGGTGCTCAGCAGGAAGGCCGAGGTAAACTGCTGTGGTTTGCACTGGATTTTTATTCACCCATGAAAACAACAGCTTTTCGCTCTTTAGTTCAGGATCATAGCTTGTAATGTGACACTGTGTTTAGAGCAAGGTTTGAAATTGACCTCAATATAAAAATGTTTAAAGTGCATTCCATTTTGTCCTCGTTAGTCGCCATTCTCGACCTCCAGGTTGAAAGCTTTAACTGGAACGGCCCCTAAAACAGGTATTACAAATGGGAAAGTCGGAGCAGCAGGATGATACCTGACATCGGCATTCATGACGGCCACTACTTCCAGCAACATTGAGTAAAACCTCATACTTTAACTGTTTACGGGATGTTTCAGCTCTGTTTATCTGCACACAATACCGCCTAGAACAGCGTTATTGTTTTAACAGCATTGCAAGCGTCCATGTTTTTTCCTGCTGTCCGACAAGAGAGACTGGAACGCAAAAAGGCGTTGATGACGCAATCTGCGACTCGTGAGTTCTGACCTCCGAGGCAAAAAGAAATGCACCATTACGCCCAATATGAGCTTATTCTAGAGTATTTCATTGGCTTAGTACAGAACTGTTTTTACAACTGATGATTATTTCAGGGTTTATATGTGGTCTTGAAGATTGAAAATGTAGTTCCAATTTCCACAACATGATTTAAGTATTTTTAAAGGTGCATAGCACCAGTTTTGAAGCTAAATATTATCTATTTTCTTTCCCATACATGCCCTTACAATTACCTGATGTGTAAAATTAGTCATCTTCTATTTATGGGAGTTGCCTGGATTTGTCAGTTCATGAGGGAGGGATTCGGGCCGAAATCTCTGGCCATGCACATGGGTGTGACGCGATGCACGCTCTCGTTTTTCTGGCTACTTTGTTGAGTCTCTGCCGTAAACTGATGCGTTAGCGAGGGAACACGGGCTAACTACAATATCTATGGCTTTCTTACCTCAGAAGATATTACTGTGCTGTCGCAGCGGCAGATGCTTCTCCTCTTCTCCCAGGCACTTGCACAGCACTGGTGTAATTTCAGCTTGCCACCACAGGGGGCAGACATCTGCAAAAATCATGGAGCTAACGCTATGCTCCTTTAAGTATGGAAAAACAAAATGGAGTATGGTAACATATTGGCATTTCCAAACTCCAACCATCTGTTCTTCTCTCCATCCACGGATCTAGTTGCTGATTCATTCATCCATAAATCCGTCTATCCTTTATCCATATTATAAACTGATCCATCCTTTATGTTTGTCTATCATCTCAACATTTGTCTAACTTTAAATCCACATATCTATTTGACTGTTCATTCATTCAATCATAGGTTCATCCGTCCATCTGTCCATGTGTTTCTCCATTCATCTGTTTGGCCGTCCACCCATCCATCAATTTATCTATTCCCCGTTCCTCTCCTCTGTTTGTCAGTATAACCCCTTTTTTGTTATATTAAAAACCAGGTGACAGGGTTTCGCCTTCTTCCTGATGGCATGTGCACGTCGACCTCACAGTTAAAAGCATTCGTCTAAAGCTGAAAAAAGGCTTTTGTAGAGGTAGTAGTGTGCGTTTTACTCCAGCTGAGGTGAGGTGATGGATAGTATGGGCGAATTAACCGGACACTATTGATCTGAGCTGCTAGGGATCCAAAGCGGAGGAGGAGGGAAAACTAATGATCTAGAACAGCCCGGTACTTTCTTTTTCTGCAACCATTAAACAAAGCGACGGTCGCTAACAAATCCACCGGTGGATCAGAGCCAAAAAAGAAATCCCCAAACATCCAGTTGTTTTCTCTTTAACCTCAGCAGGATCAATTTCGCCTATTTTTCTTTTCTTTTTTGATCCATGACATCTCATATTTTCTCACAATCTAACATTCTCAAGAGGAACGATGCAACTAAATTAGTTGACTTGTTGTTTCTTCACAGAAAGCAACAACGAAAAGCCACCGATTTACAAGGTAGGCTCTGTTTCTAGGTCTGCTTTTAATTAAAATGACCGTCTTCTGTGTTTATACCCATAATATTGACTTGGAGGAAAATATTAAGTTATGAAACCGCATTAACTGTCTCCCTCTGGTTTTCTGCAGGCGCGAGGCGTGGTGACGTTAAAATTGGGCTGCATCAAATCTCCTCGCAAAGACAACAGTGGGCAGGTCCTGTCAATGGATTGGCTCCCTCAGAAACCACACAACATAATGGCTATTGGATTCTATGATGGTACCAATTGATTTTCCTGAGATGCTCTTGATTAACTGCTTTTTTATTCTGTGAGAACAAACAAATAATTGCCTAGATCTCCTCAGGCTCAGCTGATATGGATCTCTCTCCGTTGCAGATGAAATGTTCCAAGCATTGCTTCTCTGCCATATTACATTTTACAATCTTTGTGTTTTGCATTGTTCTGTGTCTTCAATTCGTGTTCCTTGTGACTCCTTCCAGGTATAGTTGGACTCTGGGATCTTTCAACGAAATCTTCCCTGTTGCGAGTCCGAGAGTCAGACAGGTCTCTGACTCTGCTGCCCTATCGATATATAGCCGCTCACAACCACGCAGTCCGAACTCTGGCCTTCTGTCCGGCATCCAGGTGAGCTCTTCTCTCCTTTTATAATTTCATATAAGGCGTGTCTTTATGTGTATGATGCAGAAAAGGCTCACAGTGTCTTTTTAGTTGCCTTTTTTTGTTGTAAGGAATAAAAATGAGCACATAAAGCATCAGTATAGCGAACTGTGCAGGCAAAATAACTTCAGACATTCAAGTTAAGTTGTTTTTTAAATCGACCCATCAATTTACCACTTTAAATCAGTTTAAAACTATAAGAAAAGTTCAAGAGTTATCCACTAAATTTCATTTTGTAAAAATGTGGGCTCTATGAATTCTATGAATCAGCTTCTACTTGTTGCAATCAACTAACATCACCGGTTGTTGACAAAATTAGCTATTAAACTGCAAAAATAACCTAAAAATAAGTAAAACATTCTTGAAATGAGTGTATTTGTCTTTGATTTAAGCAGGTAAATAAGATTATCTGCCAATGGAATAAGATTTTTGCACTTAAAATATGTACAACTCATCTACATCTACTTATTTCAAGGGCAGTATATCTTATTTTAGGGGTATAAATACTCATTCCATTGGCAGATAATCTTATTTTTGACACTCAAATCAAGGAAAAATTCACTCATTTCAAGAAAATTTTACATATCTTTAGTTCCCTATTTGCAGTTGTAGAGGTCCAAGAATTGGCCCTGAGGTACTCCATTATTAACTCATATTTACATAAAAACTAATCATCTTTCTAATTGGTCATTTGTATTTTCATTTCATTTATTTTTTTATGTATCCCTTTAAAACAACATTTTAATTTGTAATGTGTAAACTGGAGAAGAAATAAATGCCTTTAAACACATCTTTGCTAAAAATACCCAAATTACACGTATTGATGTAAACACATTTGTACCTTACGTAAAAATGGGTGAACACTGAATATCTTTCACGTTTTCACCTCATCAAGCTGTGATGAGGCTTTCTTTTATCCCAAATTATTTTTCCTAGCCATTTCCCTCAACTACTGTCTTTATAGTGTAGGAAAAGGATGAAGGAGCCATTTACAGCATCTGTCTGCAGCAGGAATTCACTCATAGACAGATCAAGTCAGGATAACAGTTCAAGTAATACTGCAGTATAAAAAAGTTGTGTTTGTTTTTTTACTTAAAAAATCAGGTATGTTCTCTTTATGTGTGAGAGGCTTTACATCCCATATATTAGCTGCTGTCTATTACAGAAAATAAAGACTAGATTTATTGAGTTTTAAATGAAAACGCATTGGTAGAGATGCAGAATAATCTCACCCTTAGAATCAGTGTTTATTCTACCAATTACCAGGTAATGTGGCCTTAAATATAAATCATTATCAGATGCCTGATCTTAACGTTAAACCAGTAACTTTTAGTACAAATGTAGCATATTATATCAAATATATACTTTTTTCTGTTATATTTTATATATATTTTTATTTATTGTCTTAATGGATGCCAGTCAGCTGTTAAAAGCCACATATTTGCATTGTTAGGGGGCCGTTTTAAATAAATCTTGGAGAAAAAAAATGTTTTACATAGAGAAAATAAGGTTTTGACCACAAAGTTTTTATGTAAATTACTTTTGCATAAAGCATTAAAACGTCATCAAAGGTCCTGGAGTTGTTCAGTAAAAAGGGGGACGAAAATCAAAGATTTTGAAGTGTGCTGTTTGTAACACTGCAAAAATATTTTGTACATTTTTATTCTCTTTATATTGGATATATTTTATATAAATCATCTTATATATTTGTTTTTTTTTATTCATGTTTTCATGCAAATTTCTTTAACATTTTATTCTGGATATTTTGTCCACTTTTAATGCTTTGTTCTATTTAGTTTCCTTTTTAGCCTTCATATTCCTTTAGCTGTGATTCTTCACTCCTGTCCTAATTTGTTAACCTGTATTTGTGTTGTCGCTGGTATTTTATATCAACTTGTCACATTTACATTCTGTATTTTCCACAATCCCGGAGAAAGTCGCATTGAGGCAAGATGGGCTTCTACAGCAGCAAATATAACTTTGTTTTCATCTTGAATAACAGCAGCCAGTATGATGTGTAGAACTGTCTCTGGGTAATTAATGGTACCATTACCAGAACAGCAGCATCATTTATCTCTGAACATATCTAGAATTAATTAGATTTTTCTTTTTAAAAAAATATAATTGTGTGTTTTTGCACCTCAACTGTTTGTTTTCTGTTAAAAAAGCAAGATTTGAGTTGGATTAAGGCCACAATATGGAGCTAACAGTAGCAAGCTATGTTTTTTTTGTATTTTATCTGGGTCACAGCTTCTTAATCAGGAGGCCTCAGTTCTCCGTGTTCTGATTCAAAAACTTTTTTGCTGTCAGGAATGAAGAGAAGAGTCATTCACCCCGCGCTTTCATTCAACTCCTTGCATTAAAGCGCGTATCGATTTCAGTGTCATCGTTTGTTTATGGCTCTGCTGGCAGAGTTGATCAATGAGAAGAAAAATGATGAATTCCTCTTGAGTATAAATCAAACGTTCAGTCACTTTTTTGTTTTGTTTGTGATTCACCCCATAAAAATGCATGGATTATTTCGCCGTAATTAATGTGTAACTCGTCAGTAGTAGAGTGTTTGTTAATTCCCAAACTGTGAACAGATTCCTGTTGATGACAGCGGGCGAGGACCGCTACTTGAAGACGTGGGATCTGAGGAGGCTCTGTGACATGGTCAAGGTCCAAAAACGCCACCAGACCACTGAAATCTGCTGGCCGCTGGGCTCACCCGGGGTCCTGATTGCAGAGGAGTCTTCCTTTGTACCGTAAGAAAGCTTCACTCTTAACTTCTGTTAGTTCTGGTGTCTGGGGAACAAAAATAATCAGATTTTGTGGTTCCAAAATACACAGTTTTACCTTAAAGCCGTTAAGAACATCAATGTAAAAATGTCTTTTTAACAGATTGAGACTTTTACGTTGCATTACTCTGGCATAAATGGATGATAAAACATTTAAAACATTTGTCAATGCACCAGTAAACACCATTTCAAAAAGCTTCAACTTCTATGAAATATTGACTGGAAAAGTTCTGATCTGGTCAACTAAAGTCAGCAAATCTAGTTCTAATGAGCCAATTAAAAGTCCATATTGTTGACTTATTCCTGAATTTACAAGAACTCATTTTCTTTTAGGGCCTCTTTCATGAGGCCCTAATCAGTTATTCTGCAAAAATACTTTGCTTTATAAATACTAAATACGGATTAGCTGGAAATGCACAAACCGGCAAAGAACTGATTTCCTACTCAGGATGTAAAATACTGGAAAACATTAACTTTTTTTTCCAATTAAGAGTACTTGAGTAAAAGATAATTGTAGAAAAAGGAAACAGAATATGGAAAAAATATTTGTATTTCCAGACATCTCATTTCCCTGTCATTCATTCATTCATTCATTCATTCATCCACCTGTTTGTCCAACACATTTCCATCAGGCATCCTTCCTCCCTCTTTCTTGCACTCTGGTTTTTCCCACATTCAATCTAAAACATATTTTGTATTGAATATTGTAATATATATTATGAACTAAACATGTTCACTGGAAACCTTAGTGTGTGTTTTTTTTTACAAATAAGCTAAAAAGATCCGCAAACTCCGGAAATTTAAAAGAAAATTAAAGATTAAAATCAAATGATGTAAACTCACAGTTAACTGAAAAGCAGAGGAAATGTTTTCATCTTGAGCAGAGCACTATGATCCAGAGATCTCTTCTACTAACCCGTCTCTTTAAATCTAAAGGAGGCACTTAACGCCCCAGCCCCCTCCGGGTCACAGAGCGTTCCACACAAACCCATTCAGCCATTTTTGTAGTATGCTAGGGAACGTGTGATGTATTGTGTGGGTTTATACACTCAACTATTCATTTTGACTAATCCACTTGTAGCGTCATTATCCTTGAGTTTGGACTACTAAATTGGGCCGTAAAATGTAACTTTGTAAGCTTGGTCGGCCCGATCCCAGCAGAGCCATGCCTATTTCATCAGGCTTTAAAAGTAGATCAGATTAAAAGTAGATCACATTTCTTTTCGTCTCTGTCCCATTGTCTGCCGGTGAAATAATCCCACTGCGTAACAGAGTTTACAAAACTCTCAGTCCCTCCTGATGTGCACACAGTGCAATTTTTCATGAGCTGCAGCTGTGACCAATTAACAATGTAACTTTTTTCAGGGGTTAAATGGCGGATTCCCCAAATTGGTTTGGCAGAAGTCCATGACCTTGTTGTGAAGCTACGCAGCAAATACTCTGACATAATTGTTAAAAAAAAAACACAATAGAGAACCGACAAAACTGAATGTCTTGAAAAAAATTATCCAAACAAAACATAAAGACATCTACACGGCAACTGGGCAGACTACATCCAACATTTATGCATTCCTAGAGACTCCAAGTACACAAGAAAATGTATTTAAGGGCTAAGAAAGTGGATTTTGCAAATATCCCCTTTAAAGACCCAAAACCAACAAGTTAATTTCTTTTCTATGTTTTTTACCTACAACTTGTTGCTATACTAGTGCTTACCGTATCTTTCGAACTATAATTTACCACGTAATATACAGTAAGTCGCATCAGTCAAAACAAATTGTCATAAAGAGGGAAAAAAAACATATATAAGTCGCACCAGACTATAAATCGCATTTATTTAGAAATTCATTTCACACAATCCAAGACTAAAAACTGTCATTTATTCTGGTAAACTAATTTAATTAATTACACAGCAGCATCTTTAACCGGCTGAATATTATGGAACATACCCAGGAGGTTGAATAGGATAAATTAGCAGTACAAGCCAGCAACTTCAACTGGGAAGGTTTCAGCCTAAAATGGCCCATTGCGCTGAAAGTAGTCAAAATTACGCAGAAATTAGACCGTTGTTTTAGAGCAACATAAAGCTCACGTGCATCTGCGAAGTTTTAAACCGCCCGTACAAAATACCTTTAGCTAGCGCTAGCTGTTATTAGCTTCACGGACAGCTGTGTGGATGCAAACTGAAACAGCGAAACAACATACAAACATGTGTTCAGTCTCTGTTGTCTATAAGTTAATGTTTCAATTATTTTTTAAGTGGTACAAGAGCAGACTTTAGTTTTCACTAGCCTTGAGCGCCCTCTTGTGGCTATAGCCGGTAATGTTCATTCACTGGTTCATGTTGGTCAATATGAATTACCATTTAAACCTGATGTACAAGTCGCAGGATTGGCCTAACTATGAAATAAAGTGTGATTTATAGTCCAAAAAATACTGCAATTATACCTCCCATTTAATCCAGTAATACGTTTATAAAAAAAATTTAATTAAATGATTCTTGACACATCAGCTATTTTAGACACTAGCAGAGTGGTTCAATGCAAATGATGCCTTTGTTTTGAATTTCTGACCATCAAAATTAAGATTTGTTCAAATTGAAATAGCCTGATAGATTTCTTCTTTTTTTTTCTATTGTTGTTGTTTTAGGAGAGCTTCAATAGGAGTTCATTATATTGATCACCATCTGCACAGTTACTTTGCGATTCCTCGGAATACGACTGTCTGGGTGAGTGCAACCTTCCTGCAGAGATGACCTGCCTCAGAGAGGAAACAAACAAACAAAGTGGACTTATTCCCCAGATCAGTGGTCCCCAACCCTTTGTGCACCACGGTCCGGTTTAATGCCAGAAAATATTTTTAAGGACCGGCCTTTAGGGTGTGCCGGATAAATACAACAATTGAAAATGATACGACCAGAGCTTGTTTCTCTGCAACAAGACGGCCCCATCTTGAGATGATAGGAGATGATGACACCTGAAGTGTGTTGCTCATGTCCCACTCTACTCTTATTTATGTCCCAGTCTACTCTGTCATTTAGTCCCTATCAGTTTTTCACCAATAGCGAACAGCTTCTTGGCATTAGCACGGTGCATTAGTTTATGCGGCCGTGACATGCATCTAGAGGCAGTCATGGACGGACGTAAGGGCCAGAATCCGTCCATTTTTTCTAAATAAGACATTGCTCAGACTGAGATAATAAGTAAAACTGAAACGACGTAAGTTATTTATTTTCTCCATGCAGCTTGGTACCAATTGACCCACGGACCGGCACCAATGTGTGGCCCAAGGGTTGCGGACCACTGGGGGTAAAATCAGAATATCTTGGTGCTAGTGGTCTAAAATGTGACTCAGAAAGTCATAATTTAATCCTCATTAGGCTCAGTTTAGTTTGGTTGAGGAAAATACTGTTTGACATAAAAGAATATTTAGTCAGTGTTTTGTACTTTCCAGATTTCATTTATTGCTCTTAACATTTATGGTTTCTTGAATATTGTGACGCCAAGCAAGACATTTTCACAAACACTCAGAGCTTCACAAATCTGTTGTTTCAGATAAACTTTCTGTTGGGATGTTTTGTATTGTCCTCAGAAAACTGATCTTCATGACTTTATGTCTCGCTGTGGGTGGGTCTGTTTGTGTCTTTGCAGTCCATCTCGTACTCTGATTGGCTGCACAGCGTGTTGTCATCAGACACGCTCGGCGAGGTGATTATCTCCATGCTGCCGCTGTCCAACTTCAATCTTATCAATGTGAAGAAAACAGACATGAGACGTTTTGTAAGTCAAGTTCTATTAAAAAAAAAACTTATTTAAAAAATAAATATATTTTTATTTGACCAAAGTTTTAAGCAGATGTTAAAAGTCGCTTATGAACCCTTTTCCCTCAGCCCGCCTACCTCACATCTCTGGTGCCTTGTGAAGCGACTGAAGAAGGAAATAAAGGCGAGAAAGAGGAAGGACAAGGCGGCGGTGGGCAGGACTCAGGAGAGACAGAAAGGTCAGAGGTCGAACTCCAAGCAAACCAGGAAGCTCATGAGGGAGGAAGCGTTGTAGAAGGTCCTCATCTGCAGTTTCAGGCGTACAAAGACGCTGTTAAAAAACACTACCTGCACTTTAAAGACTTGGACATGGTAAGCTGATGCTCTGTTATTATAATAGCAATGTTGATTTGATTTGCAAAGCTTAAATGACTTGAAGAAAAGCAAGTTAAGCTACTAATGTGTTGATATCAACGTTTTCACAAATCTGCAATTACAGAAATGAGTTGGTGTCAGCCAGCAGCTCTAGTCCTGTTCAGTTTATACACATTAAAACTGATTAAAAACTATGCGTTTATAGTCAACAATTGGAATATTGAGAGAAGTTATTTGGAGAAAAAAAGAATTGTGTGTTTATTTGTAGTTAGAAGAGTGCTATAAAGCGTGGAAAGGGTTCCTACATAGTCCTGTAAGAGTTTAATGCCTCTGTTTTCCAGGTCTAATAGCATTAAGGGGGGGAAAAAATGTGTTTTCAGACTTTATTCATTTTCCATAAACATTTTAGTGACCCAACCACATAACAATACATCCATCCGATGCTTCAATAAATCCATCCATCCCTCCATCAAATAATCTATATGACCACCCTTCCATCAGTCCTTTTATCCGTCCATCAAACAATCTGTTATCCATCTGTCTGTCCAGCATTTTCTCCACGCATCAAACCCACCTGCAGGATAGAAATTTAGCTGAACCCCCAAAAGTTAGTTTTAACTAAAAGAAATTATGTTTGGGACCATTTTTCACCACTAAAGATAATGTAAAGTTGTACAACTTTGAAACGTTTTGCAACAACATACATATATTAGTACTTATTTCAGATTTTAGTTAGGAGTAATTCATCATATAGCAACTGTTTTTCCTAAAAACAAAAACGTTTGCTTCTGCCTGTGCCTCAAAATCTCCAGAACATGTCCTGTAATTTTTCTATTTCATAGAATTAAGGCTAAAATCGTAGGGAGTATATATAGTTAGTGACAGTAATGGCCGAGCCGGTAGTTTTTATCTAAGACACAGCAAACTACAAGAGAACTGAGCCAGGACTACTTTCTATAGGACGGATGAACTGAGGGAACAGAAGTTTATTGTCTAGAACTCCACAAAGAATAAATCCCTAAAACTAAACTGTGCCTTTGTCCAAATCTCCTGTATTAATGAATTCAAACACAGGACATTCATTTTTCACGGGAGCCATCTGAAAAGTAGTTAGAAATTCTTTGTACACCTGCAGGGATGTTGTTTCTAGTTTGCATGGTTTGAATATTTTATGCTGATGATTGTCCAATCTGACTTGCAGCGAACCCTTCATAGATTCTGTAAGCGACCTTTGTGGAAACACATGAAGAACACAGAAGGATCGACTGTTTTAAACATGGACGACATGCCTTTGGCTGCTCTGTACAAGGTACGTCTTATCAACACTTCAGGTGTTTTCACAGTCATTCTGCAGCACATATAGTGAAGAAAAAAGGGCGAAGGAATAGATAAATGCCAGAACGAGAGAGAAAGAAATCAAAGGTGAGATGTGCCTCCTTCTCTGATGGGCAGCTATAAAGTCAGGCCAAATGTAATGACGTGGAAAATTAGAAAAATGTCACTGCCAGCAGGAGGAAGGAGGGGGAGATGGAGAGCAGCCATTTGAGGATATGATGTGTTTAATTTTAAGAGGCAGAGTCGAGGGAGTGGCTTTGCCCTTCGGGCCAAAATGATCGGCTGACGCTTTATGGGTCGAATTTAGGGGAGAAAATGTCAGTTTTTGACTAGTTTTGTTTTTTTGAAGGGAATAAATGGATAAGAGAAAGAAAGACGATGAGTGAGAGGGTAAAAAAGAAAACAAAAGCTAAAAGCTCTGGGAGGATTTACGGACGAGAAAAAGGGCGATGTGCTTTTTTCAAAAAGAGAAGATTGAGTTAGGAGTTTTATTGACTTCTTTAGAGCGACAGCTGAGTCATTCAGAGGCAAAGAAAAAGGAGGAAAGTCCTCATAAATAACAGCGCTTACTGATTTCTAACAGAAGCTCAAATGATTGTAGAGGAATATACCACAAATAAAAGCTTAATTGATCGAGAACCCAGTGGGAGCAGACGTAGACATTAAACTGTCATTTCTATATAAAATATAGAAATATTTCTATATATAATGGGCTGATGGGGGGTTGAGGGTCAGGATTGTAGCGTCATGTGATACTTACACTATAATGGCATCAGCTTAAATACTTAAATAGGGACGCATGAAAGGTGGGAAATAAATAAGAAGGAGTAAATAAACAAGTCAGTAAATATGTCTTGATGAAGGATAATATGTTAATAAATAATGTGGTAAGTAAATAAGGGAATAAGTCTGTTCATAGGTAAAGAAAGAACTAAGGAAGGAAGGAAACAAATAAGCAAGGCAGGAAGTAAATCATCAAGTTAATAAAATAGAATGTAGGAAAATCAGTATATAAATAGATAAATAAAAAAGAAGGAGGGAAATAAGGAAGGAAGGAAACAAGGAAGTAAATAAGCAAAGAAGGAGGGAAATAACGAAGGAAGGAAGCACGGAAGTAAATAAGCAAAGGAGGGGGGAATATGGAAGGAAACAAGGAAATAAATAAAAGGAGGGAAAGAAGGAAGGAAGGAAATAAATAAGGAAACAAGGAAAAAATAAAAGGAGGGAAATAAGGAAACAAGCTAATAAATAAGGAAAGAAGGAGGGAACTAACTAAGGAAGGAAGGACACAAGGAAGTAATAAGCAAAGAAGGAGAGAAAGAAGGAAAGAAATAACGAAGGAAGGAAGGAAGGAAATGAAGGAGGGAAATAAAAAAGGAAATAAATAAAAGAAAGAGGGAAATAAGGAAGGAAATAAATAAAAGGAGAGAAAGAAGGAAGGAAGGAAATAAATAAGGAAACAAGGAAATAAATAAGGAAAGAAGGAGGGAAATAACTAAGGAAGAAGGGACACAAGGAAGTAAATAAGCAAAGAAGGAGGGAAATAAGGAAGGAAGGAAAGAAGGAAAGAAATAACTAAGGAAGGAAACAAGGAAGGAAGGAAATAAAAGAAGGAAGGAAATAAATAAAAGAAGGGGGAAATAAGGAAGGAAATAAATAAAAGAAGGAGGGAAATAAGGAAGTAAGGAAACAAGGAAATGAATATAGAAAGAATGAGGGAAATAACTAAGGAAGGAAGGAAACAAAGAAGTAAATAAGCGAAGGAGGGAAATATGGAAAGAAGGAAATAAATAACTAAGGAAGGAATGAAACAAGAAAATAAATAAGGAAGGAAATAAATAAATAACAAAAGAAGGAGGGAAATAACTAAGGAAGAAAGGGAACAAGTGTGTTAGCACATAAGTGAGAAAAGGAAGTACAGTTTAGCCCATAATTATTCACACCCCTGCAGGTTAAGGTTGGAAGTTATCCTCTACTTGTTTTTTCTGATTGGAAAGTCTCTGTAGCTCGACTCTGATAGAGAGACTCTGCAGGTAGCTACAGATTAGGGTGATGGCATGGAGGCCTTCCAGCATTAAAGACTCTGAGCTCATCAGGAGATGTGAGGAAGCAAATATAACAGTAGAAACATGCGACTGTCAGCCACTGTAGGAAGCATTTCATTTTTACTGTATTATTAGTATTATTATTATTATTATATAATTTTTTGTTCAAATTTATATAATTTGGATTTATCTTTCCTCAAAGATGATACTCATTGTAGATTGTCGTATTATCCTTTAGGAGATGCCTGCTCAGAAACAAACTTGTTGATTGAAAAAAGATATATTAAAATCTAACTCTGCCAGGGGTACAAACAACTTTCGACCAAGCAGGTGATAAGCAGGTATTTAAGTAAATAAATAACTTACTCAGGAAATGAGTAGCTAATCAATGGGGTAACTGAACAGGTTATTAAATAAGAGAGTAACCGAATAAGCCAGTAAGTTAGTCCACAAATGCATAAGTAAACAAATAAGCAAGTCAATAAGTTAGTAGTAATAGTAATAAGTAGTTAAGTAGGTAAGTAAATAAGTTATGAAAGACGTAGTTCATTGAGTAAATATGTTAGTAACTAAACCTATAACAGATTAAAATAGTAAGTAAATTGGTTAATAATTAAATTTTTAAGCACATATCTCCTGTTCAGCATGGGGGGCATTGAGGGAGGGCACACAATTTTACGGGGTGGGGTGGGGCCCCCGTCAGGCCCCCCTTAGTGGTGCCATTATTTCTTTAAATGCCATAAAGTCTTTTTAAATGTATCAAACACTAAAAATCCTAGTCACATAAAGTGCCTTTTTTTACATTTCTTCTTTTTCCTCCTCGATGTGTTTTTGTCTCTGTTGATAAACTCGACTTCAAACGCTGCGGTCCGGTCCGTTCTTCTCATTCTGGATATTCTCCTCGCAGAGCATCTTGTAACGGTCTTCGCTCTTCTCTTCTCTTCAGGCACGCTTCAACCCCAACATGAGCAGCCACGTCTGGATTGCTTCTGGGGGTCAGGCGGGTCTGGTGAGACTTCAGTGCGCGAGGACTCTGATCACCCCGCGAGTCAGCAAGCTGATGGGTGAGCATCAGGCCCAGTTCAGAGCGCTGTACTCGGTGCAGAACCAAAGCGACGGCGTCCAGACGGCGCCGGCGGAGCCTCAGCAGCCGGAGCCGTGCCTCGCTGCCGGTTCAGACGGCGAAAAATCCAACCAGTAAATCCTGGATTCGCAAGACAAACACGAAGCTTTCAAATAAATCTGTCCTCGTTTTAAAAGCAGATATGAATGTTTATATTTATTATTTCAAGCCACGTGAATACAGGTCTAAATATTGCATGGGTCGATCTGTAAAGGCAGGTAAAATTTTAAAAAGTCGCGAAGGAAAACAAAGTTTAACCAGTTTTTGAGGTGCACAGCAGCCACGGGTGTGTTTGTTTTTAAACTGACTGTTCGGACCATTGAACAGCAGAAAACCATCGACCTAAACCCAACAAGCAGGACTGCGCCCTGTAACATCAACAGACAGAAGTCTTTATGGGCTCCCAATGTGAGCGGAAGGCTGATGTTTCTGTGTTATTTTGTGTTATTTCAGCCGGTTTCTTGACAAAACGTTGCCAGCCCACAGCTAAGTGCCTTTTTGTCCACAACATAACATGTTTGTTGCTTCAGAGTATTGTTTTCCTTTGGGGGAAGGGGAGTTATTATAGGATATATGAATATTTTGTAATGTTTTCCTTTTCAGTGTTGTTGATATTATGTACTGTACAGAAACATCGAGCATCTTTTTTTTTATCTTTTTATTATGAAGAAGCAACTCTAAAAACTCAGGCCTGATATTTGGGAAAATACTTGATTTTTTTTCTTTTTATCTATAAATCTCTGCTGACTGTAAATTTACAAATTTCAGATAATTTCTGCGTTTCAATTTCTTTCTTTTCCGCTAAGATGTGTTGTAAATGTTTTAGGCTTTAAAAATAGGAGAATCCAGTCTTTATTTTGGAAGCTTTTGCCTCTGAATTCAGTCACAGGTTTTAACGTTTCTAGTTGTGACAGTAACTGAATGGTAAGGTTTACAGACTTGTTACACCTTTTTTTTATTATTATTTTATTCCTAATTTATAACTATAAATATGTTAAATTGCCGCAACCTTTTTATGGGTATTTTTGAAATGCTGCTCATAAAAAACATTTTTTATGTAAAATAAAACTGAATAAAGTCTATTTTTTCGGGGGAAAAAAGCTCAATTGTTTGCTTCAGATGCTTTCTAAGGAAACCAGCCTCCATTAATCATATTCACTATTTTATTCCACTTTACAAAAACATTTCCCGCACATAAAAATGAAACTGCAAACTTTCACAGATATGACATGTTTTATGCCATTTGGACATATTTTATGAAGGTCGATTATATCAGGAACATAAATGTATTTACACATGTATACACAAAATCATACACTGAAAATACACCATATCTGACATATTTACAACACGCAAGTGGAGCATAATCACCACAAACAGCGACAGGACAAAAACAGACGTTAGAGTTTCATAGCAAATGGACAAAAAGTGCTTTTTTTTCTTTTAATAAGAAACTTTTTCAGACAGTAAAGCTGCACCAGAACCTTTACTATGCATGGATATAAAACTGTTCATACATCGGTCTTTATGAAATTTAGCGTTTTCTTTATTCTCTGTAGCTGTTTGGTACACACACACACATATATATATATACTGTATATATAAATACAGTGGTCTGCAAAAGTTTGGGCAACCTTGTTAATTTCAATGATTTTCCTTCATAAATCGTTGGTTCTTAGGATAAAAAAATCAGTTAAATATATCATATAGGAGACAAACACAGTGATATTTGAGAAGTGAAACGAAGTTTATACCAAGTGTGCAATAATTGTTTAAACAAAATTAGGCATGTGCATAAATTTGGGCACCACAATCAAAAAAAATAACTCAATATTTAGTAGATCCCCCTTTTGCAGAAATAACAGCTTCTAAACGCTTCCCATGAGAGTCTGGATTCTGGTTGGAGGTATTTTGGACCATTCCTCTTTACAAAACACCTCTAATTCATTCAGGTTTGATGGTTTCCGAGCATGGACAGCTCTCACTGTCACACCACAGATTTTCAATAATATTCAGGTCTGGGGACTGAGATGGCCATTCCAGAACGTTGTACTTGTTCCTCTGCATGAATGCCTTAGTAGATTTTGAGCAGTGTTTAGGGTCATTGTACTGTTGAAAGATCCAGCCCCGGCGCAGCTTCAGCCTTGTCACTGATTCCTGGACATTGGTCTCCAGAATCTGCTGATATTTGGTGGAATCCATGCGTCCCTCAACTGTAACAAGATTCCCAGTCCCTGCACTGGCCACACAGGCCCACAGCAGGATGGAACCACCACCAAATTTTACTGTAGGCAGCAGGTGTTTTTCTAGGAATGCTGTGTTGTTTTTCCTCCATGCATGACGCCCCTTGTTATGTCCAAATAACTCAATTTTAGTTTCATCAGTCCACAGCACCTTATTCCAAAAGGAAGCCGGCTTGTCCAAATGTGCTTTAGCATACCTCAAGCGGCTTTGTTTGTGATGTGGGCGGAGAAAAGGCTTCCTCCGCATCACTCTTGCGTACAGCAGCTCCTTGTGTAAAGTGCGCACAAAAGTTGTACGATGCACAATGACTCCATCTGCAGCAAGATCATGTTGTATGTCTTTGGTGCTGGCCTGTGGGTTGACTTTGACTGTTCTAACCATTCTTCGCTTCTGTTTATCCGTGATTTTCCTTGGTCTGCCACTTCGAGCCTTAACTTGAACTGTGCCTGTGGTCTTCCATTTCCTGACTATGTTCCTAACTGTCGAAACAGACAATTGATATCTCCTAAACAGCTTTTGGTATCCTTTCCCCTAATTCATGATGGTGAACAATCTTTGTTTTCAGTTCATGTGACAGTTCTTTTGAGACTCCCATGTCGCTACTCTTCAGAGAAGAGTCACAGAGGAGAGAAACTTACAATTTTCCCCCCTTAAATACTCTCTCATAATTGGGTTCACCTGTGTGTGCAGGTCAAGGGTCACTGAGCTTCCCAAACCAATTTTGAGTTCCAATAATTGGTTCTAAAGATTTTGAAATCAGTAAAATGACAACAGTGCCCAAATTTATGCATTTGGGCACTGTCTGAAATTTGCATACATGCCTAATTTTGTTTAAACAATTATTGCACACTTCCTGTAAATGGTATAAACTTCGTTTCACTTCTCAAATATCACTGTGTTTGTCTCCTATACGATATATTTAACTGATTTTTTTTTATCCTAAGAACCAATGATTTATGAAGGAAAATCATTGAAATTAACAAGGTTGCCCAAACTTTTGCAGATCACTGTACACTGCAAAAACAGAACTAGAAATAAGTAAAATGTTCTTAAAATTAGTGCATTTGTCCTTGATTTGAGCAGGTAAATAAGACTATTTGCCAATGGAATAAGATTTTTTCACTTAAAATAGGAACAATTCATCTCCATTATCTTATTTCAAGTGCAGGATGTCTAATTATCTTATTTTAGGGGTCAAAATACTCATTCCATTGGCAGATAATCTTATTTACCTGCTCAAATCAAGGATAAATACACTAACTTTAAGAACTTTTTACTTATTTTTAGATCCATTTTTGCAGTGTATGCATGTATGTATATATATATATATATATATATATATATATATATATATATATATATATATATATATTCTAATTTTAAAAATAAATTAAATATACATTTCTTTTTGAAAATAAAATTGTGAATTTTAAAGATGTTATTCCTCAGTTACTCCACCTTATGTGCCGGGATATTCTGATTGGCAGTCGAGCAAGAAAAATCGCAGTTTACTTCATTAACAGCGAACAACCATGCAAGCGTTTGGGATGAACGTCAACAAAATGTTCACAATGTGCGACACTTGTGTGAAACATCAACACCTCATGGCAGCCGTGATGGATTGAAAATCAGAGTGACTGTTTTTTAAAATAATTAGGAGGGGACGTAAAGGCTTCATCTATATTGAAAGTGTTGTTTAGTGCCAATTAGGACTAGTGTGGAGACTAGTGTGGATTTTTGATAAACTGATATTCATGACGGTGAAGGCAGAGATAATAAGGGTGGGGTTGGACCCATACAATTTGGGAAAAATTTTAATCTTTTAAATTTGTTAAAACAACTTTTATTATTAAAGTTAACCTGAATAGATCCAAAAAGCACTTTTCAAATGAAAAGTTTTATTCATTGAGGGGAAAATGCTGTCTAACCCCATGTGGCCAGTATTGGACACAGCAACTATCATCCACCATTTGCTGTAACTGGCCATGAGGTTTTTCCATCGCTATTGAGAAATTTAGCCCACTCCTCTTTGTAGAATTGCTTTCTTTCAGCCAAGAAGTCGGGACTTTGACTAGGCCACCCCAAAACCTTAAGTTTATTCCTTTTGGAGCCTTTTAGAGGTGGACCTGCTGGCATGCTTTGGATCAGGAGTGGTAAATACGCAGCTTCTGAGATGCGTGCAGCTTTTCTGCCTGTCCTGGGAACAGGCAGAAAAGGCTACTGTTACTAAATCATTGGAAAACCTGTGCAGGTTATTTATTGTCTCAGTTTTTTCCCCCCATTTTGGCCAAATTATCTGCAATATTCTACACGCAACAAACCGATGTTGTTGTTGGTGCACTGCTGGTTTATTATTTTCATTAGTTTTGCTTGATAATTAAGATAATGACAGTGATGGAAAAATTTGCATTTACATTTTAGATCCTGTGCCTCCAAATTCTGCGACAGTATAATAAATCAAGTATTTAAGCCTAGCCCCCATGAAATAAACGTTATGTGGCGTTGTGGGTGTTCTGGGGTTTAAAGGATCTTGGGATTTGTCTTGTTTTGCTCATTGTTTTGATTAAAATACTCAGAAAAATAGCGAAAAGACACATTGGAAGTTTCTAAACTGTTTTGTAAAGCCCTGGTTAAATGTGAAGCGACAGAAAAATTGCTGCTGAGTGATTAGCAGAAATGGATTAATGAGATAAAATCTGTTAGAATCAAGGAACATTTTCTAGATGCAGGAATCCTGCAGCAATGAGAGATGGATGAGATGGACAAGGAGGCCAAGATGAAACTAATCATCCGTTTGCAGAACTAAATCATGTCTGCTCTCCTGCGTGGCGGTCCCGTCGGACCTCATCCTACAGTCATCTGGATGCTTTGTTAGCCTAACATGATACAAATCATAGTGTTTCCCCCCTTATGGTTCAATGCACTGCAGAATATAAGGGAAGGACTCACATAAAAGGCCAGATTTACTTCTGATGTTATGCACTGAAACATGTTGGCTTCTCTTTGGCCCAGTTTTGGGTTAAAATTCAGTTAATCCTCACTTGGTACAAATTGCTACTAGCCTGAAACAACAAAATTGAGGTCATAATATCTAAGAAGTATCAGCGATCCATCCATAAAGTCTAAAATGTTCCAAAATTTAAGGGAAATATTAGACAAAAAAGGCATTTAATATCATAGTTAGGGATTTAGACTAGGCCTCATCTCCCATAATGATTGGCACTTGGACAACAACCGACAGTTTATGTAAAAATCTTTATCTTTCCATATTTTCTATTTGCTACAAACTTTTCTAGTGTGCAGTATTCACAGTGATCCGTCTCTGTTACCAATGACCTGTATGCACCAAACTGATTTAAGAGATTTGAATTTCAAGCTTTTCTTCCTCATCAGACAACTTTGGGAGCATTTTTGGTCATCACCACAAAGGTGTATCTTCTGGATGATCTTAGGTCCAATTTTATCTGTTATCTGCTGTTCAAGTAGCAGAGTTGGTTGTATGTGAATAGAAACGTTAATTTTATTTTAAAATTAACGTTTCTATTCCTTATTCTTTCTTGATCCTACCTTTGCTTTAAAAAAAAGAAACTTTGTAAAATTCTTTGGGCATTATCATGACTTAATATGGCTTCTGTTTGAACCAAACAACTGCTTATGTAGCTTAGAAAATAACAGAATCAGGTTAAACTGCAACCTTAAAAAGGAAAAAAACTTCTATTAATGTCCCAACCTGTTCAACTGCTGCACAATTTTGAGGTGTGCATTTAAATTCTCCTTCTCACATATAACCCTAACCCTTAGTGATCAAGCTCCATCATATATCAGAGCTCTGATTACCCCGTATGTTCCTAACAGAGCACTTCGCTCTCAGACTGCAGGTCTGCTGGTGGTTCCTAGAGTCTCTAAAAGTAGAATGGGAGGCAGATCCTTTAGCTATCAGGCTCCTCTCCTGTGGAACCAACTCCCAGTTTTGGTCTGTGAGGCAGACACCCCGTCTACTTTCAAGACTAGGCTCAAAACGTTCCTTTCTTCTCTAAGCCCCAGTGGGTGGAGGCAGATGAGCGTTCACACTGAGCCTGGTTCTGGTTCTGCTGGAGGTTCTCCTCCCTGTTAAAGGGGAGTTTTCCTCTCCACTGTCTCTTCATGCATGCTCAGTATGAGGGATTGCTGCAAAGCCATCAACAATGCAGACGACTGTCCACTGTGGCTCTACGCTCTTTCAGGAGGAGTGAATGCTGCTTGGAGAGACTTGATGCAACCTGCTGGGTTTCCTTAGAGAGGAAACTTTCTCACCAACCTGGAGGATCTGATGGAATCTGACTTTGGAAAGAGCCTTCAGATGAGGTTTTGTGAACTGGCGCTATGTAATTAAAATTTTATTCAATATACTGTTCTTTATTTTCCTGGAACCAAAAAGCTTATTACCAAGACTTAAAAGAACGGCGATAAGCAATAATATAATATCAAAGTTTGGAAATCGGTTGTACCTTCAGATGTACAAAAACTAGTGTCAGGCAGTGTTCTCCATAACTTGAAAAAGAGTCTCGAACAAAAACAGCCAGCGACTCGAGAAGATTGTTTCAGATTGTATCAGGAGAAGTGGCAGTGGAAAAGTGACAAGAAAAACATTTGTTTACATGTTTGATAAAATACATTCTTATTCTTAATTTATACTAATGTGTTGTTTATTATAGTTGTTTACGGTCTTTCAGTAAAAGATAGTTTGACTTACAATGCCCCATTAAGCTAGTCAAAGTTATTGAGTATTTCCTTATTAAAAATACTCTTTCTTAGGGGATATTTCTAAGGGGCCAGTATACTTCTTATGCTTCACTTCTTAATGAGGTAAAAAGAAAAAGAAGAAAGAAAGCAAATGCATCGCACCCTTGGTTAAATTATAGACTTTAACAGTGACCTCCAATGTCAGCATGGAGCCATGGATGATTTTGCTGCCTAATTTCTTTTGACTTCCTGTTGAAGGCATTGATCAGCCAAAGACCGATGTTGCTCCTTCATCAGGAACCTGCATAATGAATGTGGCACAGCGACGCGCGGTTGGCCCCAACCTGGAGGAGAAAATGTTGTGAGAGTGTCTGAGCCTTTCCGAGTCCGTTTGGGTCCAGTCGATTCCGGTCTAGGTGTCAGTCCCTGGGATCCTGGCAGAGGGAGCAGTGGCTCATCTCCTCAGAGAAAAGCTCCACCTGGACGGTGATGTTCTGGAAACCAAACTTGTTGTAGAGCAGCTCTGTGGCCTCCTGAAGCACCGACTGAGTGTCAGCGCCCTCCTCTGATGTGGAAACACAAACCAATAGAGAAACTGTTTTATTTGTATCTCTCGGTGATATGCATATATTTCCTTAGACATTTGTTTCTGACATTGACCCTTAGATTCACCTGTTTTAAAAATGGCACAACCTGCCAGTTTAAAGGTCAGTACTGGTAGCACCTTATGTGACACAACACCATTGGTGTAGCTCTCACTTTCAAAAAGGTTTGTGGCCCCTGGATTAGAGAATGCGTAAATTACGGACAAACAATACGTGTTGGTGATGAATCCCAACACTCCCAAACCTTTAATATCCTACAAAACTCAAGACTATTGTACCTAGAGACACCTCCAGAGTTTTGACACCTTTGGCAAAGGAGTAAAAATTTAAGAAATTATTCCTTTACTTCCGTAGAATAATCTCACCACCACTGCTCTTCTGCACTTTGGGAGACCCTAAAGAGTTTGACCCATCTGTCAAACTCCTGAAGTTTGCTGACGACACAAAGGTGATTGGTTTCAAAGGGACGGTGATGAGTTAGCCTACAGATCAGCTGACTCTCTGGTGCAGCCAGAACAACGTTGATCTTAACATGCTCAGAACTGTGGAGATGACCATGGACTTCGGGAGAAGCGCTATAGCGCATTTTACGCAAAAACCAACAGACTCAGGAAACAGTTTCTTCCCACAAGCAATCGCTCTAATGAATAGCAGACTCTGACTCACATTGTCAAAAAACTGTCCTATAACCCAGTAAACCTGCTTCTGTCCATCCGCCCGTTTACTGGTTACCATCAGTTATTTATCAGTTTTTCTCTTTTTCAGTGATATATATATATATATATAATTTCCTTTTTGACAAAGCTTATAACTGGAGTGGCTCATGTTACCCTGAGCTGCCTCTGTAGTTGTGCTGCTATAGGCTTAGGCTACTGGAGGACATCAGGATCTATTTTTCTCACTCTATAGAGTTCTACTGTTCTTCAATTATGCATTATGTGTTGTCATTTCTGCTTTAACTTTTTGCTCTCTCTCTTTTTCTTCATAGTAGGTACACCTGGTCTGGCGTTCTGTTAACTGTGACATCATCCAGAGAAGACGGCTCACCCGCTACTACCATCTAATATAGAACAGATTACTGGATCAATGTGTGCTTCTGTGCTTTTTTGTCTCTCTTGTTGTGTCTCTGCTCTGTCTTCTGTAACCCCAGTCGGTCGAGGCAGATGACCGTTCATACTGAGCCCGGTTCTGCCGGAGGTTTTTCCTTCCCGCTAATGGGGAGTTTATCTTCCCACTGTCACTTCATGCTTGCTCAGTATGAGGGATTGCAGCAAAGCCATGTACAATGCAGACGACTCTCCGTGTGGCTCTACGCTTCCCCAGGAGTGAATGCTGATTGTCGGGACTTTGAAGCAATCAACTGGTTTCCTTATATAGAACATTTTTGACCAATCTGTATAATATGATTGAACTTGACTTTGTAAAGTGCCTTGAGATGACATGTTTCAGGATTTGGCGCTATATAAATAAAATTGAATTGAATTGAATTGAATTGATATAGTCCGTATTATATATAACATATACCATATTTAAAAATAGTTTTTTAACAAATCTACAGTGGTGCAGTTGGCTGTGCATCAAGAAACGTCCTGGGATCAAATCCTGGGCTGCAGTCTTTCTGCATTGAATTTGCATGTTCTGATTGTTTATGCAGACCTGTCCAGGGTGTACCCTGCCACTCGCCCAGTGAACGCTGGAGATAGGCACCAGCAACCCCCGCGACCCCATGAGGGATTAAGCGGTTTGTAAAATGGATGGATGGATGATTGTTTATGCACGTGTTTCCTCTGGGACCTCTGGCTTCCTGCCGCAGTTCAAAAACGTTAACCTTACCTGCAAGATGGATTCTCGTGGTATTTGCGCGTTTACAAACACACTAGAAGACATCTTGTACCACTCCGGCTTCAACCGTTTGTGTCCGAACCAAAAAATGTTCGAGCCAATCACGCTGCAGTATTGAGGTTTAAGGCGGGACTTACCGATGCGACAACAAGAGCTGACGAGCCCACAGCCGAACCAACATGGCAGCGCAGGAGGACGCATGTGTAGCTGCTGCTATCGCATCTGTCATTTAAGAATCCATGATTCCTTCTTTGATCGTAGAACAGCAAGAAGTGCCTCAACTAACTTAACTTGTGGTTTCTCATGGCAGCTGTTGCTTACATTTTCATTTGATACCGTGATTGGCTAAAACTAACCTTTGGTAGGCGGGCACTAGGAGTCACTTCGCCAAATCACCTCAGAGACTTCTGCTGAAATTCCCTCCTTTCCCCAAACAGATTCAAATGGAGCAGACCCAGATTGATGATGTATAGAAGTACAATGCTACACATTATCAATTTGGCTGGCCAGGCTACAGAAATGTGACCGTTAGGTTAACCCTTCTTTCTAAATTGCTCTTAGGCAGGAGTGCGTGCATGTATGGCTGCGTGTCTCAGTGTTTAGATTGTGATGGACTGGCGACCTGTCTAGGGTCTACCCTGCCATTCCCCCGATGACAACTGAAGATTGGCACCCTGCATGGATAAGTTGGCATAAACAACAGATAGATGGGTCTTAATTTATACTTGATCAGAGCATATAGGCCCATTTAATTAGCAAACTATGACTTACTGGCCCCTTGAGGTAAAAATATGTGACAAAGAGTCTCAGTACTCCAACTAGAAACACAGCAGACAGGGACAAGAGTCTAAGTTTGTCTACCCACCGCACACAACTAGGAGGGTGGTAAAGAGCAAATGTTGGCGTCACCTGGTCGCCAAGTGTCCATAAAAAGAGTGAAACGCTATCCTGACTGGCTGTTTGGGAGGCGTACCGTACCCCCACAGTTGAGTGTGGCGATGCTGTTGGCCTGTTTCTCTTCCAAAAGCCCTGGGAACCTTCTCGGAGCAGATGGCATCATAAACTATGTGTAATACCCAGTAGTTTATTATGCCAATCAAAATACGCTGATCATGATTGCTCCAACCTTGTGAACTGGTATAGGAGACAAATCACTTATGCTTTGTATTTATTTGTTTTTGTACAGCACGTTTTCCGTGTGCTGACATTACAGATGGGAAATCTGTCAGAAGGGCTGTTGTTTATGATTATGAAAGATTAGAGTAGGAGCCAAAAAGACTGATTGGTAGAGAGTCTGAGGGGAATTCATTGTGAAGACCGCGGAGACCCAAAAGCCTGAGGTTGTTTACTCTCCTGCCCTAAATTATAACAAGAGCATATGGGTGTAGAAATTACAGCAGTAACTGATAAATTCCTCTACCGCCCGATGACCTGAAATACAGTTGTTAATTTTTTTTTTTTAAATGGAGCCACATCAGGCGTTTGCAAGATCAAACTGATGCATTCATAAGACGAGTTACATGGTGGAGCTTTAAGGGCATCAGGCATTTTTAAGTGCACGCAACAGACATCTGATCAGATTGTGGTACAGGTAATGGAGTCAGGTGTTCCTTTAGCCTCATACGGTTTTTAAACTGTGCTAAGAAACGTTTAACTAGGAGTCGTTGTGCAACATTTTACTGGTTGTAAAAGTCGTTTAACATCCACAACGATGCAGTGATCTATGGTTTGATTCTCCAAAGTTCGACAATATTTTGTAAATGAAGATGAACCAAATCTAACTTTGCCAAAACGTCTTAGACTCTGTTGTTTCTCTCCTCTTAGTTTCAGGCTCGCCTGGATCTTTCTTTACGTTAAACTTTCTAAACTTCCCAGATTTTTGCCATCATTCGTTCTGTGTCCGGTTACCTATTGCCAGATGAACAGAAACCAGCGACTGCCCCAGAGTCAGGGCCCACAGGTGCAACGAGTGGACGGACTTCACGGCTTTCACAGACAGCAGCACCTCCTTCACAGAGTTAAAATCGATTCCTTTGGGAGATCCTGAAAAACAGCAAACAGCACATGAGTTCACATGACACGTTAACGTATTACACGTCCCCCTGCTACTAATGACGTTGTAATTTAAATTTACAAAAGGATTTTCTTTTTTATTCTGTAGTGTCGCCTTTGACTGCAGTACTGTCAACATGTTCCTGTTGCAGTAGAAAGACTTCCAGGTATTTATTCTGAGAACATTTAGTGATCTGTGAAGACATTTTCAGTCTAACTGTATCCTCAGAATGTTACCACCTGCTGTGGCTTTCTTTCCTATATAAACTTGCAACAATAACTGTTTGGTGATGCTCTGCTGTAAGTTTCCGAAATATTGTCGTTAAACTGTGTTATTGAGGACTCAAATGCAGAAACGAGGACGGGAGGTGCACGAGGAAACCAGATGTTAATGAACAGAGTAGCGCCATAGATTCTGACCGTGGAGTGACTGAAGCGAGGAGTATTTATGCCGAGCAGCTGAGAAACAGCTGTGGGAGGGTACTACTAAGTACTGGGTCAACCTGACAACATAGGAAACAAGCAGAAACACCAAGGATAACTATGCAAAATGGAAACATGGGAATATCACCCAAAAAGCCAAGCCTAAAATAGACCAAAACCAGTAAAGTAAAATGAAAGTCCTACAGATCATGGCAAATAGGCTATTTCTAAACATGTTCATTATCTTTAACTGAGAACTGGGAAACCAGGACAGATTAATATATTATTATCTCTTACCAAATAGGATTTTCTTTTCTCTGTTGTAAGGCTCACTTGATCCTCTCTTGCTCACCTTTAAGCCTTGAACTAAGGCTTAAAGGTGATTTTTTATTTACAATGAAAACAACATTTCAAGGTCTTCAAAGGTTCCGTAAAAACAGTCTAGATTTCTTGAAAAGGGGTATTTAGCTAACTATGGTCAGTCATCTGTGTGTATTTATCAAACTCCAACCTAAACTGATCATCTCTCATAATGTGACGTTTGCTTTTTTTGAGGCGATAGAGCGCCCGCTACCTTCCATTAGTATCCTGAAGACATCTCTGAGGATGGTGAGGGTGGTGAAAAGGACGAAGATGGAGAACAGGAATGTGCAGATGGGATCTGCAACTTTGTATTCAGGCTGAGAGCAAAAAGAAAACGTAAAAGAACATTAGATGGGGTTTCCACTGATAAGAGACATTAATACACTCAAGGCAAAAAAAAAAAGAAAATGTTGCAGGAAAAAAAATCATGCTCTCAAGATTTATTCCTATGTTAAAGTAAATATTTTCTTTGCACATAATATTTTGTTTGTTGTATTAATTTATTTTTACAATTTCCCCTATTTTATTAAAAATCGTATCACAGAATCTGAAGTTTGACTACATAAAACCTTAGTTTAATTCTCTTTCAAATTGCATAGGAACTTTTTAAAGAGCCAACACTGAGGTTTCGGTCTCACCCTAACAAGAATGTGATCTATATCTGACCCGAAAGTAGATGACGGTCGCTGCCACCATGACGCCGATGCTCTGCAGCAGGTCTCCGAGCACGTGGATGAAGGCGGCGCGGACGCTTGTGCTGCCATGGCCACCCAGCAGCGTGTGGGAGTGACCATGACTGATGGGGCTCTGACCATCCTCATCAATCTGCTGGTAACCCCTGCCGTGAGGGTGGAGGGTGGTGGAGTGGTGAAGGATGTAGGCCATGCTGCAGGATGACACGGAGAGCAACATTAATACATTATTGGTAACTTTATTACAATAAAACAGGGGTTTGGAATAGTAATTTCTATTTAAATTGTCTTTTTTTTCTATTCTTTTGCAGTGAAAAACATTCCCAATATTTCACCAATTAGCCAGTTGTTGGTTACTTTTCATTCTGATTTTACTTTGTTGTCAAACTTGAATGTTTTAGACCATGAAACAATTTTTTCTATCACAGTCAGATATGAAAAGGTTTCTTTCAAATGATAATTTTATTATTAAGGGAAAAGGCTATCTAAACCAACCTGGTTCTTTGTGAAAATCTAATTGCAACATGCCCAAGTCAAAATTCTTTTTAAAAGCCTGAGAAGGCTTACAAAGCCATTTCTGATGATGCTGACTTAAACGAACACAGACTCATCTCACATTCTCCAAAACAAAAGAAAAATATCTTCATAATTCCCAAACACTTTGACTGTAGACGGATTAGACGAAACAGGATCTATTGGGAACTTGTGGATCCCATCACACATGCCATAAAACTAACTAAAGAACATTTTATTGCCAGTAAAACCTATGACTTAAGAGCACTTGGTTATACCGGTCCTCCACAAACCCAGAGTTTAAAATTAAGAATGCCTCCCTACGGTACAAAGCATAGCAGTAGCTGTAATAATGACATATTTATCAATGTTTTGCAGTCTGTATCCTATTAAATCTGTCAGAGACAGGTTTGACCAATCTCTTAACCTAGGTGATACAATGTTTGAACTGAGAAAAGTTATGCTTCTGGTTTGCAATGCGAACAGCAGTTATCCTGGTTACGTTCCACGAATTTGAAAATCCACTGGAACATGACTAAGTTGGGCTAGACGCCTTTCCAAACTGTGACAACAAATTCCAACTACAATGAAAATGTAACCTAGAGGTACTTGTAATTAATAATAATAATAATAAAATATTTGGGGTCTTGTCCGGGATGTACTTGACTTGATTTTGTCCAAGTAATGAATGTAAAAGATAAGACCAAAAACATCAACTTCTCAATTACCCAAAAATCTAGTAAATTTACTAATCTAATAATTAAAAGCTTTATCTTTATAAGACTCATTATTATCAATGGAATAAATCTTGAAGAAAAACTATTTCATTTCAGACACTTTGACTGACATAAGCAGGGAAACACACCTTATAAATAATAGCATTCCAATTATATGAGCTTCCAGCTCTGCAGACATGCTATGATATAACATCCATGCCGGTATACAGAACTGGAATGCAGCCCTCATCAACATACCCATCTTTTACCTTCTCATCTAAATTGAAATATCTGTCCTAATATTAGTCCACATTAGTCCCAGTTACAAATTATTTTAGAATTCCCACTAACTGGATACTGAAACACACTAACAGAAACTAATTTTACTCATGAGGCAATTGTAAGGACATGTAAATGGACTAAACTTATAAAGTGCTTTTATGGTCATACTGACCACTAACGAGCACACATTCACACCAATACATAGATCGGTAGGCATCTTGGGGTTAAGCGCCTTGCCCAGGGGCTTATTGACATGACGGGGGAAGCTGGAATTGAACAACCTTCTGATTGCAAGACGACTACTCTACCCATTGAACCACAGTCGCCCCAGTTCGTTCCCATGTATAGGAGAGAAAATAAATAAGATTTAACTTCAAAACTTGCACTATGCTCCTTTAAAGAATGTGACAAAAATTCTACTTTTTGCACAAGAATCCGGTTGGATGGAAATTAAAATAACCTTGAAGTTTAATGCTGAATTGAACGCTAAATATGAAATTACCAAAGGAGATTAAACATTGTGCTTAAATATAATGAAACAGAAGTAATAGTTTAGAATTTACCTAATTTTCATTAGATTTTCTGTTCCCAAAAAGCTAAAATAGACTTTCAAACCTAAATCATACAGCAACCCTGTTTTGTTACAATTGTATGAAGTTGTGGCCTAAATAAACAATGAATTAAACAAAATGTATGGAATTAATTACTTCCTATAAATAATTCAACTGTAGACATTGCTTCCAAAAAATTATTATATTGGGTGACGTTTTAAATCTTGAGCATCTATCGACACCACAGCGATTTGCATAAAATGCATTTTTAATATTTCATGTCCAGAGCTATATTACGTCGCAACATACTTACATAATATTCACAATGACGGCGAATCCAGAAGTGATTAACATCACATGGCCCTCGATCTCAAAGTCGTTGCGTACGATCCTTTCAGTGGCTAAATAGACGAGAGCTCCCGTAACGATCCAGATGGACATGACGGAGATGAACGCTCCGAGGATTTCTGGTAGCAGAAAAGAGGCCTGTTACTTCAACGCACACAAGCAGTGTTACAGATCAACACGTCTGCCTGAGATAGAACAGTTGGACCAAAAATAAACGATAGAGTTAAATTATCATTATGCTACAGTGAAAAGTTCAAGAATATAAACTGTATTTATTTAGACATTAAAAACACTTAGTCCAGAGGTTATTGTTGCAACTACTTTTTGTTCTGGTGCATTAAAAAAATCATTATCATCCTAGGACTGGACGATCTAAAAAAAAAACGATATCGATAAAATAGAAATCATATTGATCGATATCGATAATTATCAACTAATTCAAAACATAAATTTTAAATGCAGCCCTGGCCATTTTATGCTGTTACAAGCACTAAATTAAAACTCAATCCTTTATTTAACCAACAAAAAAGAACAAGTCGCTTCATGCTTGCTCAGTATGAGGGATTGCAGCAAAGCCATGTACAATGCAGATGACTCTTCCTGTGGCTCTACGGTTCCCCAGGAGTGAATGCTGCTTGTCGGGACTTTGATGCAATCAACTGGTTTCCTTATATAGGAAATTTTTGACCAATCTGTATAATCTGACCCAATCTGTATAATATGATTGAACTTGACTTTGTAAAGTGCCTTGAGATGACATGTTTCATGATTTGGCGCTATATAAATAAAATTGAATTGAATTGAATTGAAAAGTGCTCTCTGAACCCTTTAAAGTGGGCGGAGCTTGGTACCGGAACGTTACTGGGTCTGCGTTGTGATTGGCTGGGAGGATGTAATGACTGTAATATTAACTTACATGATAGTCTAGAATGCAAAAGTAAGAAAACTGTTATTCTATTGAACTTTTTATTTACCCTTTTCTTTCTATCATCGATATATGTCTATCGCTCAATATACATATCGTTATTGAATTATCGTCCAGCCCCCTAAAAAGGATTAATCTACTCTTAATTGCTGACCTGATCTGTGCCATCCGAAGTTCATGATTTTGGTGGGCGGTCTGGAGGAGATCCACAGAGAGAACAAGCTCACCATCATACTCCCAAAGTCGGTGAGGAGGTGGGCAGCATCGGTCATGATGGCCAGGCTGTGGGCCAGGTAGCCTCCTGATGGACACCAGAGAAGCAGCATAAAACCACGCACACCGCCGTCGAGTCACATCAAGCTAAAAACGGATTATCAGCCTGTAAATGCTCGTCAGCATCCTCTGAGTAATAAAAATAAAACTAGGCTTTTAACTATGGCTATCTTTAGGGGTAGATTAAACATGCAGTTTAGTTGCATTGTTGCCTCAGAGTTTGTTATTTTATTGCAAGTCATTTCCAATATTTTGACAGTCAGCAAAGGGATGTCAGCCATTTTATACGCTTAGCAATAAAGTCAGATTTTTACAGTTTTGCACAAGCCACATCTGCATAACCACTAAAAACTCTGCGCTTTTTAAAAATAGCTATTTTTTTAAAGAAATGTTTGCACATGTTTAGTTTGTACATTTTATTTAAGCTTGTGCACAAAAGTCAGATTATTTTTATCTTTACTTTAACAGTAAAGATTTTGACAGGATGCTATTTCTTTATGCAAATCAAACTTTGACTCCTGGATACTAGTGGAGCCACATTAAAAATGTTGCATGAAATCTCTGGTCTAAAAAATATAATTGCACAGCTTCTTCATTTTGTGGTTTAATTCATACCTAAAAGCTAATTTGCTCATGTGCAACCAAATCCTGGCATGAAGTCAATGCAATCTGTAAAACGTTTACATTATTTTACAGAGAAGGTACTGCTTCCATTCATATTTACTGAAACACTTCCAGTATGTGTTGGGGCCTCTTGCCAGAGTAAAACTGACACAGTATTACGTCTTGTGGCTGTGCAACAGTCAAACACACGTAGAAACTATCAAAAACAGCCACAGCCAGCTGTAATTGAAACAACACCAGGTCTAATTAAATTTCAGATTGAGCAAATCCAGGAAATCAATGAGGCCGAACCAATTACCTGTCTGCCAGGACAAGTTCTTTTTGTTAGATTTCAAAGCTCTTAAACCAAGATCATGTAACAGCGAAGTGATTCTGGACTCCAGAAGCTATTATTGCAGTGGCTGTCCACCGGGGAGGGGACGTCAGGATCAATCAACCATTCAGGGGGAAGAAAAGGATTTTCCTGCACCGTGTTTTTACTGGAGAAGTGCCTCCACCATTTTTAATCAAGAAGAAAAGCAAAAGGCAGATTTTTTTGTATTTAAAAAAAATGAAATGGATGAAATTTAACTTTTAAAGAACATTTATTATAAAGTAGTTTCTATTAATAAATTCACATAAAAATAAGTGATTGTTTAATATTTTTTACCAAAATCTTTCAGTATAATTTCTGAAATTAGGATTTATTTATTTTTTACCTATGATTTCGCCGATCATGAAGACGAGACAGACTGCAGAAGCGATGTAAAGTTTCTTCTTGGCCAGCAGCTTGTCACCGCCCTCCTCGCCAACCAAGGCCTTGGGTCCGTGGCAGTGCGCGCCCACGTGCCGCTTCAGCTCGATAGCGCCGGACATTCCCCCGTTTTTTAGCGGGAAGTCTTGGTAGTGCTCTTTGGAGTCAGCAAAGTTGCTGGAAGGATGCAGGAAGAAGTGTGTTAAAGATGATTCCCAAGTTTAATTCCTACAGTATTCTGTACAATAGAATCCAACGTCAGTAGAAATGAAACTTTTGTCATATTTTCTGTTTTTATAAGGAGAAAAAAAGTGAGGATCATTGTAGATCTCATTGTACCTGTTCCAGCTTACAGGGTTATAATGTGTTTGTCTTGTAATTGCAGCAAATCTACAGAGTATTAGGTGTCGACGCAATTGATTTTCTTGAGTAAATGTTGCAGCAGAGGGCGTTATCGTTTAGAAGAGCTACAATGGATTTTAAGCTGGAAACCTGACAAAGTTCTCTGCAATCAATGCTCACTTAGGTGGATGAATGGCTAGTGTGCTCGTTCGGTGACGGAACAGATCAAATCGGCTGATGTTGGCGGAGAAAAAGAGCAAACACGCTCCTTTTTCTTTCTTTTTTTTTTTTTTTTTTACAGCACAGGGTTTGTTTTCTTAATATAGTGGACACACACCCAGCAAACAAGCTTACTTGAAAATCAGTTTAGGGCTTTGGAAGACGCCCAAAATATGCAGATAGAAAAATTAAGAGTGATGTTCCAGTAAATATTCTGAATAATTCACATTTATTTAATTTACTTTATACTTTAGTGTCCCTGCCAGTCTTTGGAATGGTAAAAATGTCCAATAAAGGTGTTTATTTGGGCATTTCATCATCTTGTGGTTTTGCTGCTTATTACTATTGGCACTTGCAGCGGAAAGAAAATAAAAAATCATGATACAATAAGCTGAACCAAATTGACCTTTGTCACATCTTGCCAAATATTACAAAGTTCCTGTGTAAAATAATGCCTGGTTTTTAAACTTCTTTACAAGCGAAAATCTAAAAACAGTGTAAAGCGCACATCACCCTCCTTTACTTTGATGCCCCCTAAATAAAATCCAGGACAGCAACTGCACTCAGAAGTCACCTGATAAATAAATGGAGTAACTATAGTAATTATATATAATAATTATATGTACTTATATCTCAGCATAAATGCTCTGTGAAACCCTCAGAGGTTGGATAGGGAACAAACAGCCTCATGAAGACAAAGCAACCTGGCAGAGAAGAGAAGCTGCGGACTAGTTTACAGCGGAGTCGGGTCACATACATGATGTTCTGAGCTTTGGCCACCTCCTGCAGGACTTCCTGTCAACTAACTAGAGAAAGCCACATGCAATCTCATTTAAAACTTTTAGGACACAGCAAATATCTGGAAGAAGACGTTCTGATCAATAACACCAAAACAAACATATGTTGCTATGCTACCACCACTGTGAAACATGGTGGTGGTAGCATCATGCTGCAGGTGCCTGTCTACCCAAGGGACAGAGACTGTGGCGTCTCTGCATTTAATGTCGCTGTGGAGCTCTATGTTTGCAATAATCAGCGGGACATGATCGTTCTTTATAGAGTAATATTGTAAAAAAAAAAAAGCATGATTCCCTTACCAAATAAAAATTGTGATAAACATTTGTGTCTATATATCTAAGTCTGCCAGAAAACTAACAAGCTCAGTAGCTAAATCCTCTTGAGGCACCTTGATGTTGGGGCCGGCGCACCAACATTTGTTTAAATATTGAACATCTGAAATTGCAGTGCACATGACCAACATGCTCTCAGTAGACAGCTATGGGGCACAAATCCTGTGGCCCAATCAAAATACTTGAAATGTACACGTTACGTTTAGGTTCTGCCGGCTAGTGTGTGACCATCAAGGCAAGGCAGATTTATTTGTATAGGATATTTCAGTACAAGGCCTGTTCAGTACAAGGTCCCGTTTTTCTCTCCTCTCCAGCTTCACCCTCCCTCCTCCCTCTCCTGCTTCTGCTGCTATGTCTTTTGTCTTTCTGAGCACTTTCTTCATATCACCTGAATTCTGAAAAACATGGATCTGGTAAGCTGGTCTCTTAACGCTATTGATACATTTTTTTCAACAGGTAGGCAGCGTAAGGGGGACCCGTCCTGTCCCGATTTGACTCATTTTGTGGGATACACCCTATATTTTTGGATGGAAAGTGGTGTGTCTTTCGATTTTATTATTCCTGGACGTGGAGACGTATAGATGTTTGGATTCATGATACTTGGATTTCTACTTATTGGATTTGGTGGATTTTTGATGTATCAGCAAATACAGTGGATGTCGGTAGCCATTTAGCCTTGATCAGACTGCCGGCTGCATATTACACGTTCACTAAGGCGGTGAACGAACAGACCCGGATGTGGAGGAGCAGAGCCGAATAGCTGTATGTGTTGGAACGCAGACTGCCTTCGGTGGTTGAACTCAAGGGGAGATGGGATAAAATCTGGAAGTGAAATGCAGAAAAGCCCAACTAATTTGGAATATTGGATTTGCCATTTGGAGCCAGTAAAAGACTTAAAGCTGATGGGTAAGTCAGTGCAGATTGTCCTCATAACAAATAAAGTATTGGATTACGCCTCCACTATCAAAATCACTCCCTGGATGTTATGGCGAGAGAGCTCAGAACCCTCCCCCGCTCCCTCCTCCCTCGCTGACACCTGCGGATGCTTTCTCAACTGTTGGCCGGCTGATAACATCAAGGGCAATGGCCTCTGGAGAGTGTTCACGGAAATATAAACACTTTCACCCCAACAGACACACATAACTGATGCTCATAAAAACTGATGAACTTACACGCGACTAGTCTCCAATGTTAACCTCTGCTTATATGTGTTTCGTCATATTTGTGCTTCTCGTGCCAGAGGTTTTTGATATCTCAAACGGTACCCTGTTATTAGGATAAAGTTTGAATTATGTGTTTTTCCCTCCTATCTTTCCACAGAGTCAATGGCAGCGCCTTGTGGGCACCGTGTAAGTGGTGTCCTCAGTAAATCGTCTCCAACCAAAATGTTTTTGATGTATGTGATGGCGGTTGTACTGAAACAGTAATTTCCCTCTGGGATTATTAAAGTATTTCTGATTCTGATTCTTATTCTTATTCTGACAATGCAAAGTGCTTTACATGATTAAAACACTGGAAAAGAAAAAAACAGAATAAAGGCAAATATGAAAAAACAGTTGGAATAAAATGTAGGAACATTTAAAATAAATAAAAGGAAAATGTAAACTAAAATCAAATACTAATTTAATGTTGGTTGTCCTTGCTAGCTAATTGAAGGTTTGATGTGAATCTTTTATGTTCAATTGATGTATATAAGTGAGCCCTCATTTATAATTTTATGTATAAGAATTATTTAGCTTTTATAAAAAGGATTTTCTAGTGTGTTGGTTCATGCTAATTTATCTGTTTATCAAAGCCAGGTTGTATGCATCACAAAAAAATTAGTTGCTGCTGATAGGTGTTGAGTTTTCGTTCCCCACTTATTGTAACTAAATCTACTAGATAGAGAATCTGTGGCAACAACTAAAAGTTGATTTTCACAGACACTCTCCATCCAATCTGACTGAGTTTGGGGACTATTATCTTATGAAGTGTAAAGCTGGCAGGGAAAAAACCCAGAAGACTTGGAGCTGTAACGGCTACAAAGAGCAGACCTACTGAGGCTGGATACCAATGTATGAAAAGCTTTATATTTTTATATGTAAAATAAAAACTAGAAAACAATGTATCCCTTTCCTTCCTCTTCATACCTAAGTAATTATGTGTGTTTTTGTGATGAAATACAATTCTTGTTAAATACATTTAGCCTTGTGGTTGTAACATGGGAAAATGTGAGAGAGAAAAATATTTTCCTCTGGTAAAGATTATCAAGGCAATGAGGTGTATTTACATCTCATTGATGGAAGATTAAAAACAATTAAACAATTAAACAAAAGAATATTTGTTCCACTCTTGCAAAAAAAAAAAACACAAACAGCACAACAAGAATCAATGACTCCTAAGCCTTAATGCTTTGGCACACCTCCAGGTTGCCGGTCCAACTGAGGGGGTTGGGGGCGCAATGATGTCGCTAATGAGGTGGAAAAAACTAATTTGGCCTGACTTGAGATAAGCACACACACACTTTAATTCACACGCTCCACATTATCAGTGCAAGCGTTGCATGATCTGCCTTTATCACACAGCCACTCCTGTCAGGGGACGTCCGGGATGAAAAGAACTGGTCGAGCGGAAAACAGATTCTGTTCAATCACCCCACAGGGACAAGGGAGATCGCACACTGAGCTCCACCTGAATTTATTTAAATTAGTTTTACATGTGCAAGATTACTCAAACACATGGCTCTCTGTGGTGCTTAGAGAAAAACATGTTTTGAGAAAAGTGGAATCTAATTAGCTTGTTTGCTTTGACGGCAGCCCTTGTTTCATGGTAAACGACGGTTTACTTTAGAGTTAAACGCAAAATTATTCATACCCTTGGCAAATTCTCTTTTAATTCTATAAACATGCTTCTTCTGACTGGAAGTAACGACAACAGTTTGGAGCAGCCAAACTAGATAAAAGTTAGGGTGATGGCACAGAGGCCTTCCAGCCTCAGATACTTGAAGCTTATCACCAAAGAGAGATCATCAGAACACCAATGGAAACCTGCAAAAAACATTTGTTTTTATTTCCATTTTTTTTTGGATGAACTAAAGTACATTTAAATGTAAATCTGCCAGAGGGTGAATAATTTTGGTCTATTATAATGGCTACAAAGATTGCACCGGCATGTCTTTTATAATAATAATAATAATAATTATTATTATTATTATTATTATTATTATTATTATAACAACACATTTTATTTATAAGCGCTTTCAGAACAGTCAAGGACACTATACAGAGCACGTATTATGTTTTCTAACATAATAAAACCTAAGAATCTAGAAACATTTTATTTCAAAAATTCATTCACGTCAAAGATAAAACTGTGATCAACCAGATTTCTCTGTTCGCCGTCATCAGCCACTCCCAGGCCCAATTACTGCCTGAACTGTTCTTAATTGTACAGTTCACTTAAATCACTTAAACAGAACCTTTCTGACAACATGAAGTAGGCGGCATCTTATAAAGCAACATATCATCTCACAATTAAAGAAATTAAAGAACAGAGGATCTCCTTTTCACGTTGTACCTTCTCCCTCTTGGCTCTATTTTTAAGAAATATGGGATTTATTTTCATTGTTATGCAGATGACATACAGATTTATATGTCACTCCACCTCTCTTCAGTCTCTGTTTTTATGTTTTTGAAGACTTGAAAGCCTGGATGGTCAGCTCGAGGACAGACCCTTGGCCTGCTATGACTTTTTCAAGAACTTTCAAGAGATACAGTAAGTTTGAAATGGTTCTGTAATTGACTAGAGTACCAGGGGTCGAGTGAGGGCTGTTTTCAGGTGGGGGCCAATGACTGCGGTTTTGAGAGCTGGAGGGACCTGACCAGAGTGTAGTGGCTGGTTAATGATTTCTGTGATTAATGGACTGATGTTTGATTTCAGCGGCGGTGTGGGGAGAGGATCCAGTGAGCATGTGGTAGCTTTCAGGCTTCTAATGATCCTCTCCACCTCTGTCTGAGTGACGCCTGAGAAAACAGAAACAGTGTTCAGTGGCTTTGGGAGAGTGGTGTTGGGGGAGATGGGGCGGAAAGGGCAGACCGAATAGCTGCCACTATCTTGTCGTGTGTGTGTGTGTGTGTGTGTGTGTGTGTGTGTGTGTGTGTGTGTGTGAGGGACCTGGCTTTGGTGAGTGCTCTGAAGTAAGATTTTTGGCCACTGGAGGTGTAACGCCGCTCCAGGGCACGGCCTTTCATTTTCCAGAGTTCTGTCATGTACCATGGTGCTGACCTAGAGAATGTTACCGTTCTTTTCAATTCAGTTCAATTCAATTTTATTTATATAGCACCAATTCAGGACACACGTCATCTCAAGACACTTTACAAAGTCAAATTGAATCAAATTCTCCAGGTTGGTCAGAAAGTTTCCTCTCTAAGGAAACCCAGCAGGTTGCATCAAGTCTCTCCAAGCAGCATTCACTCCTCCTGAAAGAGCGTAGAGCCACAGTGGACAGTCGTCTGCATTGTTGATGGCTTTGCAGCAATCCCTCATACTGAGCATGCATGAAGCGACAGTGGAGAGGAAAACTCCCCTTTAACAGGGAGGAGAACCTCCAGCAGAACCAGAACCAGGCTCAGTGTGAACGCTCATCTGCCTCCACCCACTGGAGCTTAGAGAAGACAGAGCAGAGACACAGAAAAAAATTGTTTGTTTTGATTGGTGCATGGTACTCGAGGGTATTGCGAAGGCTTGAGTCGTAGTTGTCAACAGATCTATAAACTGACTGTGTGACTGGTGAGATGTCTTGTATGCCCTGGTTAAAGAGGGTGGTGTCTATTGCCTTCACATTTCTGAAGTGGATTTGTCACTTAGTTTTAATAGATTGGCCTGCTAAGGGCAGTCTGTCCCATTGGGATTACCTTATGGTCAGACACGCCTACGTCATAGACTTTCATGTTAGTAATGGGGACAGTGTCTGTTATGACCAAATCGAGGGTGTGGCTCCGGTGTTTCAGCTATTATTAATCTTTCTTAAACATCTTATTGATAATAAAACGTAACATACAGTATATTGTTGGAAATAAAGAAAGATTTATTAAAGAAAGTTGAACATAAATGTGTTCTTCTTTTACAATTGCAGTTTCAGGACATACTTGCATCGCTTTCGGAGGTAAACTGGATTCAACATGCTGAACATCCTGATACATCGTGTATCCATGGCCGACAGTGCAGTGCATCGTCCAGTAGTCTGCCTACGATGAAACTGATGGTGTTGTATGCAATGGCCACCATCTCCTATGTAAGCCGTATCCAGAGGTGGGTAAATGTATTGTACTTGGAAAATGTATTCTAGGAGTGGTTTTGCTCCACCGTATCTTTTACTTCTAATAAAGTAATATTATTTTGAAGAATTAAAAACAATTTCTAGCCTACAGACCTCAATTTACGTAACTGAATAAAGAACGAACATGTTTTGAACGAGCCATTTCCCATCTGATGAGCCTGTTGTGCCATTTGCAGGTCAGGTGATTACACAGTAGACAGTAGATTAACAGTAAAAATTGTCCCTCTTGAAGCTTTGCAATATACAAAAACATATTTATCACTTACTCCTGTATTCATATCAAAAGCTTTATGTGAAAAAAAATTGGGAAATGTGTGTCTTCCTACTGATTTTGTTGTAAAGTGATGGTGTTACTTACTTTTACTCGTGTTTTATTTTATTCTATAGAATACCAGAATTTGCATATACATTTACCTTGTATTTTCTGCCTAATTACATCATTTTGTACATATCAAATTGAATGTTATGACCAGTTACTCAGTGCTTGAGGCTGCTTTTTACCAAATTACTTTTACTTGAGTGAAAATATATGCTACTCTTGTGCACAATTTCTGGCTGGTCTGCCCACTTATGTTCATTCACACTTCTCCCCTGCGCCTGGCTACATTTATTTCTGCTCTGAGTGCAAGAAAGAAAAAAAATCTTAAAGCCAGCAAGGTTTGCTGGTGTCAACATTTCTTATCAGAGTCATTTTTTTTTTTGACAGATTAATGAACACCTTTTGAACTAAAACCAATTAAAAACTGGCTTTGGTCAGAAAAACAGATGGACTTGGATTCAAATTGGACTAAATAACTAATAGGTTGGGCTGTATAAACTGGAATAGATACGTCTGAATTGTTGCTGCATTGATCAGATGGATTCAACTTAACAGAAAATCCAAGAGAGAAGTCAGAAATATCCTCAAACACCAAGGATCTAATTTGGATCTTCTGCATTTTGAGAAATAGGGGAAAAAGTCTTCGGTGGCACTTTCTAGAACATCTTAGCCGTCTTTAAGCACCCGGGTCTCAGTGCTTGTGTGGCAAAGAAAGAACATGGAAAACACCGTCATTAATATCACATTTATCCATTACTCAATAACCTCCAGGCAGCTGCATAGTTATGACTTTCTTCAGACACTCAGCAACAGCAGCAAAGACTTCAGAATGCAGCCATCGATCTGTGAAATGAAATGCCACCTCAGATATAAGCGTTAATGATAGTAATTTCATAAATGCTTGCATTATCAGACATGAATATGATTCCAAAGGTAAAGAATATGAATATCCCAGCAGAAAGAGAGAAAAATAGAGCACTAATGTGTGTTTTTGAGGCACTGCACTAGTTTTAACTGACAGCTGAAAACATCTTTAAACCCCTCCACATATCATCCCACCAATAACATAAATTTATGGAAATTTAAAATCACATCTGTGCTTCTAATAGAGCAGCTGTACTGGGGGTGTGAAAATCTCTCTACTTTGGGTTCACTGATTTTACCTCTTTGCATTTAACTTACGCTTTAAAGGTTTTGCCTTAATATAAGTACAGATTTACCTCATATTGAAGTTTCTATAGGCTGAGCGTTAGAAAACAGGCAGGGTTAGTTTGTGTGTGGAGCAATCCCACCCATGCTTTGTTTTCTTGTGCTGGGGGTAGGAGTGTTAACCTAGGACATTTAAACCTGAGTAAAGAGATGAGCATTTGTAGCCACTCCTAGTTTTGCTCCAGGCTGCAGTTCCCTAGACTTTGGTTTATGTATCCTACCCTTGTTGGGTTTAATCCTTTTAGGCTGCAAAATTAAGACCAAAAACAATAAATGACAAACCCAGAAGCTATAACTAATCTGTTCAAAAAACACATAATTAGCGATAAAAATGCTACACCTGTATATAAAAACTGCAGGATGGGTGTGAGGGAATCACCTTGTGATAAACCTGCTTTGGTTTTCTTCCACAGTGTCAGGCCACATGCATGTAAGGCCAAAAAATTTAATTAATTAATCTTCTATGAAACACTCATGAATTAGTCCCATCCAATGTCCCTTTGGGATCCAATAAGACTATTTACCATTTACAGCTTCTTCATGAATTTAAAACAATGAAATGTTCGTCTGGCCTCTTATAAAGTGTCTTGAGATGACATATATTATGAATTGGCGCTATATAAATAAAATTGAATTGACTTATAACAATGAATACATGTATAGCATATGTAGGTCCATCCATCTTATAGTCTATGCAGGATTGCAGATGTTACCTTGTTCTCTCCTTTTTCTCTCCTCTATTTTTGTCACCTTTTCTCCCTTTCAGCATTTCTTCCTGATCTTTTTTTCCTCTTCTAGAAGGTGTCTATCTCCAGTGGATCATTGGATAAGAGGCAGAGCACACCCACTCGCAAATAAGAGCAATTTCAGGAGACCAATTAACCTAACAGTCATGTTTTTGGACTGTGGGATGAAGCCGGAGTACCCAGAGAGAACTCATGCATGCATGGAGAATATGCAACTCTTTGCAAAAAGCCACCATTTGAACCCAGAACCATATTGTCCTGCACCATCTTGCTACTAACTGTGCCACTGTGCAGCCTGTTTGTGCATGTTTAAATACATAGAAATCAAAACATAAGTATATTTGTAGACATTTTCACATTTGTTTCTGACAAAATTAGTAAACACATAAACGTCAGTCTTCAAGTTGATGGAACTGTCACAAAGTGGACAGACTTGTGTTTCAGTGTCCACAGGAGCTTGACGTGTGCCTTGTGTTACAACTATGAACAGTGTTGAACTTTTTAAGTTGTGAAAATGCGATATAAATCCATGCAGTACCTCAGGAAGGCTTGAAAAGATGGGACATTACTTTTAAAACCCGATTAACTGCACATCTTTGTGTTTTGGCCCGTCAGTCGCACACAGCAGCATATCCAGGTTATTCTAGTCAAACTCCCAGTCCTTAAAGAACTTGCATCATAAAAACATCTCATCTTTTAAAAGATAAGATCAAAGTGTTAATTTTGGTCATTGGTTATTTTGAAAAAAAATTGAAAATTGTGAAGAGGCTCAATTTTTTTTATTATAATTTATTGAGACATAAATGTTGACACCCCACCATGAAAACATTCGAATGAAACTCTGGTTTTTGGTTTCGTTGTGCCACCTCAAGATGTTTAGTGAGCCCCCAACTGGCCATCCCTTTGCAAAACGTCCTGGAGGCGCCCCTGTTGTAAACCTTATTAAAGCTCATTCTGCTGTTTCTGCAAGGCGGGCCTTGATGGGCTGGTTCAAGATCATGCGTTTTGTTTTTTGAAATCTCATTAACTTAAACAAAATTATTAGTCACTAAAGCAATGTAATGTGTTTTCATTTTTATGAGCAGAATTTCGACTCAAATGTTCTGTTTGCTGTGATGTTTCAAATTAAGACACTTTTTACACATTTCCTCATATAAAATCTACTTATCACGCATTTCTTTATTTGTTATAATTTGCAAACAAAATACAAAATGTTTCACTTGTTTAAATATATTTAAATGTTTCTATCTGAATTTCAACAAACGATGATTCAGTAAGCGCCAAGCAGGCAAGCGCGCAGGAATGGCGCAAATGGTGCGTGAAATCCCAAACGCTGTGCCATATGTTCAACTCTCTACTTCTCGCCACCTTTGTTTGATTCCCTGTCGACGGAGGATTTCATAGGGGCCAATGCCCGCAGAACAAATTTAAGATCTCTCTGAAAATGTTTTTTTTTTAAAGCCCCTGCAGTTTGTTCAAACCACTTCTTGGAAATTAAAAAAAGGTAAACAACGGCGGGAAATCTGACGTGATCTGTGCAAATGAAATATTTATTGATTATATGGTGAAATCCACAGGAGGCCTGTTTTGATTACCGATCGTGTTTATCGAAATTTCTGTTATAATTCTGAATAATTTGTTTGATTGGAAACATTTAAAGATATACACATTTAACCTCTTAAAACCCGATAATTTTAGTCTAAATACGGGCTCTCTGGTGACTAAAAATGATCAGTTCCTGTTCAAATATATATATTTTTTTCTCCTGACAGATTTGGAATGAGGTTGACAATTGATCAAATATATACAAAACGATCTTTTTCCGCCTTTTTTCAGATGTCTAAAAGCCTTTGTTTGAACTAAAGTTCTTGGGTCTTGAGGGATTGAAGGAGAATTTCCAGAATATTTTTGCATCTAGTTTATTTATGCTTTAGCCTTAGTTTGGGGCCTACTCTCATTCCTGCAAAATCAACAAATTACATTTTCTGGATTTCTGTCGCTTCCTTTCTTTTTTCTTTTTTTGTATCTATTTCATTTTGGCCAATTTGTGCATTTGCTTGCATCCCCCTCTTGCAAGTCTGGCTGACATGAGCTCTGGACGTGCACGGAGCCGCGCCGCAGCGCGCTCTCCCTCTCTAATGACAGATGATGAGTTTTTAGCACTGCTCAGTGAACTGGGCCCCGGGGCCATTTGTCACAGGCTGTCCAGAAACGAGCCAAGCATGGAAATGAATTTGCTCATTCACATAAAACAGCCCGCGTCAGCCATGCTCAACATGCACCACGGTAACGAACCGCTCCCTCTGCTTTGCGCATGTTACGCGCAAGCTTCGGGACGTGTCCGTGCCACACGCGTGGATTTTTATGAAGTTTTTCACATCGAATAACTTATTGTCAGCATATCACACTTTAAAATAAACATTTTCTTTTTAATTCCACGTAGAATTAGCCGGTCGCCTAATTACCCTCTTTGCATCTTCTGTTATAAAACGTATTGTCTCACCTTTGCATTTTCAGGGAATACAGCTTCGCGCTCTTCTCGTCTATCAGGTGGGATTTCTCTGAATTAGACGGAGTGTTATCCATTTTTGTTGTCCAGAAAGATATAAAAAGGTATAAATATTTCTTCCTCCTTTTGCAAAAAAAAAAAAAGCGAGAAATGGGCGAGAAATGGGTGAGAATCAAGGGATCCGTCCGGTTGACTATTTTCAGTCGACGCAGAACATGGTCAGCCAACACCTCATATTCTGGGATTTCTTCAGGACAACCCCGTAAACTCCTTCATTGCAGCGCAAAAAGACAGCAGGATTAAAACATTTGTAGTTGTTTTTTTTTCCTTTGACTTCTCGCTCCTTAAAGAAACAAACAAATCTTGCTGGACTTGTTGCCTTTGACGCGAAGCTGCAGCAGGAATGAGGCGCAGCGCTCTGAACACTGCAGCTGCGGCTGTTCCTGCAGAGCGCAGAGGGTGCAGAGCCTGACTGATCACAGGACACCTGAAGTTAATGGGACAGGCGGCAGAATGCGCGAACGTCACTTTACCAGAACATTGTTTTAATTGTGGGCTCAACCAAACAGAGCCACATATCATATATATTCAAACCGCTTATTTAACATATTGCACAAGGAAAACATATATTTACAAATATCAGCACGCATGCATAACTATTAATAATGACGTTTTTTTTCTATTTTTGCATTCAAATAAGTCAATTTGCATTATTACCGTATAACCTATTTTGTGTAACCCTATTGTGTAAAGCTAAAAGGTGAAGGCATAAAATTATGTTTATGTGGGACTATTTTTTATTTTATTTTTTATTTTTAATAAAAGTGTTCTGGTGCTATTTGATTAAGGCCTTATTGGAAAAAAATATTTAATCCACACTGTCCCTAATGATTTTCGAATGTATAATTATAATGATAACACGCACTTAAGTCACTTTTGTTCTTACCTGTTTCTTTTTCCTGCCCACTCATCAATCAGTCTTATTGGATAGAACCGACTCAAAATTACTCTTAGCAACCATTAAAAATAAATTTAAACCCACAGACTAACTGATAATTGAAATAAGCAACTCATAAATTTGCAAGGCAATCATGCGTGATTTTGGCTGATCTTTCCGCTATAGCAGGCCACTTTATCATATAATAAACTTTCATGAGCTCTTCGAGGCAGACGTCTTGCATTCATGTCTGAAAAGCTGTTTCAGACATGAATTATAACAAATAATGACAAATGGAATATTTTCTTCCACCTGTGAAATTTATGAATTATAGCAGTACAATGCAGACTTTAGACTTCAGAAAGTTCAGCCATATCTCATACATCTACATGGTTAATATATACAGAGCATGCATGCCTTGTACAAAAACTAGGAAGAACCAAAGAGAGGAGATTAAGATTTGATAAAAAAAATGTATCATACAGGGTTAAACAAACATAGTTCATATTAGGTAAAAGCCAAACTGATGAATGCTTCAAAGATAAAACCACAGGAAGTGTAGAACATATATTATTGCACTGTAGGAAACACGAGGATGAGACTAAATGAAAAAAAGATGAGGCAATTAAGAAGAGAATTGAACCTGATAGGTTTATTATGAACTACGGTAGAGGGGATAAAGGGAACACAGAAAGCTATTGTGTAATATCTCTAAAATATAGGAATATATCATAGGATTTTGTTTTTTCATCATTAATGCATTGTTAATATTAATATATATATTTTTTTTACAACATAAAGCAATCCCGTCGAACATGGTTCTTGCTCCATACTCCAATATGGTCGGTAGGTGGCGGTATGCAGGTCATAGTCATGGTTGCGATCTGCCATCAAACAAAAGGAAGAAGAAGTCCTCTGACGTCATCACGCACTCATTGTTTGGTTTCCCCGCCGAGCCGACATGGCAGCGACGGTGAGCGACAGTAGACCAGGCGAGCAGCCGGCTGAAGGAGAGGAGGACGCGGACAGGTCGATGCTGAGGGCCGACAGGTAGAGACAACCCGGCGGGAGGAGGACGGCTCTGAATCGGCCGTTAGAGCTCTGAACGGAGCCATCTTGGCTAACGGAGCTAGCTGGCTAGTCCTCCCTCTGATAGACGCCTTGTGTCAGCATGGTCGCTGGGAGAGAACACAGTGAGGCACAAAACAAAGACCGCTTAGATTTTCTGTATCACCCCAGATGCCAAATACCTGCGAAGACTGAATAGATCCATTTAGTGACACATTTCTCTTAAATTCTCGGTGATGTCAGAGTAAATGCTACTAGAATTTTATGTTTGGCTGCAGTTTCAGTTTAAAAACGAAGATTTGATTCAGTTTTTTCCCCTAAATTAACAATTCTGCTTTACCTAACAGGGGAAAGCATCAGCTCTCAGATACTGAAACCTTTGTTGTATTATTATTATTATTATTATTATTATTATTATTTATTAGACTTCATTTTAATATAATCGGCGTATTTTAGAGCTTTTTATTATTAATCTGCTGTATTTCTTAGCAAGTCTTCAAGTTGGGGAAAAACCAGAGAACATACCATCCAAGCGTGTTGATATTCACGAGGGAAGAACGCTACTTGCCAAAACCTGACAATGAAAGCAAGAATTTGACTGTTTCATTAACCAAGTTATAATCAGACAAAGATAACCTGTGTAAACATAAAAGCCATTGACTCTACCATCCTTTAAACACGCAGCAGACACTGAAATGGTCCATGTGGTTGACTTTGAGACATGTTGAGGGAAAAAAGCCTTTTCTTTCCTACCATCACAAATATAAACAGGAGCAGCAGCAAAAAGGATTAAATTAAAGGCAGCCAGACTTTCGTTCAGTTCTTCTGAAAACATTTGGACACCGATCCAGGAGTCTTTGTCTATTCTGGTGGCTCCAACTTGAGCAACCTGCAGCTGGAGCGCTGCTGTTTCAATGACCCAGCGTCTCTGTCCTGGGTCGTTAGAAGCTACTGCTTGGTGTGAGTGGAGTACTTGGTCACCTGAATCCTGATGAGATGCTGATATAATCTCTCTGGAATAAATTGGAGGACCGAGCTGTAAACACTGGGGAGCTGGAAGCTCAATCCTTCCCTTCTGTTCAGTAATGGTGTTTCTCTTTGGACCAAGATGGCGTCCTCACTGCATCGGACCCCAGACACAACGCCGCTCACTTCCTCTCACAGACAGAACGCCCAAATAAATGTTAACGTGTTTTTTTTCTCTTGATCAAATAAAATGCAGTCAAGTTAAAGGTTGGGGTTTTTCTCTCAGCCTTTCAGTGTGAGCATGAGCTTCTGCCATAAAAGTTTCATTCGGTTTCTTGGCCCATTTTTGTCGGGGACGCCGCCAGTCGTTGAGGAAGTCGAAGATATTTAGAGCCGAGGATTGGGGGGGGGGGGGGTGGTTTCCTACTGGGCACGCCAAATGATGACAGCCTTACTCACGTGAATGGTGACCTCCCCACTCAAAAGTCACGCTGCGCTCTGGGCAACGGTGTGTTTTCCTGGAGAGGATCGGCGAGTCCTCCCTTCCTCTCCCTCAGTCACACCGACATGAAAGCTCTGACTGTGGAGAGCTCGCATGGAGACATTCCAGTGAAAATGTCTCCGGCTTCCTCTGCAGAACAACAATCTACGTGCAGGTCCACGGCATCAGATGTTGATTTTTAAACAATGTTGTCTGTTTTTCCAATAAGAAAAGCAACACTTTTAGTATCAGCTGAACCTGCACATACATTGTAACAACAGAAATGCCATTTGAGGAGCAGCAGGGGGTCAGACATGAACTAAAAAGGCATCTCTGATGGCATAAATCATCCCATCCAATCCTCTGCTAAACAGCATAACCACTGGCAAGGTTTTCGTACGTCAGCATGAGTTTAATGTGCAGAAACAGGCTTCATCTTACTGATGTTCATCCCTCTAAACGCAGCGGGAGCGGAGACGACTCCATGGACAGCCTCGCTAACCACGTTCCCTGCTGTCCCCTGACGCCGGCGTTGTCGCCACGAAAACGGACCACCAGCCAGTCCAAGACGGAGCCCCCCCTGCTGCGGACCAACAAGAGGACCATCTACACTGCGGGCAGACCGCCGTGGTACAACGTCACCGGGACCACCTTCAAAGAGGCCTTCGTCATTGGTGAGGACAGCTTAGATCACATTAATTTAGGCTTCCTAGGACCTTCCCGCCGGTTGGGTTTGTTTTTTAACCGGTGTGTTTTTATGAGCCCCATTTACACTACCCTTTTTTAACCGATCCATGCCGAGCTCAGACCGAGCGTGGATCAGTTAACCGTGCCGTGCTGGGTTCTGATGGCCGTTTACATGTCAATCTAGCACAGTTCCTCGCCTCCTAGTGACGATCTACGGTACTACAGCTCTCTAGGATTGAAGGAGGGACTCAAGCAAATAAAAATGGCGTCGCTGGTAACATTCAGGAAGTTATGTTTGGTTATAATTGTGAGATTTCGTTGTTTGAGGAGAGTCAAGCGAAGAAGGCAACCTTTGGTAAATTTACTTGACAGAGTCGGCTTTTGGGAAGTGGATAAAACAAACGAACGTCTAATCAGGGCTTACAGATGCAGGAAGCAACGACAGACGTTGAGGTTCATCACGCTGCTAAGCAGAATCATCTCTGGAAACCGTGTGGCACGGTAGGGAAGCTAGTATTTTTATGAATGTCTGACATGACGCGGTCTGCTCATGCACTCTTTGTTATCAGAGAACCGTGCCAGAGAAAAACCGGGCCAAGCCCACTCATCGAACTGGTCTAGATTTAGCGCGGTTCGGTTGTGTCTGGCACGGTTCAGTTCAGTTGCGTTCCATTTACACTCAATAGTTATCTCAGTTACTGAGCTCAGACTGTTCTCAGCACGGTTAAAACAGGGTAGAGTAAACGGGGCTTTAGAAGCTGTCGCAGGGCTGGAGAACTCCATCAGTCAGAGACTTTCTGGTGCTGGGACGCTCCCCACTGAGGGGTAATGAAGATCATTTCTAGACTGTTGCCAAAGACAGATTTAAAAATGAATAATTTTAAAAATATTTGGCTGAATATTTTTTGAGGCGATGAGTTCAGTTGTTTGTGTGAGAATAATTAACATCTAAGAGGCCTGAGACAGACACCGTACCACCTAAGGTTTCATGGTGGCCGCTTTTGATTTTGTGGAATTTTGTGCAATTAGTTGAATAAAACGGGGAATTAGATTTAACTTCTTCACAACATATATACCTTGTTTTTACCTCAGGGAGATGTGCAGATTGGTTGCTTTAGTCAGAAGCTGGGTTTGAAATCTGTGCTTTTGACCACCACGGTCACCTCCATTAAAACGGCTTTACAGGCAAAGATGTTGTTACTGTTAGGATTACACCTTAATCCAGCACTCAAGTCCAGAACCTCGACAAGAGCGTGGGGAGACCAGAGAAAGCCCAGCAACCCCAGGATTGTCTCCTAGAGAGGAGAAATCGTAGGAATCTGGTCGCCGCCAGTGCAGAGCTTGCAGGGGAATGGCAGCAGGCAAATGGGATTGCCTCTGCTTGCACGACGGGGTAGAAATATTTGTTACAGGTCTGGAGTAGAGAAAGGCAGCGGGGAAGCTGCTTGGCTCTGAGAAACATTTCAACGACAGGTGGACGTTCTGCAGCAGGGTTGGACTGAAGGGTTCTGGGTTGAAGCTGATTCCTGCAATCGCTTCATGCCTTTTGGACACTTAAAAGAAAAAAGATCTGAGTTAAAAAGGCGAAAAGGCAAATCTGCCTGATAACGATGGAGCAATTAGGTGATGAAATCTGTTTTTTTTTTTTTTTTTTTTTCTTTTTCGTCACAAAGGAGAGAGGTGGTGACGAAGGCTCACACTGCAAAACTAAAAGTAAGTGAAATTTTCTTGAATTTAGTGTGTTTGTCCTTGACCTGAGCAAGTAAATAATCTTTTCTGCCAATGGAATTAGTATTTTTACCCCTAAAATACGATAACTTGATATCCTGCACTTGAAATAAGATGATGGAGATGAGTTGTTCTTATATCAAGTGCAAAAGTCTTATTCTATTGGCAAATAGTCTTAATTAGCTGCTCAAATTAAAGGAAAATACACTCATTTCAAGATGATTTTACTTACTTTTAGTTCACTTTTTGCAATGGAGGGGTAAAAACATTAACATTTAGTGTCCATGGTTAGGAAACTCCTCTGATGCTTGCTGTGAGAACCTATCGATGGGTGTCATGAACTTTAAACTTTTAAGATTATTGAGCTTCAGAATCCCAGAGAGGCGTCTGAAAAGAGATCCAGCATTAAAGCGGTAGAGGTTGAGGAAACCTTTTCTGCTACAGCTGTACGTTTTAAACCGTAATTTAGTGCTTACTTTGCTAATGCACATTTATGGCAGCACATCGTGTTGGTTAGCTGGAACATTTATATTTCATGTCGGGCCGTGGACCCTGCAGCCGGCTGCCATCGTGCTGACCTGCACGGTCAAGTATCCGGTTCAGGAAGCGTCCCGGCAGCTGGAGAGGGAGCGCCGTGTTTGACGTCCATGGAGCCGCTGTACCGTGGTTGAACTCATCGGGCCGCCGTGAGCCGATGGATGCGTGGAAGGAGAGGTGGACATTACCTTCAGCCTGCAATCTGTTATCGCCAATGGACCGTAGTAACCGGTCCCAATTTCACACACTGCTGTCCTGATGTTAAAGGAGCAGCGGAAAACCGGTCAAACCAGGGTTAAGTAAGGCAGTAAAAATGTGGCGCAAGATGGAGAGGAGAGTAAAAACGAGGAGGAATAATTACGAGTGAAACAATAAAGTAGCAAGAAAATAAAAATAATGTGTAAATAAAGAAATAAAAGGTCTTTTCTTATTGTTTTTTTTTTTATTGCTAATAGAAAAGGTTTTGTTGCGTTGCAGTAGAGCAGGTTTCACTGCAGGGGTGACACTGAAACGTGGTTCGGCTAAATCTAAAAGAAAAAGTGTTTCTCTAACGCTCCTACATCTCTAATTAAAACAGAAATAAGTAGCGCGGCATTAATGTTTCCCTCTCCATCTCAAGGTTAGCCTTTTTACGAGGGATGGTCACTTGGAGGAGTTCATATCCCACCAGTAGCTCTTCCTGCACACACACGCCAACAAACAGGCGGCACTGGAGGAAAAGCACCTTTCCTTTCACCTCCGTGCCACCTTGTCTCTGGGTCTGTGGTCTGAATCCACTAAAATAACAGCATTGGGCTCAAAGGGCTGCTCAGGATATGCATCTTGGTTATTTATTCTGCACTGCAGGTTTCTGTGCAAGGCCGCCGTAATGCTCACCCGCAGGAGCTCTAGGGCCCATTGGACCATGAGCGCGCCGATCAGGCTATGCATTGATGATTGGCTGTGCAGCAGGCGGCTGCTGGAGAGGAGCTGAGAGCAGCAGAGAGAGGAGAAGACCTTTACAGCAACGATCTGAGCAGCAGAGAGAGGAGAAGACCTTTACAGCAATTATTTGAGCCGCTAAGGGATCATCAGTGGAAAAGTAAACCAGAACAAAGATGTTGACTTTTCTGCGTTTAAATGGCAATCTAAAAAAAGGCAATTTTCTTTTCACTAATACCCATTTCCACCAAGGCGTTCGTCAGTGGAGGCTACTCAGATTGAAGCCATGCCATCGAACGCAGAGGAAAACATGAAGGTTGTAAAAGCTACGGGAAAGCCAGGCTGTTTTACGTCACTCAAGCAGCAAACTTTGGAACAGTGGACTTAAAAACAGTTTAAAGGTGCATAGCCACATTATTTGACCTTTTTTAAAATTTAAACGGTAGTCGCTCACTCTGGTTGCACACAAAGTTTTTATGAAAGATTATCACGTCCTGTTGGTGTATTAGTTGTTATTTTGGTGTTTTATGCTTTGTTTTTGCCCAGTTTATTAGTAAATAAAGCCTTTTGTGTTTATTTAAGATTTTAACGGAAGTAAGTACTGTGCATGCGCAACAGGGGTTAAAACAAGGAAGTGGCTAACGGCTATTAGCATCTTCAGGTGAAATGATCAAGAATGGTCCAAGATGCAGTAAAAAAAAAACACTAAAAATTATGATTTCAAGAGGGAAAAGGCAGGAATGTCTCTCAGAATACAGTATGAATGTTGGTGTTCACTAAAACGGACACTAAACCCGCTGAGGGTCGGATGTGACCACAGAGTTGACTGACAGGAGTAAATGTTCTGATATGAAGCTCTTAAAGTTTCTGTAGATCTGTTTATTTAGTTAATAACGGTTGGTCTTTTTTGTGAGGCATTTCAGAGGGTCAGGCTCAGTCCGGCATTTACAATTGATTTATAAATTAAGCAAACCGTCATTATGATAGTTCTGCGATACTGTCACTAGACAGTATCGCAGGATGGACGCTTGCTGTTTATAACCTTATTTTATCATGATCAAACAATTATTGGTCTTTTTGAAGCATATAATGTGGCTAAATAAGTTTGATGAATAGTGTTTGTATTTGACTCAGGTTCTACAGAAGGTTGCTTCTGGTTCCAGCAACATGTGCAGGTTTTACGATGCTGTAGTTGTGCATTAATTAGCGAGGATTGTTTGTTTATTGACATTAGTCTAGATTATACTCCAGGGGCCCGTTCTTCGTACGTCACTAACTCAGTTAGCAGGATTTGATTGTTGACGATTTGGCATGATCTTGGATCGTTTGGTTCTTCGAAAGACTTCCTGCACTTGTTGTCATAGCAACAAGTGCACCAGCTTAAACCTGCTCGAGAGCAGGCTTATTTCATGTAAATAGTATTAGATCGCAGCTTTAGAAGCGGAGGAGATGGGAAGTCTGTCGTAGCCATGTCCATTTTTACGACAGCAACCTGTTGCGGAAGGTGCAAGAATAATTTGCAGAGTTTTTCGAATTAATCGCGTATTGCGCAATAGACAGGACCCTTTAGCGCAGCGCGACAGTGTAATTGTAGAGAGATTTTTCTTGGTGCCTGTTATAAACAGACAAGCACATAATTTAACAGTGGCTTTTAAAGAGGAAAACGTGGTGTTAGAGCCTTAAATAGAAAAAGTTATTTGTATGATGGTTTGCTTTTTATCATATTCGGTAAGATTTGTTCAGGCTATTTTATTGTGAAGTTTAGTTTTACTTTGAAAGGCTTCCTTCCTGTCGAGCCGTATATTGTATTAGAAAAATCTATGGATGGATTATCTAGACACGGAGCAATACAGTTTTTGACCGTGTAAACAGTGGATGACTTGGTAAAGGAAGAACTTAATTTTTTCTAGATAAAGAATTTTTTGTTAAAATTCCCAGTTTGCACATGTCCTTTACTTCCAGTGTCTAAGGAATGACACTGAAATTTGGATCACTTGACATAACAAGTGGCTTTTTAAAATAAAGTAAAATAAAGTTCAGGACTGCAGAAAGTCAGGGATGTAGATGATGGCAGGAGCTGACGGCCCGGAGACAGAGAGTCCACACTTGCTAGTTGCTGCTCGGCTAGCAGGCCTCATAGCACTCAGGTTAGCAGTTCATTGGAGACACCAGGGCACAGAGCTGAGCTTCACCTGGGCGGCTAGTCAGGTTAGCAGAACTTGAGAGACACCAGGGCACAGAGCAGAGCCTTTCCAGGATGGCTAGTCCAGTTAGCAGTTCTCTGGAGTCACCAGGACACAGAGCAGAACCTCTCCAGGAACAAACAGTGAATGAACAGTCTTTAGAGTGACTGGCAGGACTAACCTTAACAACAGGAGCAAAACAAAGCTTCCAAGGCAAAACGGGGACTGGCATGGAGAGGTGTGGAATGATGACGGCCCAGTGCTGAACTGAAGGCAGAGGGAGGTTTAAATAGAGCACTTCACAGGTGGAACAAAGGTCTGGCTAATTGGCTGGTAAATGATTATCAGGTGTGACTGACTGCTGAGGAGGTGAAGTGAAAAAATGACAGAAAATAACTGATGACTGAAAACTAACAATAAATAAAGTCAAACCTAACCCAAAAGAGATGAAAAAAAAGAAAATAACAGAAAAACAAAGCCAAACCAAAACTCAACCATGACACTACCATTTTGTAGAATATTCTTGTATTTCACTTTTACTTGTCCCCATGTTCTAGTGGGTCCAGTGGAGGCTCTGATATAAAAGAACAAAGTAAATATGAAACTATTAAAATGCAAAAATTCATACTGTAGAAAGATATAGAAACATCTACCATGGACAGTATTTACGCATTAATTTGTCTGCTGCTTTTTGCCAGCCCTCTCTCCTGGCTTTAGCAGACTTTGAGGTGTTACCTGTCGTTTTAATTAATGACTCAAATTCGGCATAACCTTCCATTAAAAGCGTGTGTTCTGCTTGGGAGAAAAACTGTGGGCGTTCTTTGGCCATGCTGAACAGCCAATAGCAGCGTTGCTGATCATTGTTTCTACTATCGATACATTTCCCCTTTTAAACAAATGCATGGACGCACAGTTATCTCAGATAACTCAATCCAGCCATACTAATCATAAACAACAGGTATGTTCGAAGAACCCAATTAGCCGGATCATGATTAGCCGGATGAAATCATCTTGGATGTCTCATTTGATCTCGGATGTTTTAAGCAACGTACGAAGAACGGACCCCACGTCTTCTTTAAATGTTGCCTGGCTGGCATGTTGGCCATGTTGCTCTCCATGGTGCTGAATGTGTTTGACCCTCAGGAGCGATCAGAGAGAAGCTTCCTGCACTGACTGACCTGCTGCTACTGTCATCAGCGTTTGATGCTTGTGCAGAGGTGACCGTTGTTGATGGTGGTATTTTTCCTTAAACCAAGTTAAATCAAACTGTCACATAGACATGTTGGTGGTTTTATATTGTTTTCAGATGCCAGTGTAATTCTATTTGTAATGTTTTGATTTTATTTATATATGGTTCTATCAAAACCAAAAGTTTTACAATACTGAAAATATCTACATACACACTAAATAAATATATATATATATATATATATATATATATATATATATATATATATATATATATATATTTATTTATTAAAGATTGCAGCAGGAGATTGCTGAAAACACCAAAAGACCTCTAATAAAACTTCTAGTTTAATGCAAAGATTGATATAAACACAGCAATACATGCATTCTCAATAAGCAGCTTCTCTTCATTACAGAGTTAAACACAAGACCGTTTTGCAGCCTCTTAAGACTTTGACGTTGACATGGTGTTTATGGACTTAGCAGTCTGACACGTGTTTCGTTTTACTTTTATGGTTCAGCTGTTCCTCAACATTTCAATTATTGGACTAGTTTCTTTCTTCAGACCAACGGGGGGTGATAATGTGTCAACTTTCGCTCAGAAACAGATCCACGCGTTGATTTCTACAATCCATGCCCCAACCTCTTGTGTAACTGTGTGATAAAACTTGTCACCCTTTAATGCAGATTCATCTTTTTGACAGTGTGACAAATACATTCTGTTTTTCTACTATAGTGTACGTACAATTTGGAGGTGTGTGCTTCTCCCAGCTGGGAGCCGTTTTTTTCCAGGAACCCAGCACCTCCTGATTTTTGTGATTTTTTTTCTGCCTTTTTTATTTATTATTGTTTTCTTGTTTGACTGTTACAAATTATGTTTATGTTGCGCACGACTTGCTGTTAATCAAACGGTGGAGCATGAATTAAACATTACGGTCACCCGTTGGTCTTCTTGGCCAAACAGTACTTTGTTCAAATTAGTTACCAGGCGAAACCTCAAAAGAACCTCCCTCTACTGCTAATTATGCCGGTTTGTTCAATCTGCCGTCTTTTACCACATTCCTGGATGCATTTTGTTTGCCGGAGGAGAAATAATTAGGAGTAAAGCGCCCAGTTGAGGAGAAAGGCGGCAGAAGAATGAAACAAAAGAAGTCATTTGTCAAATGACGATCAAATGAGAGGTTTTTTTTTAGATTTTTAGTCCTTGAACTACTTTAGCATTTTCCTACTAGGAGTCTGTCTACTAGCACATTTATTTTCATTAATTAGAGAGACTGTTGTGTTTCTGTTTCATGCATCTGCAGGTCTGTGTGGAGGAAGTGCCTCAGGAAAAACCACAGTAGCCAATAAGATCATTGAAGCGCTGGATGTTCCCTGGGTGGTTCTGCTATCGATGGACTCCTTCTACAAGGTGATTATCCCCGCCCCTGTGTAATTAAAACATACGGGCTTTGATTCATAGCATTTTAGCAGTAAATCTGCAGATTCACTCAGAGCAATAAGAGGCATTCAATAACTGTTTATGCAGTGTTCACTGATAGTTTGCTGGCTTTGCACCAGACCTTCCCCTCTGCCGATTTCAGCAGGATGGAGTCAAGGCAATGTTGTTGTTTTTTTGTTGTACTTTTTCTACTTGCTTCAAACACTAAATTTATCATTTTTATGAAATTTCTCACTTTAATATGGAAGCTTAAAGTTACGGAGAAGAATATCGATGGAAAACCGTGAGCAGATTATTCCAGAGTAGATGTGTAGCAATGCATTCAGGGGAAAAATGACAACATAGACTCCTTAGTTTTTGTTTATTTGGAGTAAATGTTTCCCGAATCATGTCTTATTTAAAATAATCTGTTCTGGTCTGTTTTCTGTACGTACTATAGTTTGGAAGCTGGACGTCTTTACCTTCCTCTTCCTTGGTATCAGGGTCTCTTCTTCATGCCAAATATAGCTATAAAATAATTTTTATAGATAAATTAATCAGACAAAACTAATTTTTAGCAGGAACATAACCAAATAAAATAACAGTTGAAAGAAACATGACTAGATTCTCGATGAATTTTAAACATTTTGCTCAACAAACAGCCAGATTGAATGGCTGCTTTGCCTCGTTTTGTAAGGAACCTTTAATTTGATCCGGGTGTGCTGGAAAAAGAAAGGGGGAGAGTTGACCATCTGGTTTGGTTGAGCTGCTTTGTTTTACTGAGAGGAAATTTCACAGATATGTCACAAAAACACTTGCTGTTGTAAAACATGCCTTGGACCAGTGGTGTCCAACTTTTTTTTTCCACACAAGGGTCAAAATCATAAAGTTGAAAGCATTTATGGGGTAAAAAAAAACTATTTTCTTTAAATTAAAATTGTTACATAAGATTCTGTATTCAAAGTAAAACACTAATCTTCTTTTTTATCGATCATTAATCAAAAATTAAAGATTCAAATTAAAATGTGGCACCACACTGCAAAAAGGGAACTAAAAGAAAGTGAAATTTTCTTGAAATTAGTGTATTTTGGGCTTAATTTGAGCAGGTAAATAAGATTATCTGCCAATGGAATGAGTATTTTGACTCCTAAAATAAGATTATTAGATGTACTGCACTTGAAATAAGACGATGGAGATGAGTTGCTCCTATTTTAAGTGCAAAAAATCTTATTCCTTTTTTGCAGTGCAGGTGCCTTCAATATTGGACCTTTTCACAATATTCTAATTTTCTGGGATACTGAATTTGGGGTTTTCATTAGTTGTCAGTTATAATTGTCAAAATTGAGAAGTCAGTCTGTGTGTAATGAATTAATATACACTCACCGGCCACACTTAATTTCTAAGCAGCCAATCACATTGCGGCAACTCAGTGCATTTAGGCATGTAGACATGGTCAAGAGAATCTCCTGCAGTTCAAACCGAGCATCAGTATGGGGAAGAAAGGTGATTTGAGTGACTTTGAACGTGGCATGATTGTTGGTGCCAGAAGGGCTGGTCTGAGTATTTCAGAATTTGCTAATCTACTGGGATTTTCACGCACAACCATCTCTAGGGTTTACAGAGAATGGTCCGAAAAAGAAAAAACATCCAGTGAGCGGCAGTTCTGTGGGCGGAAATGCCTTGTTGATGCCAGAGGTCAGAGGAGAATGGCCAGACTGGTTCGAGCTGATAGAAGGGCAACAGTGACTCAAATAACCACCCGTTACAACCAAGGTGGGCAGAAGAGCATCTCTGAACGCACAGTACGTCGAACTTTGAGGCAGATGGGCTACAGCAGCAGAAGACCACATCGGGTGCCACTCCTTTCAGCTAAGAACAGGAAACTGAGGCTACAATTTGCACAAGCCCATCGAAATTGGACAATAGAAGATTGAAAAAACGTTGCCTGGTCTGATGAGTCTCGATTTCTGCTGCAACAGTCGGATGGTAGGGTCAGAATTTGGCGTCTACAACATGAAAGCATGGATCCATCCGGCCTTGTATCAACGGTTCAGGCTGGTGGTGGTGGTGTCATGGTGTGGGGAATATTTTCTTGGCACTCTTTGGGCCCCTTGGTACCAATTGAGCATTGTTTCAACGCCACAGCCTACCTGAGTATTGTTGCTGACCATGTCCATCCCTTTATGACCACAATGTACCCAACTTCTGATGGCTACTTTCAGCAGGATAATGCGGCATGTCATAAAGCTGGAATCATCTCACACTGGTTTCTTGAACATGACAATGAGTTCGCTGTACTCAAATGGCCTCCACAGTCACCAGATCTCAATCCAATAGAGCATCTTTGGGATGTGGTGGAACGGGAGCTTCGCATCATGGATGTGCAGCCGACAAATCTGCGGCAACTGTGTGATGCCATCATGTCAATATGGACCAAACTCCCTGAGGAATGCTTCCAGCACCTTGTTGAATCTATGCCACGAAGAATTGAGGCAGTTCTGAAGGAAAAAGGGGGTCCAAACCGTTACTAGCATGGGGTACCTAATAAAGTGGCCGGTGAGTGTATATACACGTTTCACTTTTTTTTTTTTTTTTTTACGGATTTACTAGAACAATCAATTTCTCCATGATATTTTAATTATATGACCACCTCCTGTATGTCTTTGTGGTTTGTGGACTTTTGCGGTTGATTTTTTTTTTTTATTGGGCTATAATAATTTCATTTCAGCTGAAATAACTTCACTTTATGCTTTTTCTTTTGACAGATTCAGTTGTTTAAGGTTTAAACCTCTCCAAAAAAAGGAAAACCTCATCATTTATGCTTGGTGTTAAATGTAAATCATCGTCACAGCATGAATCCTTACTTTGTGATGCTTACTGGTGGGCATTCCTGCTCTGCCTGCTTCTTTCACCTTTATTAAATATTATTGTTTTCACATTTTAGAAACCTATCCCATTGTCTAAAAGTTGCATCCATTATCATTATTGGTCTGTCCATCCATTCATCCATCCTTCTGCATCCTGTGTAAAATGGTGCACCACCTATGACCTTATTTGGTTGAAGCAGGCCAGAAGTGCATATAAACCCAAGCAGCCTGTCAGAATCACCCGTTTTATTGTGGCGCTCCCGTCTGTCTTTGTCTCAGGTTCTGAATAAAGAACAGCAGGAGCTTGCGGCTAAGAACGAGTACAACTTTGATCACCCCGATGCCTTCGACTTTGAGCTGCTGGTGTCCGTCCTCAGGAAGCTGAAGAAGGGGAAAAGCATCAAGGTGCCGGTGTATGACTTCACCACCCACAGCAGGCGCAAGGAATGGGTGAGAATGGGTTTGTCGTTGTAATATCTTGATTATTTATTTATTTTTTGTTAAAACCTGTGTTTCTTGTAAATTAGTTAAAATAGTTTCAGATGGTTTCGTTAACAAAATCAAAAGACTAATTTAGGTACACCTGGTCTGGCGTTCTGTTAACTGTGACATCATCCAGAGAAGACGGCTCACCCGCTACTTCCATCTAATGTAGAACAGATTACTAGATCAATGTGTGCTTCTGTGCTTTTTTGTCTCTCTTGTTGTGTCTCTGTTCTGTCTTCTGTAACCCCAGTCGGTCGAGGCAGATGACCGTTCATACTGAGCCCGGTTCTGCCGGAGGTTTTTCCTTCCCGTTAATGGGTGGTTTTTCTTCCCACTGTCGCTTCATGCTTGCTCAGTATGAGGGATTGCAGCAAAGCCATGGACAATGAAGACGACTCTTCCCCAGGAGTGAATGCTGCTTGTCGGGACTTTGATGCAATCAACTGGTTTCCTTATATAGGACATTTTTGACCAATCTGTATAATCTGACCCAATCTGTATAATATGATTGAACTTGACTTTGTAAAGTGCCTTGAGATGACATGTTTCATGATTTGGCGCTATATATAAATAAAATTGAATTGAATTGAATTGAATTTCTTAATAGTTGACCATTAATGTTGCAAATCACTCATGTTAACATGATGCAAATTTAGACACAGGGCACCAGTAGAAAGCTGCTGCTCTGAGTAGCTCTGCATGTTATTTGACAGAATTTAAGCTGGATCTCACACTTCACTCATTCAACACCCAAAAAACAAGCTGGGGGGCGGGGGTGCACATTGATTACGTGTCTAGGTGCAACCTGACAGGCATTAAAAGGAGGACATGGCAGCAAATCAAGACGAAATATGAAAATACAGTTCAAAGTTATTCTTATGTTCAACCTTAATCAACTAAAGCATTAATTGCCTATAATCAACATTTGCAATTAAGGATGGGATGGTGCGAGCTCCTGAAATAACTGATATGTTTATTTTTTGCCAGTATATTGCTAATTTTCTTGTAGGCCACTTTAGGGGACAGAGGCAGGTGCTAAAATGCCGCTCTCCAGCCTTTTCTCCATGGCCGCCACGTCACCATGATGAAAACGATCAGCTGACCCATTTTAACACACATTAACATTCATGAGGTGCTTTGTATTGATCATTTATGGTTGAGGGCAGAACCTGAATAGGAACTGCGTACGCAAACGTTCAGGTACAGCTCTGATCTACAAAGGAAAACTGTGTGCTGGTGTGCGTGCGTTTGGTTTTATAAACCAGAATATTTTTTGCTGTACACCGTTTTCTATTTCTTGGCGTACGTACACTTTTAGTATGTATTCTACTTAATGTTTTATAAATAAGACCCCTGGTAATTTGCTAATGCTAAAGGCTTTATTTTCAAAAATAACCACACAAAATGCAGACAATTCCTCAACTAAAGGCATTCTGAGGATCCAGTCTTTTTGTCTCGCTCTCTGACGTCTCCTCTTTATTTCTTTGCGATGTAATTTCATGGCTGAATGGCACAACACCTCATGGGAAATCGCCCCTCGACTCTGGAATCATTTTATGGCCCCTTGTACCCGCGATGAATGTAATTAAGTGTCGAAGCCTAGAACTCTTGGCCCCATCAGGGGTCATCCACTGTAGCTGCAGCCTTGTGTTTACTGGATATACGGTTGTGTTTTCTATGTCCACTCACTTTCTGTTTTTTTATTACTTCTATCTGGTAAAACTGGAGTTTGCTCTCCTTTTCTTTCTGTCACCAGCACTGGAACATCTTAAGGAGCATCTAAATCAGGCCGGTACTGGTCCACCTGTCATATCGTGTCGGGCCGTATTGAAATATTAAATAGCTTACATTATTTTGTTTTATCTAAATCTGAATGATGTTTTATTCTGAAAATAGTTTTATGTCTGAGCCACATCAACAAATCCACCGTATTGCTAACGCAAGAAACCGCTCGCTATTGAAGTGCAGATAGGCAACATGTTCAGGGCCTAAACTGATTGTGTTATGTGGAGTTGTACTTTTCATGCCAATACCCTGAAGATGTTTCAGGGTATTGGCACCTTTCTATTCAGAAGGAGTCTTGTTACCTGTGTGAACTTATAGACTGATGACTTTATTCTTCATTTCTGTGACAGAAAACAGTTTATGGAGCCAACGTGGTCATCTTTGAGGGCATCTTGGCCTTTGCCAACAAGGAGCTCCTGAAGGTGAGAGAAATATGTTATCCAAGGTAAATCTTCTGTGTTTGTTTTTTTGTTTTTTGTTTGCATTTGAACATTGAAAGGTTTCTATCACAGGTGATAAACAGGAAACTTTCTTTGGAGCTTTTGCCTTTAAATGTAATAGAAATTTTCCAGTGATGTTTTTTTATTTTTGTTTTTAAACGTCCAGTGAGACTGATGGATTTATTTGGTGCAGAAATCAAGCTTCTGATTAACTGAGTTTTAGTATTTATTGCTAAATATTGCTGATCTCCTGTAATAATCTGTGCCACAGCTGATTAGTAGTTCTGTCTACCAAAGCACCAATAAACATTGACCCTGGTGATGAGCTCATCTTTGTATTTTTGCATGTAGAAATGAAACGATGTAAGTGGGATTTTAACGTGTTCACGTATATCAGATGTACATCACAGACACTGCTGATATCGGGTCTTTATAACCGTTTTATCAATGTCAGAACTTGACATTTTTATACTGTGTAATGTAGATTGTCTTTAGTTTTGTTGTTTTATTTTAGCATCTTACGTTTGTATTCTTAGTTGTCTTTGCACAGATTTAAGCCATTCGGTTAGATTTTTGCATTTTAAAATTTATTATGCAAACACATCCAACTTATAATTAGTTTCAGCTAATTGGTGATGATGTCATCGATGAAGATGTAGCAGAAAGATGGTCTGCATTTATTTATGCATCTTTTTCCTTTTTAACTCTATTGTACAATAAATATTGCGGTAACTTAAATGTGATAAAAGCAGAAGATGTGGATTTGTTGGACAACCTCCTTTTCTCACCCAACCATTTGTAGTTTTTAGGGATTTTTTTTGGACTTTTGAGGTAAGCAAGTCTGCCATTTGTAGTCCATTAAGCCTAAAGATAGTTTTCCGTCAAGTGGGCGATGTTGTATTTGTTTCGCTGCTGTGATCTCCCAGGGTTTGGTTGCAACATCCTCGTTAACATCTGTGCCGCTGGTTTGCCCTCAGGGAGACGTCGACATACCTAAAATCTGTCCGTCACAGCTGTTTACCCCCCAGGGATTCAGACAGACAGCTTTAGGAACAGAAGACATGTTTTTTTTCCCATTTATTCACTTACGTTGTAATTTTGTATACATTTCTCCTTCTTTTCCTCTCTTTAGCTTTTATTTAGTGACGGTTCTTGCTTATTCACCGTTTTAAATACTTGTCGTTGAATGAAGGGGGCGAATCGGCCCGATCTGCGACCTGAAAGCACTTTATTATGGGAAGAAGAGAGGAAATTGATTTGCTCTTTTATTGAAAGCCTGTTTATGGTCAGTAAAAATCCATAGGAATTAAAAGGGACGGTGCTCCTAATGGTAAATAAGTCCTGCAATGCATCATCTCCTGCAGCCTCTTGGTGTTTATGTGTGCGCACTGGACTGTGCCGATAAGGCGGCCGGCCTCCCATGAGACCTATCTGCGTTGCTGATTACCCTCTTATTCAGTCCGTAGCAGCCGTTGTCCTCTCTGATTAATTGTTTTGTGTCCATTCTTGTAAGCGGAGCCAATTATAGCTGCTATTCTGTAATATAAAGGTCTGGGTTAAGAAACTGAGAGGCTGCGTCCAGACATGCTTGATGTCAAGAACTTGGAATATAATAAAAAAAATATATTAAAAGCTGGATTTTTGACAATAGACATCAATTCTCTGTAGAAAACAGACTCACCCTGGTCAGTGTTGCAAGTTAATATTCAGGAACCCCTCATGAGATGATTCAGAAGGGTTTGTGCATCATGGAGGTGAAGAAGCTAGCTAATTTTTTTCTTTTGGATATTTTCATTTTGATGTACAACTCCGTCAATTCCTGGTAAAACTGTGGAAACATGGTTAAAAAAGTTCAGCTCACTATAACAAATGAAACAAATTCAGGAGTAACAATTTTTAAGAGTTTTTTTGTGTGTTTTTTTTACCCATTAGCACCCATAGCAGCTTTTGTAAAGTCAATATAAACCATTTTTTGTAATTTAAACAGACTTTAAGTATTGAACAAGTTAGGGCTGGACGATAATTCAACAACAATATATAATCGATCGATAGACGTATATCGTTGATAGAAAAAAAAAGGTCAAAACGTTAAATAGAATAAAAAAAATTGCATTCCCTTTTGCATTCTAGTCATGTAGGTTAGTATTAGTCGTTACATCCTCCCAACCAATCACAAACGCAGACCCAGGAACCAAGCCCTGCCCCCTTTTAAAGAGTTCGTTTTCTTTTATAAAAACTTCCAGTTTTGGTAAAAAGTTGGTTTAATAAAGCATTGAGTTTGAATTCAGTGTTTGTGTCTGTATCCAAAAATAAGTCGCTAAGCAACAGCATAAAATGGCCATGGCTAAAGTTAAAATATATGTTTTGAATTTGTTGATCATTATCGATATAGATTATATTATTTTGTCGTTATGTTTTATTTCTATACGTCGTCCAGCCCTACAACAAGTTTTAATGAGTGCTCCCTAAAGTAGGTCCTCTGGATGGGTTCTTCTTCAGTCTGAGGAGTTTTAGGTAAACTCAGTCTTATCAGCAGAACCTTCGCATAGTTTAGCGGTGGCAATTAAAACTGGTTCCTCACATGCAAAAGAGGACCATCAGCCTACCAATTGTTCGCTAATTGCTCTGATAGCCACTTATTGTTCCCATGGGGCGTAACGGAGCTGAACGGAGTCATGTTTGGGTTCCTTCGCTGGTTTGAGGAAAGCCCAGTTGGGATGCCACGTTTCCCCTGAGGCAGTGGTTCTCAAATGTTCTCTGTCGTGCCCCCCCTTGAAGACGGAAACATTTTCAGGCCCAACGATCCCAAAATGGGTCAAAAATGTGACTTTTAAAATCATTTTTTTGCTTTAATGCATTAAAGCTGTCGTTCTGGAAACTACAGAATCCCTTTTTAAAATTCATAACGAATACATGGGTTCATTTCTAACATATAACAATAGTTTCTAACAGCGAGAATCTATCTACAATATTATATTAATAATATAAATGGCTTTTAGCCCGACTCGTACCTGCAGTCAACTTCTAACTAGCTATGAACCTCATATGGAAAGAATAACATAAAGCCATTAATAGTAAACACAAACTTCACTTACATTAAGTTTTGTACTTTTTTAGGAGTTTATTAATAGTATTCACCGTACAACTGACCGTAGGTACAAACCAAACAAACTTCTGGGTTTGTGAAGATATTTTCTGCTCTCTGATACCGAGTCCTGATGACTCCCACCCTGATACCTTTAAAAGACCGGGAGCTACACCTGAAGGCAATGGTGGCTCTGCAAACTATTGACTCTTTGTTTTCTTATTCTTAAGCACGTCTGTGTTTTGTTTTTTCCGGCAGCTTCTGGACATGAAGGTGTTTGTCGACACAGATTCAGACATCCGCCTGATACGCAGGCTGAAGAGAGACGTCTCTCAGCGCGGACGCGACATCAACGGCATCATCAAACAGTACAATAAGTTTGTGAAGCCGGCGTTCGAGCAGTACATCGAGCCAACGGTGCAAGTGGCCGACATTGTGGTGCCCAGAGGTTAGTAGGAATGTGGGGAACCATGCAGGCACCGATGGAGCTCTCCTGTACTGTAAATATAACTCATACGTTCAAATATGTTAGAAATACAGCTGCACGGTTGGTGAAAATATATTTATATTGCCTTTGTGCACCAAACATCCGTACTTGCAGGGTTTAGTTAAAGTTTCTGATTTAATTTGTGTCTCAACTTGTTTCCCTGCAGGCGGAGAAAACTTTGTAGCCTTAGATTTGATTGTTCAGCACGTCCACAGCCAGCTGGAGAAGGTGAGGATTCCCAGTAATTTCTCAACCCGTATCTGTTTCACTGACTCATCCCAAGGCGCCGTTTCTCCCGGTTGTATAAGAACCATTTTAGCTCGATTTGAGGCGATTCAAAAGTGCTGCTTCAGCCGCCTGCCCTGATAAGACCCGCTGTTTACAGATCCTGCAGTTCTTGCTGCTGCATGCGAGGAACAGTAGAAGCGGTGAAAGTGTGGAGCTGCTTGTAGAAAGTGTGGACATGTGAACATGGTCTGTCAGGTTTTAAAGGCATAAGTGCTGCTAGCTCGCTTGGTTCTGGTTTTTCTTTTTGTTTTTGGCACTTAAAAGGTTTCAGGTCATCAAACAAATTTTCTTATCACACTAAGATAACCCGAGCAAATAACGAAAAGCAGATTTTAAATGATGATTTCACTTATTAAGGGACAAAAGCTACCTGCCTGGCACAAAAGTAAGAGCAGGATGGGAAAATATGGCCGCCCATGGCGATAAAACTACGATATGGCTAGTCTGCGATAACTGCTAAATAAGAGGTTCCCCCAAAACAGGAACAATACAGAATCTGATGCGGATAAAAAAAGAAAATAGCGTTAGCAAAAGTTCCCTATCCGACCATCGGAAAGTTTGACCCATGCATCATTTTATGCGTTTGTTCATCCACCTGTTTATCCATACAGCCGTCTTTCCATCCGTACAATTCATCCTTTCATCCAAATACTCGTCCATCCGTCCGTATGTTTGACCGTCCATCTGTCCCTGCACTCTAGAAATAAAATGTCTGGGTGGGGGACCGTGTCCAACATGGAAACATTTAGGACACCAGTCCCTGCAGTGCTGCGCACCCCTGTGCTAAATGTTTGACAAGCCAAACACGGTATTTTTTTGTATTTTATCCTGCAGTTAATCTTATTTTATCCATTTTGTCAGCATCTCAGCAGAGAGATTTCCCTAAATCATGAAATCTGCAACATTACGTTCAAATGAGTCACTTTAACGCTTGTTTTTGAAATTTGAAGTGACTCCAAATGCTTATTTCTTTCTAGCTAATTAATATTTCTGCACAAAATGGTGAAATAGTTTTTCTTCATCCAATCAGAAATCTCAATCTCAGTTATTGTTTTTCCCGAATGGATAAAAGAAAAACAATTTATGCCGCATTTTGAGCTAAGATGTGATAGGTTCAGTCATGTATGCGTTGCAAATTTTCTTCCGCAGGAATTTAAACATAAAGCTTGTGTAAGCGTGATAGAAAGATGTTTTATAAAAGCATTTTCAAGCTTTGTCTTCAAAGAACTTTACATTTTACCGTCCCTATAGAGAGTTTGACTTAAAGTAGTTAAAGCAAGAGGAGCTATTGCCAGTTAATAGTGATAAAGTGATAAAACACACGCAGCCATTGTTTGCTGATTTACTGTATAACCAGTTAAAACGCATCCTGAAGACATCCTTACTTTTTTATCTATTTTATGGAGGGAAACAAATTAGTCCTCCAATAAGGTACTTTTTGAGTCACTATCCTGATGCTTGGTGGCGGAAGCTTCGCATAGTTTAAGCGCCGACTTTAAAATTCAAAATAGACGATTTAAAGGCGTAATTTAACTGCCTTTTAGCTTTTTACTCAAGCTTTTTTCAGCTAAAACAGGAAGCTACTTTTTAAAGATTTAGGCAGCTATTCCTACAGCCCATAAAGTAAGATTTCCCTAAAAAGGAAATGATTGCCTTTAATTTAGCCTGGAATCAATAATATTCAGAGTTTTAGTTTCCTTTCATAAGAATAATCTCTCGACGCTTTCGTTTTGCTCCCTTCGTTCCCCAGCCTCGTCCTATTCTTTTTTTCTTGCTGTACCTCAGCGACCTCGGCGAGGCAGCTCTTTAGTCGTTAGGTGAGATTAATGGCGCTGCGAGGAGAGGTGTCCTCCATCTTTCTTCTTCTCGTTGTGCCGTCATCCATTCCCTTTATGACCTACAGCCAACTGTGATCTGCTCCACCTTCAACATATCCATTCATGGCCGTCATCGGCTACGCTCGCTGCACGGCTGCCGCGGTTTGCTACATGAGTGAATGGGAAGCTCTTTACTTTACCTGCACCTAGTTTCAAAATGGCCAAAGATAAACGGACATAAGAATAATTAGGAATTCATATGACCGTAATGGAAAAACACCTGTTTTATTGTTTGTTTTCTTAAAATTTCACTTAAAATTTCTGTAAACAGAGGTAAAATAATAATAACCATCTTGTCATTGCAACATACATCCCAATGAAATGTTTCCTTGGCGTTTAATCAATCCCTTAAAGGAGAAGTCCGGTCAACAAGGAAAAATCAGTGGATCATTATCTATACCTAAAACTAATACGTTTGTGTGGTTTAATGAATTTAGGGTTAATCAGTAAAAAAATAGAAACATAAATTGTCTACACAATCACTGATCCTGGGGGCTGCCATTGTTGCCCATATTTGGGCACATCACAGGATGTGACGTCACAGGATGTGACGTTTCTTAGCGGAGCGGCACAGCGCTCTACAAGCTAATTCAATAGGAGCTGTTCTACACAGGTGGATGTTCCAATACATCGGGTAAAAGTGAAAAAAACATGAGTTTTTTCACCTTTCCGATTCATGGGTTTGTCGCTGGATTGAAGAGAGAGGATTTGCCATCGTGCTTCTGGCCAGAGAGAAAACACGTCATCTGTAGCCAACATTTCGAAGAAGAATGTCTTCAAGATGGCATGAGAGCGAGAATTTTCGGTAGGCTTTTCTTCCTTATAACGTAGAATTTGCGGGGACATTTGTTTACCGACCAGAGTGGCGGAGTGATACGACACACTTGGAAATAATGCTCACTGTTGCGAAGCCCACTTATTTATGCGACTTTGGTCTTCTTCTTTTTTCTAAAGTCGCTTGTAAATTTCATGAGTTGCGGGTTGAAGTTTTTTGGGCTTGATTCTGAAAGTGAAGTCGATTGTTTCGGCTCTAAACGGTGCCATATAACTAAAAAAGTGATGGTGAAATATCCCTCCGCCTCATAAAGCACTAGAACTCATCCTGACACAGGAGCAGAGTGAGTTAAAGGCAGAAGGAGCAGCCATGCCTGTATTTTCTGCAGTTTACGCTTGCAATAACTGGTGATAACTGCTGAAAGTAGAGTAGGCGGTTCAGATCACCATTTTGAGCAGAGATTGGTTCTAAAGATGAGTTTTTACTCCCTGATAACATTGCACCGCACCGTGGCGTCACAAACTTGGAGGGAGAAGAACTGTTCTAAACCAAGATGGATGCGCCCAGCAAAGTAGATTCAAATGAAAATTACTCTTAATTAAAACAACTCATCATTTATTGAAAAGTACATAATAATTTTATATTCAAAGTACTTCATGCAGTTTGAATTCTGATTTTGACCGGACTTTTCCTTTAGGGCGCTGCAGGATCATTCTGGGGCTGAGTGTCTTGCTCAGGGGCTAACGTGGCAGCCTGCGGGATTCAAACCGAGGCATTTGCAGTCTCTACAGAACACAAGCTCCGCTGCTCTAATCACCAGGACACCACTTCCCTAATATGAGCCCCTGTTTGACAGTTTAACCGTGGCAGAAATGTTGCTCTCTCAATGCTTCCCCGGTTGAACCGTCTGTTTAATTTCTACAGTTTCTGAAATCCGCAGCTTTCACGGAGCGTTTATCTACAAAAGCTTCGGCCCAGTCTACTGAGCGCATTGTTGCCTTACTGATAAAATCATTCACTGTTTCAACCCCTGCGAAATAAAATGGTCACACTTACTAAAGCCTGATTTATGACACTGTCGAACTTTTGTTCAGCCAGACATGAAATTAATATTCATGGCTGAGGTGTCGGCGTGTGTGGAGTCGTACGTTTTAGCAGACAGCTGTTATTTTGTTTTGCTTTAAAGGTCCGAGTTTCTTTTGTTTGGCTCACACTGTGTGTGTTTTTGTGTGTGTCCTCGTATGTGCCTGACCCCTCCTTGCCTGGCTGAATGCTGTGTAACCATTCCAGCGTGAGATCAATGTGAGGTATGGCTGCAACAGCTTTTTATTTCAGTATTTTTCTCCTTACAGCCGACCATTTACCCCCGCTCTGCTTCCTGGTTATTCACACAGTGTCGTTCAGGCAGACTTCAGAGTTTTTTTATTTCCTTTTTATTTTTATGTTACTTTAACCTGCCAAGCCACTGTCACGTCTTTAACCGTCTTTTTTACGTATTAAAATAATAAAAATGTGGATGGAAAGTTTTTGGGGTCAGATCATTGCAATGTTTAGTAAAAATCTTTCTACGGGTCAAAGCATATGATAATTGAACCAAGACATGGTGTCAAATGAATCCTCAAATCTGTGGTTTCCAGTTTCAACTGGACTTGGTTAATCAAAATTTGAATCTTTTTTTAAATTTTATTGAATGTAATTCACGCTCCTTAAAGCTATAGTTGATAATCCAGCTTAGAAACACTTTTTGTTATAGTGTGTGAAATGGTCCTTCCATCCTGACAGTCAATACATTATATATTCAGAAAAAGGACGATAAAAAATGTGATCTCTGTGGGAGATGCAGGCCTGTAAAAACTATAAGCAATCCCTGCCGTTCGGTCTGAATGGTTTGCTTAGTTTTGTTCCTGCTCTCAACCATAGACATTATATTCCAGGGGTATCTTATCGCCTTATCTACTGGTTGTCCCACATGCTAATCATTCATGTAACGTCAGTGTGCGATCCCGTTCCTTGTTAGTTTCCGCTTGCTGGCTACGCATCTGTACTTCTAGTGTTTATGTATCTGGTTAGCTTAGCGGTTAGCTTCGGTGTTAGCAGTTCATTGTAGCGCCGCTGCTCTCAGCGTAGACTTTGAACATGGCTGAGAATTGCAAGAACCAAAATGCGTTCATGTTTATGAGAACAAGAGGAAGGACTCAGTAGAAAGAAATAAGACCAGAGTAGATTTGGGAGATTTTGTTTTTCACATGATCCCCCTGAAGAGCGAGGTCAGACGGGCATGCGCCGTTATCCACAAAGGGACTTGGGGAAACTTTCGGAAAAATCGTCGACTCTACCTTTGAGGTGTAAAAGGTTTATTGATTCCAAATTCAGCTTTCAGATTTGACCAAAATGTTGTTGTTTTTTATGATTGCCCTTGTTTTTTTGTCTTTTTTTTAAAATAGAAGAAAAACAACAAACAGAAACCTGTTGGACATTGTAAATTGCCTTTAGCTTTAGCGATTAGCAAACCTAGCATTATTTAGCCGACAGAATTCATCTGAATATTGGCCTTTTAGCCCTGGGATGTACAGCGTGATAACATTTACCGTATTTTTCAGACAATAAGTCGTTCTGGAATGAAAGTCGCATCAGTCAAAAAATATATCATAATAGGAAAAAAAACATATATAAGTCGCACTGGCATTTATTTAGACATTTAAAATGTATTTCACACAATCCAAGACTAAAAACTGATATTTAATATGGTAAGCCGGCTTATTCAATTCCACAGCTGCATCCACAACCGGCTGAACAACATGGAACATACCTGGGAGACTGAATGGGGTAAATTAGCATAACAAGCCAGGAACTTGGACCAGGAAGGTTTTATCCAGTGCATTTCAGCATACCGAACCGTTATGCTGAAGGTTGTCAAAATTACACTGAAATTAGACCGTGAGCGTAACGGTGCTACGTGCTAAGCTAACAGTACGACGCAGATGTTTCAGCGCAACATAAAACTCAGACACATCATCAAAGTTGTAAAACGCCCAGACAACAGAGCTGTAAGCTAGCGCTAGCTGCTAATAGCGTCACCGACAGCCCAATAACGGGGTTCTGTCACGGTCTGGGCTCTTTGAGCTGCACCACGCAACGCTCCACTGCCTGAATGCATACTGAAACATTGAAACAACATACAAACAAACGTATGTTCATGTTGTCTATAAGTTAATGTTTCAATTAATTTTTAATTGGTACAGGAGCAGCATATAGTTCTCACAAGCCTATGGTACCCTCTTGTGCCTATAGATGGTAATGTTTACTTGTTGGTTCAATTATCATTTAAAATTGATATATGTCTCACTAGACTAAGTCGCAGGATCGGCAAAACTATGAAGAAAAAGTGTGACTTGTGTTTCATGATGCTGAAATTTAAAAAGGAGACACAAATCCTCTTTAATCCCTTCCTATTATCAGCGAATAGTCTTGTTCTCACACAGGCTGAACGAACTACAGATTAGTCTTGATATTTCCTAAGGAACGGTTTTCTTTGAAATAACTTACACCCCACAAGAATAAAATACATTTTTTTACTTATCCACTGATCAACCTTCAATCTGAAAAGCCTTTAGTCATCAACCAATTATTATTCATGTTAAAAACGTGGGTTTTTGGTCTGCTTTGGCTACATGTGTTTCCACGTCGCTCAACCTTTTTTTTACCACCAACAGAACCAGACTCTGGATGGGCGTCTGCCTCAGTCAGCTGAATAAATACTCAGGATTTTTTAAGATATGCATTTTGTTAATAATGTGCCTTTTTTTGGCACATTTGGAAAACCGGTTTGAGACACCAGAGTACCAGCATTCAGTGCCACATTGTTACATACTGAAGGGACATTAGCTTTAACCAAATTAGCTGGAAATTAAAGAGGTTTGTTGTGGATTCATAAATGTTTCAGTGTAGAGCCAATTGGACTTGGTAAATTATAACCTGTGGTTATTGTTGTGTTTACGCTTTTAAAGAGCTTAAAAATTCACTTAAAAGAGATTAAATGTTACTTTAAAACAACCTTTTTTCAGTTTTTCTCAGTCCTACTGCCTCTCATGAACTCGATTAAATCTAAAACGCTCCATATAGTTTTTGACTCTTTGACATCAGCAAAAAAAACTGACGAGTTGCACATTTTATAGCGTTTATTTCATACATAATCTCCATTTGAGTGTCAAACTACGCAGAACTTTTAAGATGCAAATAACTGTCCGTATCTTCAACTTTCCTGCAGCCATGTTTGCATAAATCCACACCATCATACAATCAGCCCGACGCTGAAGCTCCTTGTTTGTTTTTTGTTTTTTTCTATCAAAGATGCCTGAACAATTTTAAATTGGCAATAGCAGGTGGAAGGTCTGCTGCATGCTACAACACATTTGTGCTACAACCCACAAATGCTGGAGACTAAGCTCTTAAAACTGCTCTAAAGTTAGTAGACTTTTGGCAGAAAAACCAATAATCATGACTTACTCTGCAGCCTCTTTAGGCCGAATGTTAATGGGAGTCAATCCGACTCGCTTCAGCGCCATTAATCAGCCCTGTTTAATAAATGCTGACATAAATCGCTGATTAATTTGTTAAACATGCAGGAGCTCTGGCAACTCCGTCAGGTGTGAGATCTCTGCAGAATTAAACAAAGAACCCTAATCTAAAAACCCCTTTAGATGAATCGATCGGATTGTGCTGCTAGTCAGCGCACAAATAGAAACTATTTGTCCCGTGCTGCACAGCGGCGATCGGTCAGAGCTGTTTCATTACTCAAAATGTTCTTTCTCTCCCCTCTTCTTTGTGTTTTCTTTTGTGCTTTGTGGTGTTCTGCAGAGGAAGCTTCGCTGGGATATGTGAGGCCCAACTTCTACATCTTCTGTTGAATTTAAAACAAGCACAATCCTGCTGTTTTCATGCACCCCCAGCTTTCTAACCCGATTCAATATCTGCTGCATGTTTTATCTGGAAATTCAGACAACATGCTTGCTTTGAATAGTTTTGCTCAAAGTTCAAGGTTGCAATCACGTCATGGCTGGCAGGGCTTTTGCCTAGTTTGCATTTTAGTGTATTAAAACAAATGCATGACGTTTTTTTTCTTGCAGAATCTAAGCACACTTTAAATAAAGCGTGAGGAGAGTAGCCAAAATGGACTTATAGCTTTGTTTAATGCTTTGCAACACTGTCAGCATGTGTTTGACTGTTTTCAGGTGGCATTTATTGTGTTGCATGTAGATAATGGCAGATGTGTAAAAGATGAGGGCGTTAACACTCAGCCCAACTGGTTTTTGGTCTTAAACTGCTTTTCTGTCTATAATGAGCAGCTCATTAAACTTAAAGTGAGGCCAGTGGTAGAGAAACATGCCCGCAGCATCACAGACCCTCTTCTATCCTTCAGGATTAACACGCTTTTCCACATGTTAATGAAATGGTTTAGTAGGAGAGTCATCTAGACCAGGTATCAGCAACTTTTCCAATCCAGAGACGTTTCTGATCTCAGCCCAGCTAAAGGAAATTTCTCTAGAACTGCAAAAGCGACATGATCCTCAAGCATAAAAAGCAGCACTCAGTTTTTATAAAGACAGACTCAAGAAAATAAACTTTTTTGTAAGGTAAATAACAGTTTTTATTCACATTTTTAGCTTTTAGAAGAAGTAAAATTAATGTTTTTTCTGGAATTCCATACATTGGTGGGGGCACGTAGTGTTAGACCTGAGTTCAGACAAAGATGGAAGGAGCATCAAAATAACGTATTTCATGCAACATTAATGTCATTCAGGGCATAAAAAAGGGAAACTGCAAAAACATAAATATTTTTTTTATAGTTCCCTTTTACATAAAAAAAAACATCTCATGTTTGGACAAAATTTCTAACAGAGCGATAGGATGTCTTCTTTCAGATGTTTGGCTAATTAATGTTTTGCACTGTTTCATAAATAGACTATGAATAAACTTTAACCAGAAACGTCCTCAGCCTTATATGAAAGGAGGCAAACTCACCTTCAACCTGCATGTGGCCAAGTTGCTCTTCTCACTTTTAAAAAACCTCTAACTTGCGTAGTTGACACAAAAAAATACGTATGTCCACTTAGTTTTTTTTGTTTATGTCAATGAACTTTGACACCATGTAGGTTAAATGCTTTGCTGAAAACACGTCGTCTGGTTTTAGGCTCGGCTCTGACTCGTCGTCCTCCAACGCTAACGAGATTAAATTACTTTAAGTCTTTAATGGCTTTCAACATTTCCTTCAGCTCTGAATCGGGGTTCCTCTGCAGTTGGGAGAAGTCTAGAAAATGATATTTGGTTGGAGTATTTTCCAGATCTGGATAGGTTTGTGAAAAGAAAGGAAGAGATAGGGAAAAAAAAAAACATCTATATCTCCAAACTTTGCTCTCCAACGCTCTAATAGTTGTCTTCATCCGCCTCTTTGTTCGTCAGTCCATCTGTCTGATGTTCTGGAGAAATCTGGGATGTTGTCATGCACTGCAAAAACGAATCTAAAAACAAGTAAAATGTTCTTAAAATTTGTGTATTTGTCCTTGATTTAAGCAGGTAAATAAGATTATTTGCCAATGGAATGAGTATTTTGACCCCTTATATAAGATAATTAGACATCCTGTACTTGAAATAAGATGATGGAGATGAGTTGTTCCTATTTTTAAGGTCAAAAATCTTGTTCCATTGGCAAATCATCTTATTTACCTGCTCAAATCAAGGACAAATACACAAATTTTAAGAACATTTTACTTATTTTAAGTTCTGTTTTTGCAGTGTGAAAAACGTGTGAAAACTGCTGGGTTAAAAAGCTAAACCCCATCAGTCCGTTGCAAATAGAAATCTTAGTCGCAGTTAAGCGTAAAAGAGAAAAATCTCAGTGTTTTTATGTCTTCTCTGTCTGTTTCTCACAGGTCGGCCCTCGCCTCGGCTCATCAGGGTCAGCCTTTACCCAAAACCCTCAGCGTGTTGGAGAGCACGCCTCAGGTCCGCGGCATGCACACAATCATCAGGTCAGAACACGCAGGCACACATCTTTACATGAAACGTCGCTTTTCTGTAACAAACTAGTCCCGAGAGGATCGTTGTTGTGCTCCGGCATCATGTAAGGTGCAGAAAAAGGTGCAGGAGCTGATTCTGAGGGTCCCAGTCATCCTGTCTGCTGCTGCTCTTTCCGTTTGTGTAGGAACAAGGAGACGAACAGAGACGAGTTCATCTTCTACTCCAAGAGATTAATGAGACTGCTGATAGAACATGCCCTCTCCTTCCTGCCTCTCAAGGTGAGGCTTTTCAGCGTGAACATTAACCGGCCCTCCTGCTCCAACCTCACAGAGACGGAGAGGTGCAGCCGACCCAGATTTGGCCGGCAAAAGTAAAGCTTCAACTCAAGCTCATCTTTTCTGTCCCATCCAGGCTGTCTCAGTGGAGACGCCCCAAGGCGCCACCTACGAGGGAAAGAGGCTGAGCGGTCAAAGAGTAAGTACCGGTATCACCTGGATTAGTTTGGGAAAGGAAGATGGAGGATGGATTAAAAAAAACATTTTTCCAGACTTTCCTCCCTGCACCGTTGCATCCATTTATCGTCCATCCGTCCTTTCAATGATTCAGAAGCCACTACAGAAAGATCTCATCTACAGTCATATTCTATAAATTAAATTATTGAAAAGTTCATTTATTTCAGTAACTTGGTTCACTAAGTGAAGCGCATTATGTTGATTAATTACACAGAGATGTTTTTAATGCCTTTTGCTGTTAATTACGATGATTTACTGCTTACAGCTAAGGAAAACACAACATTTAAGATCAGGGCATTTTTAATACAGAAACATGGGCTTAAAAGTCTGTTAACTACCTGCTTAAAGGTTCTTTTTAAAGGTTGCGTTACAACTAACAAACATGTTCTAATTTATTGAATACTCAGAGCAGAATTGAGGTTTTTCCTTAAAAATTAGAGTAAAGGTGGACTGAGAACTCTTAAAGCTCGTGTCAAACACGAGGCCTGCGGGCCGAATGCAGCCCTCAAGCCAAAAAAGGCATTGCATGTCATAAAGTAGAGGGATATGTCTTTTTAAGTGTATAAACTGGCTAAAACTGTGCCTCCTGTAGCGTGTTGATTATTTTAACTGTGTAGTTCCCACCACACATTAAAACAACCCAGGAATATCCAAAAAGAGAAAAGATTATGCGTAATGATGAAAGTTTTAAGTGTAACTCACCCCCAAAGTCAACTTTCTTAGCAGATAAACTGTTACTGTGCATTTCTTATACTTCTATGTAAACTGAAATGAAATTACGAAATCAAAAATATCACCTATCACGTGCAACCGGCCATTTAAATGACTTCATGATGCCAAAGTGACCCAATATAGAAATGAGTCTGACAGCCCTGCCTCAAAGGGATCCACGATTGGTTGTAGCAATAGACTTTATTTGAGAAATATTTATTTTAGATGTAAGAACAACATAGTAAAACCACCGTAAGCTGTTTAGTTCTTATAAATTTCAATAAAATAATCACCCGGACATCACCATATGTTTACGCTGCAATACATTCTGGGTAAATTACCTATACTAGGTACAAAACTGCAATGAGTAATGTTAAATCTTTTCAGTTTGAACCTGAGCGAGATTAAATTGATGGCAATATAATAATAATAATAATTATTATTATTATTATTAATTATTATTATTATTATTATTATTATTATTATTATTATTACGATGTAGACGCACCTCAGTTTTTCTGTAGTTTTTTTTGTTTTGAAGTTACAAACAATTCAGTTTTATTTATATAGCGCCAATTCATGAGATATGTCATCTCAAGGCACAACCAACAGCGACAACCTGTGGCATTGTCTAAATTTACACCAGTCGATAAAAGAGCAACTGATAGGTTCCAGTCCAGTGGGTCTTAATAGCCTCATTAACCCAGCATGCATTGCATAGGTGAAATTATGGCGACCTCCACAGGTGAAAAATATAACAAATATACAATTTTTGAAGTAAATATGTTTTTACGCATCACAAACAGCAAATTTTAAGTTAATAGGAACATTTCAACATATGTGGATCCCTTTAAAAGTGGAATTTGAAAAAGTTGGAAATTTTGACAAAGAGTTTCTAGGAATCCTGTAAAGCTGATTGGTTGAAAGTCATTCATCCCAAAAAAGATTAAAAACCTTTTTTTCCAGCAACCAGTTTCACACCAACAGAATATTTTGATCCTTTTGTTGCTCCAGTCTTTTTAATCATGGCTGTGTATATTTGTGAATGGCCGGACACCGTCTGTGGTTTACCGCAGGGCTCTGTGTCTGGGCCAGAATAATTATATTTATAGCAATGACAGGCAGACCTGTTTGATTTAATGGTGACACAGATGTTTATAAGCTCTGGTTAGAGTCTGCAACCTTTAAACCTAATCCCCTCCAATGTAAAAATAAATAAATAAATTAAATTAAATGGTTTGATAAAAATTAATCAATATTACACTTGAATAAAACAAAGTCATGGAGAGACAAAAACCCAAATATGGAACGAAGGTTTTAATTATAGAAAGCAGGCAGAACATTAAATCCCTGGGTGTGACGAAGTTGGTCGAAATCTCATTAATCATTATCATTCAGAGTTTATAAGAGTTTCCTGTTGGAATAAAACCATGTGGAAACATAATTCAGTGTAAAAATAACTGAAATCTTTTTTTTTTTTTTCTCAAGGCAACGGGAGGTTTTTAGATGTTTACCGGTTCTATAATGCTGTGAATGTGGTTTGTTGTCGTTATATATGAGGGTCACGTTGTGTGTGGACTTGTATTCAGGAACAAATGTGTGATTGTGCAACATTTAATATTCTGTTGGGTAAATTTAGGATAACTTAAGCTATTTATTAAGTAATTTGTTTCTACATGTACAGTCAGCAAGCGAGCAGACCTGAACACTACAGAAACGGACCTAAAAATAAGTAAAATGTTCTTAGAATCTGTGTTTTTATCGTTGATTTGAGCAGATAAATTATATTATCTGCCAATGGAATGAGTATTTTGACCCATAAAACAAGATAATTAGACATGCTGCACTTCAAATAATACGATAGAGATAAGTTGTTCCTATTTTAAGTGCAGAAATCTTATTCCATTGGCAGATCATCTTATTTACTTGCTCAAATAAAGGACAGATACACTCATTTTAAGAAAATTTTACTTATTTTTAGTTCAATTTTTGCAGTGAAGGACCAACACCTCAATAGGGGGTTTTCAGCTGACGTCACGCTCACGTGACTACTCAGCGCGTCCGCCATATTGGGTGGCAGTCGTTTCGCACCGTTGACCTGCATTGTATGACGCCTTAGGCAGTATTGGAAGTGAACAATGGGGAAAACGTGTTTAATGGTTGGTTGCACGGCCCGTGGAGGTGGAGATCAACGCTCTTTCTATCGCCTACCAGCCGTAATAGTGAATCAGTGTGGAAAAAAAAACAGCTGTCTGAACAACGCCGTCACCTATGGCTGACACGGATATCCAGGTCCGATTTGGACGGTGTTAAGCTGGAATACGCCAGAGTCTGCGGTGCTCACTTTGTCACAGGTAATTAACTGTTAAGTATTTAAAACATATAAGAAGAATATATTAATAATAGGGCTTGGGCGTTATGACTTATTACTTTCCGCGGCTGTCCTGTTGACCGCCTCCGCCGCCTCTACTGCCTATTACTACCGCATACTGTACTCCCTCTCTCAGCCGTGTTTTAATTTGATTAATTTCACCTTAACTTGATTTCAACCATGGTAAACCGTTGCTGTATTGTGGGCTGTAACAGCGCAACACATGATCGCCATGGGAAAAACATAGAAACAGATTAATTTTCCACCGCTTTCCTGCCTGGAGGCGCAACCACGGAGAACAACTGTTAGTGATAACAAAGAGTCGTCGGCTCGCTTGGATCGCGGCTGTAAGTCGACCGAACATAACTTTCCACAGTATCCCGATGTCAATGAGAGTGTGTTCTAAACGTTTGAAACACATAGCAGCAAGTTAAAAGTACATTACATGCGCGAGTGGTTGTTAGCGCTAACGGTTAGCATGAGCCAGAGCCCGGCTGAGTGCAGCTTACCTTTGAACGAGTTGCTGTGTTCCCACTGTTTGCTGGCTTTATGATCTGCAGCTCCTACCGGCGCCAATACGGTAAATACAACTTAATTTTGCACTGGTCATTGTTCTGCTTAAATAATTAAAGCCGCGAGCGGCGTCGATCGGCCCTGCAGCCAAGCGCCTTCGCGCACCGCCGGCCGCCAGCCACCGCAGAAGCATGCGACGCATTTGCGTCGGATCGTTTACATTTTTACCATCTTATTAAAACTCACCCGTCCACGTATGATGGCGATTTCCTTGATGTACATAACCAGATGTGAACTGGTTGTGAGCCTCTAGACCCTTGTAAGCTCTCATTTCCTCAAGAGTGTGCAGAGGGTTTTCACCGAACACCAGGTAATGCACTATGTCGCCGTGCTCTACATTTGGCCAGTCATCTGGATTACGGCTAAACAAGGCACCGTGGAGGGCATACGGGTCCATATGGTCGATCACGGAACATTTCCTCAGATATACGTCCTTATCTGGTCGCTCTAGCGTGCTGGCGTACTTATCCATTCGCGATACGATAATACGTGTACGACAACTAGAGATAAGGAAGTGTGCCACCCAATATGGCGGACCGGAAGTTGGCCAGTGACGTCAGTGAAAACCCCCTATTGGAGGTTGGCTGAAAAGCTTCCTGTTGCTGCCCCCTAGTGGCAGCAACGTGCAGGACGTCTGATGACGCTGCTCTGTTGCAGTAGAAGCAGACGTTTAGGCAGGAGAAGGATCGCTGTTGTGAAAAATGTTAGAATAAAACCTTTTCAGGAAAATCATTCAGAATAAACTGTTAATGGTTACATTTTATTTCTTTTAAGATCACTGGCGTTTCTATCCTGAGGGCCGGAGAGACCATGGAGCAGGCCCTGACGGCCGTCTGTAAAGACATCAGACTGGGAAAGATCCTGATTCAGACCAACCACGACACGGGAGAACCTGAGGTTTGTGTGATTATAGCAGCCATAAAGGAACCTGCGTCTTCTCTGTTGTATTTACCGAGTTCTTCCTCTAGCTTCACTACCTTCGCCTGCCGAAGGAGATCAGCGAAGACTACGTCATCCTGATGGACAGCACTGTCTCCACCGGAGCTGCTGCGCTCATGGCTGTCAGAGTTCTGCTGGTTGGTCCATTTTTTTTTTACAGATTTTATTCTTTAACCCGTTTCCTGTTGCGCCTTTTGCATTTTTTTAGCCAAACTTTTCAGATACAGAATAAACGGATCATTAATAATTCAAAGAGCGGTGAAGCAGCACTTCTCATTATGTTAAAATTATTTAAAATAATCAATTAGAGGCACACAATAGGCAGGCCTGCCCTTCTAAACCAGAGGTGTTCAAACTTTTTGTCAGCCGTGTTGAAACATTAAAGTATAAATTAATCATGGGCCACAAATATGTATTTAAATGAAGCTTAGGTGGAATTTCAACTGAAGAAACCGAATTACTTACATTCATCCAATCAGAGTAATAGTAATCAGCCTCCAACGCAAGCCAATCAGCTTTGAACCACACCTCCTCGAAGCCCAATCAGCATCCAGAGTTCATCTTAAAAGGTCTTCAAATCCATGTCTCAGCCTGCTACCCAGCCAAATAGCAAGCAGTGGTTGCTAAATGTCTGATTTGGACTCTGATGACTTGATTCAACCCACCTCTGTCCCCTTCTCCACCATCGTAGCCAAGCTCCATCTGACTTTTCCATGGTGCTCCTTCAACCTCGTCCCTATCAGAGTCTAACTCTTCCCGGACTCTTGCTGCATTTTCTGTTTCATCTCAATCGTTCCGGCAGAAGACCGCCATGTTGAGCCTGGTTCTGCCAGAGGTTTCTTCCCAAAGGGGAGTTTTTCCTCTCCACTGTCACTTCATGCTTGCTCATCATGAACAGGTTCATGCAAACCTGTGTTTATCCAAGCTGGACATTTATCTTTCTGGGTCCCTGAGTGAAGCTCTGGTATCAGTGCATGCAGTCTACTGGATCTCACCAATAAAGCTCAAGCAGATCGTCTCGCCAACCAGCGTCTATGGACTGAACCAACTTCATCTATCTCATCTATCTTCATCTATAACATCTCTGTTCTCATAAACCTTCTTATTAGATTAGATTAGATTCAACTTTATTGTCATTACACAGGTACAGGTACAAGGCAACAACATGCAGTTTAGGTCTAACCAGAAGTGCAATAGCAGCAAGTGCAGGATAAACAATGGTTCCATATGTACAGGACATGAGTTATTACTGAATAAATATAGAAATGGATGCTATTATAAACAGAATTTTACTGATAGATTTGTATATTTGAGTATAATATATAGATAACTAGTATTGTGAACTAAATTTACAGCTGGATATGTACCGAATATAATATACAGGTGGATATTACTATAAAATAGAGTTTTTACAGATATGTGCAATAGCATAATATACAGATGGCTGTTTTTATAACAGAGTTTACATGTACTATGAATATATGTACAGGTGGCTATTACTATAGGCGGAATTGTGAACATGGTATACAGGTAGCCATTACTATAAAATTAATAAATAGAGTTCGGACAGAAGCTATTTAAATTAAAGTGCAGTGGAAGGTAATTGCATATTACAGTTAAAGTACGGTATTGCAAATGTATATGTAAACAATTGGTACTGTGAATAAACAGTCGGCAGTGCAAATCAATATTCAGTCATGGTGAGTAGTGCAAGATGCATGTAAACAGTTGTTACAATAGTAACAGTCAGGAGTGCAGGTGAACATTAAATAACAGAATGTGAACATGTAAATAACAGAATGGAGGTAGGTGTGAGGAGGGAGAGGAGAGAGGAGAGTCTGTCAGTATATGAGGGGAGTGGGATCTTTATGCATATTAAACTAAAATTCAGCGCTAATGTTTCCTGCCGAGGTCTGAGCGCCAAAGTCTTAAAATAATTGTATCAATAAAATTCTTCTAATTGTCTTTTCTTTCTGTGTGAGTTTTTCAGATTTAAATGATACACAATAAACTAAAACAATTAAAGATACGAAGGTGTCTGACTCTAGTAGAAAAATGGTTTTCTTATCGATATTAAATCCAAAATGTAGAAATATAAAATGGGTCTTGCACTCTTGCTTTAAAACAAAGGCAAAAAAAAATAATTTTTCAGACATCTTTGGGTCAGTTGTCATAGACCAGGGGTCACCAACCTTCCTCATTGTGTCATACAAAGGGCTACCAGTACTGAGCTTTGAACTGGAAGAGTCAGACCTCACCTAAACGTTGAGTAGAAATTCATATTTTTAAAACTTTTGTCATTTTTAAATCTATATAAATGCAGCTGTGATTAAAAAGGAAACACAATAGAATAAAATACTATCTTAGATGCAGCTCACTGGTGGGTGGTGTGGTTTTTAAACAGGCCTGAGGGCGCCACATGTGGTACTTGGGGCCACCCAGTGGCCCCTGGGCCACACTTTGGACACTCCTAAACCTTGTTGAGATAAATACTTTTTTAACTACTACAAATTAGGTGGTTTGTGTTCTCTGAGATTATTACTGCAGGGTTTTGTTGAACGAAAACTAACTTTTAGCTAACATTTATTAGAAAGACTGTTGCTCTTTAAGAAAATAATTTAGCCACATTAAAACGTTTCTGATTAGTCAGACTTTTTGGTGACTTTCTATTTTTTCCCCTCTTTGAAATATAAAACCAACAAAAAATGTACCACTTTATCAATGTTTAAGATTTTTAACGTTCTTTTGCACATTTAATTAAAATTTCTTCTGTGTAGCGTATGACTACATTTAAATTTTCCCTCTTAATAAGCTTTTGCTGTATTCCCAGTGATCCCCTTTTTTCGGACCACTCGCAGATGGCTTCATGTCCTTGCTCTAAGGACAGAAAATCAACAAAATTAATTTATCTCCTTTTTCTTCTTCATGAAGGACCACGATGTGGCCGAGGACAAGATCTTCCTTCTCTCCCTGCTCATGGCAGAGATGGGCGTCCACTCGGTGGCCTACGCTTTCCCTAAAGTCCGCATCATCACCACCGCTGTGGATAAGGAGGTCAACGACCAGTTCCACATCATTCCAGGAATTGGTGAGGTGTTTTTTTCACTTCGGCTGAATTTGATGTTTCCAGAAAGCAGTTAAACATCAAACTTAAGGGACTAAGTGCGTCCTCTACGAAGTTCAATTCAGTTCAGTTTAGTCAGATAAAATTCAGTTTAAATCAATCCAACTCATCCCAGTCCGATCACATCCAGCATCCGTCAGGCTGACTGCATCCGGTTGTTGAGTTTGTAGCAATCCCTCATACCGAGTATGCATGTGGCGACAGTGGACAGAAACCTTTTACCATTAACTGGATGAAAACTATAAGTGGCCGTATGAGGCAACCAGCTAGAGCAGGGCTCAAGGGTCAACGTTTACAATCCAGAGAGCCGTTTTACCTTTGCTCAGACTAAATAAAACTTGTTTACGGCTGCATGACCTTTTAGAAAAAATAGGACTTTTTCATGATTATCTACTATCAGAAATGTGTTGTCATTCTTGAAGCCCTGTCGTTTTTTTAGATTCTAAAATCAAGCAAGACATAAAAAAAAGAGAATAAATAAATTTTCTTGAATGGAGATCCCCCAGTTAGCTGCAATAGCTCCATCAATACACATGGCGGACTACAGTAGCACTGGACGAGGCAAACTTTCAGCAAAAATCCAAAGAACAGCTTTGAAACATCCAGAAAGCTTGAAGAACTATTGTTCAAGACCACTTTAATTCAATTTATTTAATTCGGTTTTATTTATATAGCACCAATTTATGACACATCATCTCAAGGCTCTTTCCAAAGTCAAATTCAGTGAGATTATACAGGTTGGTCAGAAAGTTTCCTCTCTAAGGAAACCCAGCAGGTTGCATCAAGTCTCTCCAAGCAGCATTCACTCCTCCTGAAAGAGCGTAGAGCCACAGTGGACAGTCGTCTGCATTGTTGATGGCTTTGCAGCAATCCCTCATACTGAGCATGCATGAAGCGACAGTGGAGAGGAAAACTCCCCTTTAACAGGGAGGAGAACCTCCAGTAGAACCAGAACCAGGCTCAGTGTATACGCTCATCTGCCTCCACCCACTGGGGCTTAGAGAAGACAGAGTAGAGACACAGAAAGCTCAGAAGCTCACATTGACCCAGGAGTACTTTCTATGGTAGATGGTAATAGAGGATGATCTGCCTCTCCTGATGATGTCACAGCAAACAGGACGCCAGACCAGGTGTACCTTCTATGAAGAGAAAAATGACAGAACAAAAAGTTTAAATAACAAATAATGCAAATTGGAGAACAGTAGGAGAACTCAGCAGAGTGAGAAAAATAGGCCCTGATGTCCTCCAGTAGCCTAAGCCTATAGCAGCATAACTATAGAGATAGCTCAGGGTAACATGAGCCACTCTGACTATAAGCTTTGTCAAAAAGGAAAGTTTTAAGCTTAATCTTAAAAGTAGACGGGGTGTCTGCCTCACGGACCAAAACTGGGAGTTGGTTCCACAGGAGAGGAGCCTGATAGCTAAAGGATCTGCCTCCCATTCTACTTTTAGAGACTCTAGGAACCAGCAGCAGACCTGCAGTCTGAGAGCGAAGTGCTCTGTTAGGAACATACGGGGTAATCAGAGCTCTGATATATGATGGAGCTTGATTATTAAGGGCTTTATACGTTAGAAGGAGAATTTTAAATTCTATTCTTGATTTAACAGGAAGCCAATGAAGGGAAGCTAAAATTGGAGAAATATGATCCCGCTTGTTTATTTTCATCAGAACTCTTGCTGCAGCATTTTGAATCAGCTGAAGACTTTGAACTGCATTTTGTGGACTTCCTGATAGTAAAGAATTACAATAGTCCAGCCTTGAAGTAACAAATGCATGGACTAGTTTTTCAGCATCACTCCTGGAAAGAATGTTTCTAATTTTGGCGATATTCCTGTGGTGAAAAAAGGAAACTCTGGAAACCTGTTTAATATGGGATTTAAATGACATGTCTTGGTCAAAAATAACACCAACATTTTTTACTTTATTACCAGAGGCCAATTTGATGCCACCCACATTTTAAAGACCTGTACTTTGTTTTATGTTTTATTCATTGTCAACGTTTTATTGCGGGTCGTCGTTGCTAAGGTCCTATCTGCTCTTTTTCTCAGGTAACTTTGGGGATCGTTACTTTGGTACAGACGCTCCCTCAGACGTTTGTGAAAGCGATGAAGGGATGGACTTCTGAGGAGGGAATCGCTGTGAAACCTGCAGCTTAAAAAAAACGGCTTCCTCCTCAATCTGCTCGACTCAACCAACCGAGGCGCTCTAAACTCGCTCCTGCTGGATCCCGCAGAGCGAGCTTGATGCGACGGGAAATTTGCTTTACGTGCGTACGGTCGCAGCAGCGATAAAAAGGGACCGGAGTGAAACGGTTCCTGTCCTGCAGGGTTACCGCTGGCTCTGAATCATTTCCGCACACTTAACGGCCCCGCCTGGTTTTTAAGATTTTCTTTTAAATCATGTGAAAAATCTCTCCAGCGATGCTTTAAAGTTCCTTTTATGTATTTACTAAAGAGCCTTAAAATTGGCAATTATCAGAATAGTTTTGCACTTTTTGAGGCCACATTGTAAATAAATTAATTTATTCTAAATTCTGCAAAGATCAAATTACATCTGTGCTCAGTTTTGATTGGATTTGACAACAGTCGGCGTTAATCTAATGTTTTGCACTAAGATGTTGATTGAATGAATACAAGGCAACGTTTTTATCTGTGAAGATAAACGTCTAAATTTAAGATATTGGTGCATTGCTGGCAGAGCGATTAGATGTCGTTAAGGCTGAAGCTTCCTGGAAGAATCGGGGCACACATTAAATTGTTCTAAATGTTTTTATCTCAGGCAGCTTTCACCAAAAGGGACGCCGATCATAACTACTTGAAGACTATTATCTCACAATAGAATGAAAAGGTCAAATATTAAACATTTTCTTTCTTACATTGTTTTTTTTATTTTACTCCACAAACGTTAATATCTTAAAAATATTTGCCTGAAAAGGCTTGATTTTTTGTTTGTTTTTGTCTAACAATCGATCAGGTCTATATTTAATGCCATTTATGGGATACAGTGGGAGTTGATCTGTCAGGCTCAGGCCGTGTTTGGAAAACTGGCCCTTAAAGGGACCTGTCCATGCTGCTGTTTAGCCACGTTTTACATAGTTATTTATTTATCTCGTTTACAAGATGCCACACATCATTCATTTATATGAATCAAGGGTTTGTTTTTGAAGGAATATATTCAATGCAGGTCATTTTAAAAGAGCGTTCCTAAGTTTAAGGTCAGACCATTCCTCTCTTAGTTGTACTCATCTACAGATTTAATCCATCTGTAACCGAGTATATGCAAACCTTCGAGTTCATAACTTAGAATAAAATACATTTTACTTGAAATAATTTTCAGCTGTGACTTGTTTGGACACTGCTTACCTCATACTATAATGTGACTGAAAAACACTGCGACCAGTATTCACCTTTGTTATCCAAAAGGATAAACCTGCTTTGGTAATTGGTATGGTTTTATCTTAAACATTTGTATTCACGGTCATAAATAAATATTGACTCTGTCTCTGTAATTGTCTCTTTGGTTAAACAATGAATAAATACTAAAAAGTGAAAAAAGTACATTGTGTGGAACTTTTGTTTTGATGTATATCATTGCCGTCCACTGGGGGGCGCCACAGGCTACATTTTATTGATTACAGCGGAACTTGCGTATTTCCGATGCTACCTTCAAGTACCATTGGAAGTTAGATTGCACTCATGCGCAGTAAATTAGCATTATGGAAAGCATTTATTTTATACTTATTTAGTCGGTAAATACATTTTAAGTTGTATATAAAATAAAAGTAGGTATAAAATTGAATGTGCTTCATAGATTTTAATTATTGATAAACAAGAAAATGGGTAATGAAAATCATAAATCCGCTTTCTGGGAAAATGAAAATATAAACCAATAAAATCATAGGACTGGGATAAAATGTTGTTTAGGAATGTTGTAAAGCATATTAAAAGTTTTAGTGGAAGGAAAAGTGTTTTAAAAGGGGTACACAAGGAAAAGGGATAACTGCAGCTTTTGATGCCTTTTGTAATCTGATTTATGAGAAACTGAATTATGGGTTTCTCATTAAAAGAACAAAAAAATGCTTTAATTATGTTACTGTTTGTAATTTTATCTGCAAATATATTATAATTTACTGAAATGCGCATGTAAATATAAGATCTATTAAGTTACAGCCGTTGTTCATAAATCACTCTAACTTTCGAGCTGAGGAGAGGGACGTGAATGCATCACTGACTCTTATCAGCTGGGCTCACTAAAACAGGCATGTAACACATTTTCTATGTACTTTGTTTTTCCTGCAAATTAACGGGCTTTAATCCGACATGTTTGGCGGTTAAACTGAACAGTTAACCGTGAAAAGATGTCTCGGTGTTGAAGGGGGGATGTGCGAGTTGAAAACCACTAAGAGCAGAGCTAAAAACTTCCCCGAACCTTTCAACGCGTGTGTCACGCCAAACCCCGTTCAAGAAGTTTCCGCTTTTGAACTTTAGCCGGAATTTGGGACATTGCGTTTTAGTTAAAGACCAAATCTTATTTGTGTTGTAGTAATGTGTGTATAATGCTTAATTCGGCATTGTTAAATGTACAAAAAAAATCAACAATCATTTGTTAATTTTGTGTCCCAATGTTGATGTGGATTGTGGATATGTATAATTAAAGACTAGTCTTTAATTGATGTAATTTAGTTAACAATGTTGCTTCTCGTAGTTAAAGAGGCTGATTTTAAACTTTACTGTCACATTATATACTAGACTAGTTTAGTTAGTAACCAGGCTCTAATAGTGGACATAACAGGGCTCATTAGCAGGTTTGCTTAATTTGGGTCACGTTGCTTGCTTTTGGTTTGGGTTATTTCATACAAACATCCAATTATCTACCTTCTTTAATACAATTTGTTTTGTTTTTAAGCAGAATGGCTGGTCTGTGGAGATCCTATCAGGTCTTGATGACCAAATACCCCTGGTCAGTCCAGATAATCACAGCTGGTAGGTATTACTTCTATATCTGTATATTTTATCACAAGGAGATGTGAATGTTTCTAAAGTTGCACTGGTGCCAGAGTAAAAACCCTTATAAAATGAGAAATGTTCATTTATGTACATATAAAGTTTAAACTTAACTTTTTGCTTGAAATTGGGAAGTGCAGCTCAGTTTTGCTCCAGTTTACAGAGCAACTCAGCTTTCTTTCAACAGAGAAAGAAAGAAAACCTTTAGACCATCATCCAATAGTCTTCACCAAGCGGAAATAAATCAATATCATTCACACAAAAAAATATTGAGGGCCAATTTTGACCTAATACTAATAATTTGTTAGATAAATATTATTTGTATCAAGCAAAAAAAAATTAAATGTAGTCAGTGTTTTATAAATTGTGTTATTTCAGTATGTATTTAGCAATGTCATATTTCCTTGTTTCGCAATCCATTATGCAATAATGTTAAAACTGGCTCCTTATGACATGTTACTGATTGATTAGCCTGCATTGCAACCCAACCCACTGACTTTGATCTTTTATATTTTGAAGAAAGATAATAAAAAAATAATGCTTTTAACAAAAAACTGTATAATTATTTTACCATTAAATTACTATGAACACTTGTTTTAGTTTATTTATTGTGTTGTTTTCCTATTTTATGTTCATAGTCGTTGTTATACATCGTTTTATAACGACTTGACGAATTGAAATCTAGTGCAAAGAAATTCCGTTAATCTCAAATCAAATTATGACAAAAATAATTCAGACAGCGCTGAACCAGTGTGGTGCAGTTCCCTTCTGTGGCCACCAGATGGCGGCAAACAGCCGTCAGGAGAATTGGGATGTAGAGCAAAACTCTTAATGTGTTTCAGAAGCTGCATTGCTGTGTTGCATTAGAATTTCATCAGGAAACATTCATAATATGTAAAACAATATTTTTGAACTAGATTTAATTTGTGTGTTAAATTATGTTTCTTGTGATAATTAAACTTGCTTTGGTTGCATTTTGTTCCCTCATCTTGAAACTGACCGTCTGCAACAACAGACTAAACCAACATATAATCCTTCTACGGTCGTGTAATTTTCTTCTTAGAGGTTCGATTTGCATAATTTTATAATGAAATCCCTCTTTTTTTTCTGTGATATTTAATATTGTGAGTTTTTTGCTCCTCTGTCGTTGGCTGTAAACATATCAAATCTCCCATTTGCAGTTTTCTCTTAGAAAACCAAAAACAGGATTAAAAAATAAAAGTGCTTTGCAATGTTATTCCTAACTATCAATATCAGACTTTAATATATTTTATTGTTATTTTATCAGATTAAATAACTTAATAGCATATAATTCAGGAGAGGAAAGCATAATAATTTGTGTTTTTTTTTAATTCTTTGTAAAAAGAAAACCGAATTTTTTTTAATTTAACTCCCTTTTACTCGGGTACCCCTACATAGATTAAAATTTGCCTGGTTATTAAAAGAATAGCCAAAATTTGTGTAATAAACATGATGTTCTGGCTTAAAGGTCAAAACAAAAAGGGAGACACAGAAGCTATGGGAAACCTGAAATGGGACTTTATTAAACTCAAACTAAGAATAAAATAAAGGTTTTCTATATGAAGTGTGAAAGTAAGTGAACTCAGTGGTGTGCTGAGATGTATGTGGAAATGTTATGTGTAAGAAGAATAATCTTCAAAAGACCGTAAGAAACTATGAAACACCTGAAGGGGCCCGATCTTTGCAAGGCAATTGTAAAAGTGCAGCTGAAAAAACCAGTGGGAGGCATTTTTTTTTTTCATTTTTTGTAACTTGCTATTAGTCATCAGTTTGAAATAAAATCACTTTCTATAGGGACAGAATAAATCTTTTTAAAAGTGAGTGAAGAATAAAAGGAAATTCTGCTCCAAAGGTCTGCAGCTGACATTTTCTCTGGGTCTGGATGAGCCCATCTGACCACCGTAAACACTTTTATTAGCCCCTCTATGAAGAAAGGCTCTCTCTAAAGCAAAGGTTGCCTCCTGTTGTTCCTCTGCTGTTAGATTTATAAGAAGAGCAGCGACTGCAGCAGACGTTGACCACTTCACTCTCCTTCAGTTTTTTTTTTAACAACACAAAGCCTGCCATAAATATGTGTCTAACTGGATGACAGAAGATGGCTGTAATTTTCCAAATATAAATATTTCTAAATATAAAACTATATGTTACTTGCGTAACATCTCACTATGCCCCTTGCCGTATTCCTGAGAAGCGTTCATCTCATTACGGCAGTCCTGATTGGCTGGTGATGGCGACGCCTGCGTCACCAATCCTATAAATAGCCGGCACCACGACGCAGCGTCATTTGAAATAAGCGCCTCTTCTCGCAGCGAGAACGCTTGTCCGCTTGTCTGGTGAGACATCTCACTCATGCTACTCTGAGAACCGAGGTTACGCACGTAACCTGTAGTTCTCATTCATAGCATTGGTTTTGATGTCTCACTGTGGGATTTGGAGACTCCCGTTTGGTAGATGACAATGCCAACAATAGCACTGTCTTTAAGAACAGATGCTTGAGGTCAGCCCCCTCCAAAGGTTTGAATGAGGAGCTGGCAAAGCCCTCCAATACCACTGCCAGGTCCCATGGAGGTGCCATTTCATAAAACGGCCCACCAAAGTGTGTTGGCTAATTAAATAATATGCATTGTCCTGTTTTACCCTCAAAGCCTACATGGCATGCCGATAAACCTTAAGTGAGTAAGTAGACCTTAATTGTGGAGTTATGCCATTCCTTTGTCTATCAGCTCCTGCAGGAATGTCCAAATCCTCCCAACGGGACACTGGAAAGAGAGGAGATCTCTCATTTAAAACGTGCTTTTGATACCATAAATCATGACTTTCTGTTGGCAAAATTAACAACTTATTTTTCTAAATGTACCCACTCCTGCATGAAATCATATTTGACAGAAACAAAGCAGGCTGTACAGATAGAAAATGCACAGTCAACCTATCTCACATGCACTGCTGGAATCCCACAAGGCTCAATACTGGGACCAATTTGATTCTTTACCAAATGTGTGTCCAATATATAAAAATGCAGTTATAGGCAGATGATACATTGTGTTCTCATGCAAAAACTAAACAAGAAGCGGCTGCCAGACTCTCTGGAACCATGGTACCAATTTCCTGGTGGCTTCAGAACTCTTAAAATAAAAAAAGATCAGTTTGTATGTTGTTGTTTTTTTCTCACATCAGACAACTGACGGCCAAAAAACATGTTTTAGTTAATGGTCATTGTCTTGATGTGGTGGATCAGTTTAAGTGTCTTGGTGAGGTCTTAACATTCACCCAACATGTAAAATATCATTAGATTTAACTTGTCAAATTTCTTTCATATGCGACCTTTTCTGACTCTGTCTGAATCTGCAAAAACCAATATACACTTAATGATTTTTACTCACATAAGCTATTGTTACAGAACTTGTTCCCATACTAAAGAGGGCACTTTAAAATCTATCAAGACTCGCTTAAAGAAAACATTGAAAATATTAGACAGGAAATCTCTTCATTTTCATTATTGTAATATCGTTAGTAAGAAGGATATTTTAGATGTGGATAGCTATCAAACGTTTTTAGATGTCTGTATTGTTTTTAAAGTTTTGAATTGGCTTGCACAGTAGAGTCAAAACTAGAGCATTAACCTGGGGCGACAGCATTTTCCTTTGTGTCTGACAGGTTACATTTTAGTCTCCTCTGACCAGCGCTCCTTCCTCCATACAACTGGGAAATTGCCCATGTGCTTTTTAGCAGACAATAAATACGGTTTCTATTTTTAACACTAGCTAATGGCTTTTTTTCTGGCCACTCTTGCATGAAGTCCAGCTCTATGGCGCGTACGGTTGACCGTGGTCCTCCGGCCTCTGCATGTATCTACATCAAAGATCTAGATACATTTTTATAAACCCATCCTGACTTGTACTTCTCAACAACTTTGTCCCTGACTTGTTAGGAGAGCTCCTTTGTCTTCATGCACTGCAAAAATGGAACTAAAAATAAGTGAAGTTTTCTTGAAATTAGCCTATTTGTCCTTGATTTGAGCAGGTAAAGGCCAATGAAATGAGTAATTTTACCCCTAGACTAAGATAGTTAAATATAATGCACTTGAAATAAGATGATGGAGATGAGTTGTTCGTGTTTTAAGTGTATAAATCTTATTCCATTGGCAGATTATCCTATTTACCTGCTCAAATCAAAGGCAAATACACTAATTTCAAGAAATTTTCACTTATTTTTAGTTATGTTTTTGCAGTGTGGTACAATGCCTCTTACTTAGCGGTGTTGCACCTCTGAGGTGCTTAAAGCGCCTTTCAGAAAAGGTGGTTTTTTTTGCTGACAGATTATGTGACACTTAAATTTTGTGAATTATGGGACTATTGAAGGTAACTTGTAGCACCAGAACGTTTTAGTTGTTTCATAGCACCTTTTTATTTTTGCTCATTTCACTTCACCAGCTTAGACTATTTTCTGCAGATCCATCACAAAAAAATAGGATTCAAAAATATTTAGGATTACACGCTGGAATGTAACAGAATTGGATAGAAAGCTAAAGGGTGGGTGGGGTGGAATACTTTGCAAGTCATTGTAACATTTAATCAAAAAGCAGTTTGTTCTGATAAATGTACATATTTAATTTGCAAGCTTCCTGTGTGAGGTCTGGGATTCCTACAGCAGGGTTTCCTCTCTGCAGCTCCAGCTCAGCAGCACGGTGGAAAACTGAGCACACAGCTGGATTAGATATGTTCACAGCAGACGTGCTTCAGGATGTAGAGCAGTCATGTGGTAACAGGAAGGTTTGTTGGTTCTTTGTGGGTCTCAAAGGTTTTGCCCTATATTAAACCCTGATATGTTCTTCAGTGTGTTTGGCAAATAAAAGGCTGATTGGCTCAAAAATTCAATCTTCACACAGAATTAACACTGCCCTACAGTCTTAAAGAATGCTGCTGATTTAGAACATCTATTCTAGTGTAAAGGCAAACATTACCTTACTGTGCTCTTAGAGCTTGGCACAGTAGTTTATCTCCATGCATGTGAGGTTTATTCGCCTCCACCGTCAGTTTCAGCCGTGCTGTGAAGGAGGGAACACCATCAGGTTAGATTTTCCCTTTTGCATGGCTAATCTGTGCATCTTTGTTACTTGGTACGGGGTTCTGTCTACGCGTCTCATCCCGGGGAAAAGTCACAGCAAGGCTGTAAAGCCTGAAAGTGACCGGCTGCTATTGGGAAACTATTCTGCTTCTTTTCTCCATCTCCTCCCGACTGATGTTGGGGTTCTCTTTTGTAATTGTCCTGCAGTCTAAAACCAGAGAAACGGTACAGTTCAGTACTGGGCTCTTATAGTGATCACGATGCAGGAGAAAGGGAAAAATGGGGAAGAGCCCAGGATAAGGGTTGCATCAGCTTCTCATAGCTCACATCAACACTGTCAGACTGTGAAGTAGCATAGACTCCCAGCTTTATCCACATTTACATGCTGCCTGATATAACTGTCCATTTGATCATGTATGCCCCATCATTAACTATGTTTACATGCACAAAATTTCACGATCAGATTAAAATGTATTCAGATTAAAAAATCGGATTGTCCTATTTAGATGGGCAAACAATCAATTAATCCGATCATAATGTGAGTTTACGTCCTCATGGTCAGTAAGTTATCTGTTATTTCTCAGTAGCTCCAGCAATCTGTAGTCTCATATAGTATCTAATTAAAGTGTTACATTTTGTGCACATTTTGAGTGTGGGACACAAAATGTTTCTCTTCCGGCACCTTTTAGCCCAAAACCTTGTGTTTTCCCCTTCCCGTTTGGGTGAATTTCTGTTACAGAGTGGGCTTTCTGTGCAGCTCAGGTCCACTGACACCGTGATCACTTCCTGCTAATACGAGAGAGCTGACCGTACTTCATTCAGCCACTGAATGTGGACAAGAGGCCTCCGTCAGCAACTTAAAACGCTGCGATTTTACACTAATAAATCTACAGAATTATCACTTTTTAATTCAATTCAGTTTCATTTAAATAGCGCTGATTGATTTATAACACAAGCCACTTCACAAAGTCAGTTCTATTAAGTCATCCAGACAGATTGGCTAAAAGTTTTCTATCTAATGAATCTCAGCAGATTGCATCAAGTTAGTGACTTGTAGCAGGACAGCAATCCCTGGTCGCAAACATGCATGTGGCGAGGGTGGAGAGGAAAACTCCCCTTTAACACGAAGAAACCTCCAGCAGAACCATGTTCAGTGTAAACTGTCATCTTACCACCGACTGGGGGTTTGAGAAGACAAAGCAGACACACAGAACACAGAAGCACTGATCAAGGAATACTTTCTATGCTAGGGAGCTAGCATGCTAGGGAGCATGCTATGCTAGGGAGCTAGCATAGAAAGTAGCTAGCTGAAACCCAACTAGCATTTAAACACGCTTTACCTCTCATTGGTTCCTTGGGCCCTTTTCACAGCAGAATATGACGGTTAACAGGACTTGCTCATCCTCTGCAGGTCTTGAAAAGATCCCTCGGTGGGGGGAGGGGTATCAGGAATGCATTCATCCCTTTAGCTGTGATAGTTTATATTTAAGCAGCGCTTAATTTGCACCAGCTACTGAGCAGCACCGCCTTCACTCTGTCCATTTAACTTTTTCTTTTTCAGGGTCTTATTTAACGCCAGCTTCAGACTGAATCGTCTTTGCAGCTACAAACATATCTGCAGGGATGGCATTTGTATAACACCGTGCAGAGTGTGCTGACAGTTTTTTTGTTTTTGTCCTTTAGGGTCTTTAGTGGGTGTCGGTGATGTCATCTCCCAACAGCTGATTGAGAGGAGAGGATTAGCTCATCACAATGTGAGACGCACCGCCAAGATGATGAGTATAGGGTTCTTCTTTGTGGTAAGAGTGGTTTTCTTTCTGTTGTGTCATTTATGATCATTTCATAGCACTCTTTTCTTTTGACCCTTTATATGTTTAATATTATTCATTTATCCATGAGAGATACCTTAGGTGAGAATGAGCAATTTATTTTCTGTCAGACTATCACATTTTTAGGAGACAAATTATCCTCTGGCTCATTGAGGTTTGTGAATGAAATAAAATTATCCATCAAAGCCTGGTGACAACTAAAAAATCTGCATCTTAAAGCTGCACATTTTATCCTTGACTCAGTGTGATGAAAGCGGCATTTTATTTATTTATGTTTCGGTAATCGTCTTAAATGCAGAATTTATCAAAGACTTGATCTAAAAATATGAGCAGATAATGCTGAGATGTAAATGTGAAGGGTTAAGGAGAAATTCCAACATCAGAAAAAATGTCTGCAGGCTTTTGTATTTAAATGTGTTTGTATTCCTCCTTATGTCTGATATTAACCCAAAAATTATACCAACATCAACAATTATAGGCCAAAATCATCTTTTCCAGCTGTAGAGTAGACTCGCTTTAAGGTGCGTGAACAATCCAGCCTTGAATTTTGGTAAATTTATTCAGAACAAATAAAATCTAATTAGCGCTGGACTTTATTTGTCTCCCCCCAGAAGCATTAGATGTAACAGCTTCCTACATTTTCCTAAAAATCTTGAGGTTTTTATGGTTTTTGGGACAACATCCAATGTGAATCGGTACCATATTAAGCAAATAAATTAAAAAAAAAACTTTAGGAGATTTAAGTCTGCAGTACTTTAAATGTTCATTTGTGACCAGTATGGGCCTCTTACGTGTAATCTGTGACCCGGTTCATCGTCAAAAATGTCATAATGGTAACACAAAGTGACGATCAAGATTCTTTATTCTTGACTCGGTTCCATGTTTTGTGGATATCGGCTTATATATTATATTGGCGCTAAATGGCTTTGCTGCCTTTCCACATCAGCCCAGTATATGTTGCTATTTATGCTATTTATGTTGCTTCTAGCCTACTTCATGTTGTCAGAGAGGTTCTGCTTAAGCGATCACTTGATCCCAAAGGTCCGGCAGTAATCAGGCCTGGTGAAAACAAATCGATCTTTCAGGAATTGTAGCTGTCAGTTGGTTGATTTTAATAATTTTTCAAACCAGGTTCGTCTAAGAATGTTTTTCTTTGCTTTAAAAAATTACATTTTTAAATTAAAACTGAATTTTTACATGTCTGACCGTCTTTGTCTGTTTTTAAAACTATTTGGATGATCCATAAATATTTAGATGTGACAAAAGCAGAAGAAATCTGTGAGAGGGGACCTTTTTTTTTTCTCACAGCACAAGTGTGTTTTACAGGAATTTATACTGAAACTGTGGCACCAATCATTTGTTATATTTATTAGTCTTTTTTCTCCCCACTGAATGAATTACTCTTGGTTAAAGATTGGGGGGAAATACTTTGAGATTATTCTACTACAGTAAACGATTCACACAAGATCTACACATCTATACCAGGGCTGCCAATAACCATGGAGGCCGCTGTGCTTATGTTTAAGGAGACTAAACCGATTTATTTCCGTTTTCTATGAAAAAGGGTCCGGTAATCGGCAGCTGGTACAGAGTGTTGGACAGGCTGGTGGTTGGAGGATCTAAATCTGCTGCCATGAAGAAAATGCTTGTTGACCAGGTGAGAGAAGACTCTGCTTGGCATTTCCTGTAACTTATTCACAGTTTATGAGTTTTGTTGTGTCTGTAATCCCAGTTTTTTTTATCACAGTCAGATCGCTTCGCCTCTTAAAAGTCCCATTCTTCTGTTTCTTATCTGTTTGGGTTTCTCGCAGCTGTGTTTTGCGCCGTGCTTCCTGGGAGCTTTCCTCTCCATTTCTGGAGCCCTGAACGGACTAACGGTGGAGGAGAACATCGCCAAACTTAAGAGGGTGAGGCAGAACGGTTCTGAACGGTTCTGATGTGTAGCTTTAAAACAATTTTATTGTTATGAGCATTAATTTAACCCTGGGAGCCGGATTTAGTGAAGGGTTTGCACAAGATTAAGCACATTGGAGGATAACTCTCTCCCAAATCGAGTATTTCTTCCTTATAAACTCCTAACATGGTTTTCTCATAGTGCTGTCTACATATTCTGGTCATTATTTTTGACAAATCAGTTAATATTTGTTGAAATCCTGCCTTTCTGTCAAAAATTGTCAGTGTGGCGGGTTAAACGGTGCGTTTGCATTGAATTTCAAATCTGCATTGCTACTGGTTCCAAAGTTTTGGAGAAACTGAGGTAGGTAGCTGTGCTGCTGTGGGTATAAGGCAAGCTCTTTTGTCATTTAATCCGTAAGTTTAACTTTCCTGAAACTACAATTATATATCTGTAACTTAATTATGACTAGTTGTAATGTCACTGTGACTAGCATGAATTTTGATTTCTGATATAGCTGATGTTATTCTGACCAGTCAAAACTAAGTTATAGATATCTATGATAGCAAATGAGACATGAATGGAAAATACACTCTCCACTTCCCCCCATCCTGAACACAGCCCCTTTCCTGCTTATCCCCGCCCATTTTTTAAATTTGAAAAGAAGGAAAACCTTGGTCACCCATGTCATTCAGAAGAGGGTGCACACGTGTGTTTTTAGTGGTTTTAATTAAGCGCCACAGCAGAAAGCAAGTAGATCAAGCTGCTTTCTAAAGCACTCCACGCCAAGCCAATGCAAGCAGGAGTTTTGGGACAGATCTACCTGGACTGGGTCTAGGATGAGCCGATTCGATACGATTCTCGATACATAGCTCAGCTTGATTTGATTTGACTCCGATATCGATATTTATTACTTTCAAATTAATGCTCAAAGTCATTCAGTCATCAAAACCAGTCAAATATTATATTTCTGTTCAGTTTATTGTACACTGATATATTTACAGGAACATAAAGCATTTGGTTCAATGCATTTAACGTATCATAGAAACCAAGAATGTGCCCAAACGTCTGATTTTAAGGTTGAAGGCGCTTCTAAAATCCTGTCTTCCGCAAATTCGTCTAACTTGCTCTTCCTCGCTGTGAATAGTAACGGTGCGCTGTAATAACGCCCCCTAGAGGTTGGGAGGTATATCGGAATTGAAAGCCAGAATATCGATATTAAATTGTTTTTAAAAACCATCAATATTTATCTTTGTATCGATTTTTATGCCCTAGTTTCCAATGATACTGTTGAAGCTGGAGCACGGAAATATGGCAAGCCTGTGTGTATTTTTTTTCATATATTTGCGATCAGGCCTCATTTTTACCATGTGCGCTTTGCAACACCTGATAAAGATTGATAAATAACATTAAAAAGGCTAAAGTGTCAGTAGGTGCTTAATAACGGCCATCTAGTGTTGAGGGTCAAACCATTTTTTTTGTTTTTTACAGCAGTAGGATTTCATTTTTCTGCTTCCATTATTTTCCACAAAGGCCAAATCTATGAAACACTAAAATCTTTTGTTCTGTTTTCATAATAAGAAAGACACCTTTCAATTTTGTAAAACTTTTAGAGCTTTTTTTTATCATCTCTGTGATGTACTATTTAAAAAGGTGATCTTCAAGCACTAAAATGGCCCCTGAAGGTCGACACAAACTGAGCAATAAAAAAACAAAAAAACAGTTTGAATTAATTTAACTAATGCTACACGAGGAGGAAGATTGTCTTGGATCCAGTATCCGACCTGTAACACTCACCCCTGGTTATAGTTGGAAACTATTTCCTGTGAAGGAGGAAGAGGGATTGTGGAGTGAGCCGGGGTGACTCATGCCTCCAGATATACGCCGCGTGTTTGTATGCCAGGTCAGAGCAAACTGTCGTGTTGTGCCAGCTGCTCAAACGTCCATCACCGCTCTGCTTACCCAACGTGCCGCTGATCACCATCAATTATTTACCAAAGGAGAGGCATGCACCCGAAAGGCCAGCCCGGTAAATGTCAGAAAGGACACAAAATAAATGACAAATGAGCTCATTACAACCGGGCCCGGCAATCAGGGAATGTGAGCGGAAAATTAATAGAGCGGGCGCCTAAACAGCCATTCACAGAAACTTCAAGCTTCTCGGATGCTTTTTGTGCGTTTTGATCCGACTGTCGAGCATTAAGTGTAAATGTGCGCGTGTCAGACGTTTAAGGATAAGTTTAAGCGGCGGGGATCAGCGGTCCACTTGCACCTCTGGAGCAAAAGACACAAATTTTGATGACGGTGATGTTCAGATTTTAGACGGTTTGAGAGAGGCGTGAAGGAGGCCGTCTTTGTCAAACACCTGAACCGAGGGGTGCTGAGGTTTCAGCTTCCCAGCATCTACATCCACATGGAAACTCGCTCCAAAGAAATCACACCAGCGGTCTCCTCTGGATTCAGGCGTTCAAGTCAGAGACTTGACGGTCCTCCATGTGCAGAAACTCCTGGTTGCTCCACAGAATCGACAGAGACTCCCAGATCGGCGTGGAATCATCTTCACAGAACCGGATTGAAGGTCCGGTTTGCCTTCGATTTAACCCTGGCGCAGTTCCCATGACCCGGTGACTGAGAATCTGCACGGGCTCGTTAGTCAAACTTCACATTTTTTTATTTTACAGGGCATAGATCAGCTGTTTATGGCCCAGATTACCACCAGTAATAGTTTTCCTCTCATGACTCAGACCTCTGGATTTCATTTAACTTGTTATCTTCTCTGTCTTCTGTGAATGTGTCCATAAATGTGAGCATGAATGGGTGAATGTGGTCATAATAAAAATCATTTTGTCTGCCCGGGTTACTTAAATCTAGCCTGAAGTTACCAAAACATGCGATAGATTCCTCGACTGCCGACATAAAAGTAGGCCACGAGTCCGCCGTGGCCGATTGAGCAGGCCCTGCTGGGCAAACGCACGTCATTGAGTCAAGAGTCTGGGTGTCATCCTTGATAGCACCTTGTCCTTCTCCTCTCACATTAATAACCTTACCCGCTCCGCTTACTTTCACTTACGCAATATCAATCGCCTTCGCCCCTCTCTCTCCCCTAGCTCCACCTGCACTCTTGTTCATAGTCTGGTCACTTCCCGCAACAATTACTGTAATTCTCTTCTTTTCGGTCTTCCTCAAAAATCCATTCACAAGCTTCAGTCAGTACAAAACTCGGCAGCTCGCATCATTTCTAGAACCCCCTCTTTCCATCACATCACCCCAGTCCTGCAGCAGCTCCACTGGCTACCTGTGACGTTCAGAATTCAGTTCAAAATCCTCTTACTTACTTTTAAAGTTATTCACAATCTCTCCCCTCCATACCTTTTTGATTTACTTCAAATTTCTACTCCCTCCCGCATACTTAGATCTTCTTCTACCACTCACTTAGTTGTTCCTTCAGCCCGTCTTAAAACCATGGGGAGCAGAGCTTTTTCTGGAATTCTCTCCCTCCTGACATCTACAATACCGCACTGCAAAAACAGAAATAAAAATAAGTAAAATTTTCTTTAAATGAGTGTATTTGTCCTTGATTTGAGCAGGTAAATAAGATGATTTGCCAATGGAATAAGATTTTTCCACTTAAAATAGGAACAATTCATCTCCATGATCTTATTTCAAGTGCAGGGTGTCTAATAATCTTATTTTAGGGGCAAAGATACTCATTCCATTGGCAAATAATCTTATTTACCTGCTCAAATCAAGGACGAATAGACTAACTTTAAGAAAATTTCACTTGTTTTAGATCCGTTTTTGCAGTGCGAGTCTTTACTCTTGTTCAAATCAAAACTCAAAACCCACATGTTCAAGATTGCCTTTTCATCATGACTTTATATTACTTTCCTGTGTGTAGTTTGTGTTGTTTCTTTTAATTATGACGACATTGCTTTTACCATTTATTGATTTTACATGTACAGTGGCCTTGAGAAGGCGCTTAAAATAAAATGTATTATTATTATTATTATTATTATTATTATTATTATTATTGACTGAGCTTCAGTGAGTTATGGAGTTATGCTGCGGTTTGCTGCAGCTGGAACATCAGCAATGACCTCAGACAAGCAGCTCTCTCTGTCCGTCAATCACTATCGTCTCCAAACAATCTGAAGTCCATCGTTCAGCGGAGGGACGGATCACTCACGAGTGGGAGACACCGGAGACAGCTGCCAGTCTCCCCGGCAGCGGACGCTCCTGCAGATTCTCCCAACGTCCCGCCCTGCAGTGCTCAGCGAGAGAGAGAACGCACGAAAAGTGCCATCTCAGACTCAGCCGGCCCAAGTCGCAGCGTTAAACGGCCCGAGGTCATGAGAGGGTGGTTAGAAAAATACTGATAAGTACAAGAGCTGCATCCAAATGGGCCAAACGATGTCTGATGAAACCAAAGCTGACGTATTTCTCTCCTCTTTGAAATAAAATCAACACTTCTGACTGTCGGGCACGGTGGTGCAGGAGTGTGGACCGGGGTACTCTGAGGTCATTGAATCCACCGTGAACTCCACTCTATCTCCTCTGTAGTAAAAAAAAAAAAAAACAAAACCATGTATTCTGGTCTCAGATGTAAGGCCGTCTGTGTGAAGGATCTGAAGCCCAGCAGCAAACCTGCAGCAGTCAGTCGGTTGTTTATTCACACGGCTGCTAAAGACAAGCCAGGCGCTCTACAATAAGGAAGACAGACGAAGCAAAGAGCCATAAGGACGCGAGATAAAGATTAAAGATCAGGAACGGGGCGGCGCAGCGCTGCTTTCTATTAAAAAACCCAGTCAGGACGTAAATTGGCTTTGTGTTCGTAGCGGAGCTGGGGGCGCAAAAAGCAGACGGGTCGGAGCGCGACAAGCTTCGTTAACGTCGGCGGGGGAAATGTCTCCTTTTTGGATTATGTCACGTTGCAACCTCAGGTGGCGAATTGGCTTGTTTGTCCGTAATTAGAAAAGTGTTTGAGCCGGAAAGCAGAGCAGGAATATTGGCTTGTCGTTTTTTTTTTTTTTTTTACGCGTCGAGACGTGCTGGCGTGACCTTTTAGGGGGACGGCGCCAAACTTTACCGCCGAAACGCTCTGGAATTGTTAACAAACGCTCTCCTTTAGTATTTACTGCGGGGTCAAAACGCCGCCGTCCTCCATCTTCTGTTCTTACTGTCAACATAAAGCAGTGAAAAACCCACTTTTACACAGATTTTGTTGCTTTGATCCTATTCGGGGTGGTACGTCCACGTTTCAGCTGCCTCTCCGGGAGTGGAGTTCAGCCCCGACGCAGAAACGCTCTGAATCAGGAAGTCAAATAGTGTGTTAGATCTACGCTTTTATTCTTGTAAAGGAAGAAAAAAGGCCACGTTTATGTCATGTTGCATCACAGAAGGATTTCATCTTCTAAATAATATCAGCAGGATTAGATATAAAGTAATCTGCATCCTGCTCTGTCACGCCGACCCTTTCTCCGTTTCCTCACCCCGGCGGCGCTGTTTTTAACGTCTTATTTCCGGTAGAGCTGCTGTCCCTTCACTGCACGGCTCCAGATGAGCTCAACCTCGTCCTGTAAAAACTAAAAGCGGTCGCTAAGTTTCTACTTCCTGTACTTTTGTTAATCTGGCCTCCTGAACAGCACCAGACCTCGGGAACGTCTTCTCAACCTTCACTTCGATCCGTCCAGCTATTCCTCCTCTGTGAGAAATTAGCTCCACGGTTTAATCTATTGAGATTCTTTATGGCTTAAAATGAATTGTCTGGAAGTTGATTTATGTGTATTATTTCCTGATTATGAAAAGAAAGGGATCCGTTTGTCCATCCATGCGTCCATCCATCCTTCCATTCGTCCATCTTTCTATTGACCCAATTTTGCAGTATTTCTCTGTCCTTCCCTCATTTTTGCATCTTCTGGTTTTATTGGTTCCATTCTTTGTAGAAATATCTGCCATAAATGGTGACTTTATCCTGTATTTCTGGTTAAAATAGTAGAACTATGAGATAAAACCTTCTGTGTCTGTGTCTTCTGCTGCTGTGGATGTTTCACCCCAGATATTTAAACATCTTCAGCACCACCCTCTTCTTCTATGAAGAGAATGCTAATTTTTAGAAAGGAATAGAAATGAAATTGGGAAGAAATAAACCCATATTTTCAGCATATTTAGCCCGTTTGAATCACGACTGGAGATTTATTGCACCAGTTTTTCTGGTTCTTTCTGGGTTTTATTGAGTCTTTCCCAAAGCAACCGAACATTTTTTTCTTCTTGGTTCTTCCATGAAGAGGACGTTCCAGCGACTTGTTCCTCGGAAGCCGAGAGAACCTGGCTCACGTTTCATGGATGAACTTAATCACCGTCGCCATTGATTGAAGGGGAAATTAAATATTCATCCGGAAACCAAAGTTTAAATAACGGGAGACGCAGACATGCCAACATCTTCTACCTGAGCGTTGATCATTCGGACCGGCTGCTACAAAAACAAACTGTTGGGTTTTAGAAAGGCGTTTATAAGAGTTCAGGAGAGATTAAAGTCAAAGTGCTGAAATATTTGTTTTTGTTATTATTGATTCTGTATTAAATTTGAGTGTCTTTGATTTTAAACAGGAGGACTCTTTCTGGTGTTCTCTTTTTTGTGAAGAACTTTGACTGAAAGGGCGTTTTAAGCTATGTAGTGATTGTTGTTTTATTTTGAAGTGCAAAAAGTAACTAACCTTTGTAGAATAACAGATCTCTGGTTATTTTTCTCACAGGACTACACAGATGCGCTGATCTCCAATTACTACGTAAGTGTCTCTTTAATGCGATCATAAATAATGTTACTGGATTTGTTGCTCCTGCTGCTGTTTTCTTCCCTGTCCCTTTAAAAATCACCGCTGCCTGAACCAGACGCAGCCTTTCATGTCATTAATGTGATAAAATTACTGTTTGCAAAAGTTTACAGGGCAACTAAGAAATGATGGAAGTCAAATGCATTAAAAATAGTTAGTTTGATTTAACTTTACAGACTTTCTTTTGGGCAGGACTCTTTAAACTTTAACTATTGGGTCATTAGCAGAACTCAGCATCCACTGCTGGATCTAATCAACAGGCTAAAATCTATTAAACAGGGACGGGCAAAAAAAGGAACTAAAAGAAAGTAAAAGTTTTCTTAAAATTAGTGTATTTGTCCTTGATTTGAGCCGGTAAGCAAGATGATCTGCCAATGGAATCAGTATTTTCACCCACGAAAAACAAAACAATCAGATATATGCAGAGACATATAGTTGAAATAAGATGACAGGGGTGAGTTGTTTCTATTTTAGGTGCAAAAATCTCATTCCATTGGCAGATAATCTGATTTACCTGATCAAATCAAGGACAAATACACTCATTTTAAGAAAACTTTCCCTTCCTTTTAGTAAAGATAAAGTGACCCAAAGATCAGAACATTGAGATTTTGGACCAGTGAGAAGCTCTGTGGTCCGTTCTCAGAAAGCAGCAGTAAGATTCTCCCATCAGTCAAGATTCAGTCCAGAGTTTGATGTCCTGACTGTCGCAGGTTTTAAAGAACAATAATTTGTATTTATTTCTGTGAAATGGGTCAATGCATTTACACATTACAGGTACATATTTGTACAGGTTCTAAGAATGCAGGATTATAGCCCAGCTGTCCACCACATACCAGCTCGATTAGCAGCAGTTAAAAACAATATAAGCATACATTAAAAAACATTTTACATTCACCCATCCCATCCTCCTACACCAGGGGCCTGCAACCTTTACAGTCTAAGGAGCCATTTTTCCTACAGTCCACTTGAATTAAACTCATTCAGACCCTCAAATGTTGCCTGGCCTTTTGAAAAAAAGACAAGTTATAATTTTTGATAAAGATCTACTGTAGGAAATATGTTGTCATCGTTAAAGAAACGCCCTTTTATGTCTATTTTGAGGTTTAAAAAAAGAGAATGGATGGGATGTTATTTGTGGATAATGATGTAAAAATAAATCATAGTTTCCAACATAATGAAAAAAACATTGATTTAAAATGAAATATTACTGGCACTTTTAGCGTCATTCTGTTATAAAAATTAAAAGCAATTATTCCAAGAAAAAACTGCATTTATTATCATTACATTTAAATACCATAATAAAAATATAATTTGTAGCCAAAGTTATTAAGAGCCACTGTGGAAGATCCAAAGAGCCACAGGTTCCACTAGAACCAGCGCTAGAAATAAAAAGATCTAAAATATGTCAAAGAAACACACAAAAAAGCTAAAGAACTATTTTCCCTACATCCAGAATTTCTTATTCTTGATGCCATGATGTCACCATTTGGGTCATTAGGAAACATCAGATGTTGCTGAATAACTCCTAAAATCATGAATTCTGCTTTAATGTGAGTGAAGAATAAGCTCATAAATTTAATGTTGGTGTTTCTGTTGTTTTTTTTTATGATTTAGCTGTGGCCTCCAGTCCAGATCGCAAATTTCTACTTCGTTCCCCTTCACCACAGGTGAGGTTTCTACCTTTCGGTTCTCTTCCAGTCAGATTAGAAAATGGGAGATTTGTCTAAAGGGTTAAATTTGCATTTCTGTTTGCGAGTATTAAATCTGCCAAGCCCAGTTTAAGTGCATTCCCACCGTGTGAAGGATCTTATATAGTGTGGAGTTGTTGGGGTTAGGGCTGCTGTCATCTCTTTCCTCCTCCTCCTCCCTGCAGGCTGGCCGTCGTCCAGATCGTCGCCGTCGCCTGGAACTCCTACCTGACCTGGAAGGCCAACAAGATGTGAAGAAACCTCACAAGTGCAGCGTGTCTTGTCATTGTTGTTGACGATGGTGGTGATTTTACACTCATTTGTACTGCAGACCGCGAGTGTTTGTGAGAAACGAGCCCAACTTAACTTTAGTCTTCTGATATTTCCAAAGTGTAAAACTGTGACTGAATCACATGCAAAAGGTCGGGGAGGATTGCTCGTCTTCTCTGAGTGACAAATTTCGCACTTGAAAGTCAAACTTGCATTTTTGCAGCAACGTCTGTGAAAGTTTGTTATTTATGGAAATGGGATTTGGCTGCGGAGCTGCAGAGGAGCCACACGTACATTAACACCTGCTGGTTGATGGAGGGAATGTTCTCCTCATTGACTCAACGCGCGTCGCTGTTAATGTATTTCTCATTTGCATGGTTGCTTTACTGGACTCCTCTCCACCTGACTCACTTTTGTACTTTGACTTTGTTCTGGTTTGTTTTGCCGCCGTTTTAATGACCCTCAGGAGCGAGAATGCACATATGTTTTCTACATGATTAAAAGTCTACCCATCATGGCTACACCAACCGCAAGTAAGGAGCATTTCTGGAGAGTGTGCATTTAATGCTGAATGCGGGAATGAGTTTAATATCTGTTTTTAATCATCTGTGTAGTTTAACACCAGCTTTAGAAGAATCTAACAGGTCTGTCTGATCCTTTTTGTTGCTCTATTATCTTGTTTTGTTCTGGTGACAAGCTTCCATCCCCTGATCATGGCTGAAGGTCACATCACTGTTGGGCTCTGACCAGTTTTTATGCAGCCGTGCTTTTTGTATGAACATAGAAAACAGCCTTCAATATTTAAAAATAATAATAATTCGGTCCACAAGTGTGAATTTAGTGTGGATTTTCTCTGATCCACACGTGGTCCAGATTCTACATGTAGGCTAAAATCTGTCCGGATGCCTCCACTAATATTTAGCTGCGTGTTGCTTAGCAAGCGCCGTCCCCGCTACAAAGATTTAGCTTCCGTCTTACTACTGGCTTCTGGTAATTAGAGAGCTGACTATATCCTGGTGTAAAGGCGACTTTTAATCACGCTCTACTAAGTCCAGTCCAGCAAGGCGGTTCAAAGGTGCTTTACATCATGACAACATAAAAAGATAAGATAAGCTTTATTGATCTCACATTGGAGAAATTCACATGTCACTTCGGCTCAGTAATCACAAGCCATCATAAACACATCAAAACCTGTTGTGAGACCAGTAACAAACATTACATTGCATCAGGTGAAAACATCAATACTCATCAATATGTTGGTCAGTGTTCCTGTTATTATGGCTGAAAGCAGCTCTAAACTCTGGGTTCAAGCCAACACCTAGATGGTTCGGACGTGCAAACAACGCCTTACTTCAGGTTAATCTGACATTTACGAAAAGAAAAACTTCCCTTCATAAACTAAAAAAACATAATCTGCCAGGAAAACTGAACTCCACTGTTTCTGTTAAGGACAGTGTGCAAATATTCGATAATTGACTATTTATGTTGTGAAACCCCAAATTTTTTGCACTAAATTACTGTTTTTAAATATTGTGTAAGGGTTGAGCTTTCAACCCTGGAAACAAAACAACCGTTTGAATAATTTCTTAAAAACTCACAAACCAGACATCAATGCCACCGTTTAGGGTGTGTAAACATTTAACAGCAACCTCACGTGTCAAAGTTTTTTGTTTTTTTCTGTGCAGATAAACAAGATTAGTTTCCTAAAGAAAAATCAAACCGTTAAACTCTTTATTTACAGGCACTTTTCTCCACCTTGATTTCTTCCTCTTTTGTCACATTTAAATGTTTCATATCAAAAATGTATCTGACAATGATAACATGAGTAAATAACAAAAGATGTTTTCAAATAATTGCATTTATTAAGCTTAAATCTAATAGCCACCATGTGTCTACGACAACTGGTACCAACTCTTTTATGTCTCTGTTTAGGGATTCTAGCCCACTCTTCTTTTGAAGTATTAAATCTGCCACTCTGAAGAGTTTTGAAGCCTGAACAAACCATTTAAGACCAAATCACAGCATATCGGCTCGATTCAGAGTTTGACTTTATTTATACCCCTCTACTAGTTTTTGACCCATTCAGGGGTGAACTTTGATTTGCTTTGGTTCATTATCCTTCTGCATTGAGCTTAAGGTCAAAAACTGAAAGCCAGAGATTTTTCTTTGGGATTTTCTGATAGAGGTCAAAAACTGCCAGTCTTCTAGGTCCTGAAGCAGCAAAGCGGTGCCAGATTACCACGCTGCCACCACCGTGTTTGACTGAAGGCGTGCTGTTCATTTTCCTAAAATGCTGGGTTAGTTTTAGGCCAGTTGTAACCAGAAAGCTTTTTTCCACAAATGGTTATATGTTCATGTATTTTACCAATCAATGTAACTATAAGCAGTTTTGTTTCTCTTTATCTTCAGATCTGCCACCAATAATCAATATTCCTTTTTAAGTTGATTATTTACTCTCACATGTGCTAATTTTTTAAATAAATAAAAAATCCCGTTGTATTGTTTGAAACTAAAATAACTTGAGCGTTAATGTCAGTGAACTGTTTAACCTCGTTGAACTTCAGGGGAAACTTAGTTCTGGTGAGTTGCTGTGTTTCTGGAGGCTGCTGAGCCGCGCTGGCAGCCACATTAACAAACACTCAGGCTATATCTGCAAGCGGAGAGCATCTGACGAATGAATTGAAACTCCGCCAAACAGCCTCTTTTACCCCTCGGGGGATGGGAGCGTCTCTACCCAGAGAGCTGGAGGTTTTTTGAAGCAGCCCTCCAACTCCCTGTGATTGTCAAATTAAGCCAAGGTGATAAAATGTGTGGCGTGTTGTTGCAGAGTAACCTGAACAGGAGGGTGGGTGGAGCTGATCTGAATGCAGCACTGCACAAAAGTTTCAATCCACCTATTATTTCCTCATGTTTTACTTCCAGCAGCCAAGCTCCCATGTAGTGTTTGGAGGCGGCCTTGATCAAAAGTTCTCCAGACGTTCTGAAGGTCTTTCAAAGTTTTATTTATTTTTTTCTGTGGACCTGGGCTTCCGTTTCCCAGGTCTTCGGTCCAATCTTTGCATCTGGTTGTGACGGCATGTTGCGGCAAGCATGAATGAAAATCGCCAAAAAGGGATTGGAGGGATTAAAGACGTTTCAGACATAAAAACCCATCTCACCATGCAAAATTTATTAAAAAAAAATATTTGTTAGGAAAATGTTTGTAATTTTCTGCAATTTGTACCTTTTTAACATGAGTGTTTTCTAATTGGCAATCCATGACTTCCTGTTTCCCCGAATGCCATTTTCTCTTATCCACTTTACAAAAAGGGAAAGACAAGAGAACATGCTCTTCACGTAAGGCAGATGTGTTGATGTTTACATAGCAGCGTTTGACCACAAAAAGTCTTCTTACCTAAATAATCGCTGGTGAAGATTCTCAGTCAAAGGGGTGTGAAGGAAGCCATCTACGTTAAGAGAAAAAAACCAACCTTAAACAGAGGAGGAGGCCTTAGGTTCCAACTCTCAAAAACTTACAACACAGCTATAGGGTTCATTCCAGCCAATCATCACCTTAACTCTCACCCTCATACGAGTGATCAAAACATCGTTCCTTTAAGCCAGGCCAATCACAACCCCAACGACTGCTCATTACAGAGGAGTGGACCAGTTTCGGTCCAGTCTGCTGGCTTAATGGCTTTAACGACCGCCCATTACTAAGGGATGGACCTGTTTCTGTTGTATTTGCATGTTATCTAAGCCATTACAAGGCCTTTGTTTGGGCAGTAGTATAAAGCTTGGTACTCATCATTACTCCAGACTTTTTGAATTGAGAAAGCTTCCTGGAGAGGAAGTGAAACATCTTCAGCTACGAAAAACAAGTCCAGTTGCTTTGTTTTTTACTTTTTTTTTTTTTTTTGGAATACCTAAATAATCCCTCATCCGTGCTCAGAGACAAAGAGTTGGAAACAACTGGGTTTGTGGTGGAACCGTGGCCCACGTCTGAAGAAGATGTTAAAGGAAGCAAAATAAAGCGAGCTGTTTGAAAACTACAGCAAAGGATGGCATCAAGGATCAGCAAGTCTAGATTACAAGTATCTGTTGTTTGGTAGGGGTGGCAGTGAAAATCTGTTCTGTCCTACCATCACAAACGTGAAGTTTGCTAAATGATGCAAGGAATCTACCCGGAGTTGTTTGATTTGGTCCGATGAAACTCAGACTGACCTTTTCTAGCAAGACGTCCAGGTGGGTTTGGATGCATATATGGAAAAATGCCTCAAGCCCGTTAAGTATGGTAGAGGACCTGTGGTGCTGTGAGCCTGGTTCTCGAAGGCCCTGGGAGTCTTGTTGCACAAAAAGAATATGTGGCCAAAAGGAGTCAGAAATGGTTAAACAGACACAAAATCAACATTCTTCCATATCCCTCTTAGAGGTCCATCTGAGCCTAAATTAGGGAGAAAACAGACTTTCCTCAGCTGCGAAGTGCATAAGGGTGAAGATCTCTGGCTAATGTCCAGAGATTCTGCAAAGGATTGTGGTCAAGTGAGCTTTTCAACAAAAAGAAAAAAACTCCAGAAAATCCCACTTAAAACTAGTTTCCTGTTACGAGTCGATGCAACATGGACCCTTTTTGCACCTGAACGGTTTGTAGGAATCGACTCAGCCGAAACATCTGAACAAGCAAAGATATAATGCTGATCTTCATTATTCACATAAGGTGAGAGAATGCAATAAAACAGTGATTAAACATTCTGATTTAAACTGCATTTTTTTACCGTTTCTATAAACAGAGGTTGGTCCTGGGCAGTTTTACAGAGAGTAATGGTAAGAAAAAAAAGCAACTTCTGTGAGTAATTTTTCCAGGGTTAACACAAACTGAACTGAGAACACTTTGTAATATGATTAACCTTGGCTTGCTTCAAGACAGCAAAGAGGGGAAAATGTAACTACAGAAAAGTTTTTGTTGTTTTACTGTGGTGATGTCAAACCTGATTATTCAAGGTGTGAAGAAGTGAGGGGAGATAAATGGTTTCCAAGCGTTTATGCCAAACGCGGAGGATTGTTGAGCCTTTAATTAGATTTGAAGAGGACGTGATGTTTATATGATTTAAAACGAACACCTGTAGAAAAACTTTATGTTGAATACAGCCCCCAGTACTGGGGAACTTTTCAGCAATTACAAACTACATAAACATATTTTTTCCAAACAATTTGACATTTTGGTAGATTCCACACAGCTTTGTTTAAATGGAGTTTGTATTTTCCAAAGTAAATAAATAACACGATTATATCTAAAGTACAGATTTGGAAAAACGTTCTGAGGTTTTTTCAGATCTGACTGTTTTTCATCATGTGAGATGAAATGTGGACGGTCTGAGGTAAGCTAAGTTTATTTATATCGCACTTTTCTGCTAGCATCAGGTTCAGCACCACGGACAGCTCACCACTCACTAACCTCTTCCTGAATTTGGTGCAAACCATGTGACCAGAAATTGTATTCATATTTTGGGTTTTCACTCTTATTTACTTTATAAATTTTTTGGAGGTGTTAATTTATGTCTTGTATTTTTCACGCCGGATTGTGAAAATGTAAATAAAATAAGAAAAAAATAATTGTTTGCAGAAATGATAGTTTTTCATGCCACATATGTTTTGACCCGACTTTAATTCAAACTCCTTTCCAAACAGAATCTCTCAATCTCTTAATCCATCATCAAATGTCGAATTGTTAAACCCATTAAAAATGACCCAGTCGGGATTTTAGCGTTTTCTTTCTTAAATGAAGACGGAAAACAAACAAAGTTGTAAAAATTGCTCCTTACATCCCCAGTCCATCAGCGCCGCTTCCAGCTGCCCCTGTGGGCTGCGCAACGCTGTGCGCGTCCTTTAGTTTCCAAAACGGCGGCGTGTTGTTGCATTGACGTCAAAAAAAGAGCGGGCTGGATGTATAAAACCCTGCGGACCTCTGGAGGCTCCACTCACAGGACTTTCCAGAATCGGACCAGACATCTCTGAAAAGTTCAGCCGCATCAACTGAAGAACATCAAGTGAGTAATACAGATTTATTTAGTTCGAGATAAAATCTTCTTTACAAGCATCTCCGAGGGGGAGGAAAAATCCCATTTAAAGGTCATAGTTATCTTTAGATGGGAAAATATATCTTTATTTTTTTCTTATTATATATTTCAATAACTGTTCATTTATTGCCTATATTTATATACCCTTTATGAGATCAATTACATATAATTATAGATGAGATATAGAAAATAAAATTGTCCCGTTGCGTGTTTTAAAGTTCCAGGACTGTTTTCTAAAGTCCTTCCCGGTGATTTCCCTCCGCTGCAGGACATGAAGCCCGTCCCACTCCTGCTGCTCCTCTCCTCGGCCCTCCTCTCGTCACACCTCCGCCCCGCCGCCGGCAGACCGCGCTCTCTCCCCGGCTGGCTGGATGGCAGCAGCCGCGTCCAGACGCAGCAAATGGAGGACGTTCTCCTCAGAGCGGCCACGGACAGCGCCGCCGCGGATCAGGTGGGCGACAACCTGCTGAGGCTCCTCCAGCGGAGAGACCCGGACCTCCTCCACCTGCTGCCCACCGAGGTTGACGGCGAGGAGGGCGAGGCGCTGAGGACCGCGGCGCAGCTGCTGAAGCGCAGCGAAGAGCCGCCGCTCTCCATCGACCTGACCTTCCACCTGCTGAGGAATATGATCCAGATGGCCAAGATGGAGAGCCAGCGGGAGCAGGCTCAGCTCAACCGCAAGGTGCTCGACGAGGTGGGGAAGTGAAGCCTTCAGAGAACGCCTCTTTCCAGTATCCAAGACCTCTGAGATTAGTTCAACCCGTGCGCCTGCCTTCCCACTGACAACATTTTACGCACACATGGTGCCATTTTACGCATCGCGTCAATAACATGTATTTTTGTTTTATTCAACAACAACAACAAAAAAAATATTGATGGAAGATGTGGAAAATGACTTCTCAGATCCCCTCATTTCCACCCCTCGCCCTTTCGGTCACCCAATCCCCTAAAGTGGACTGTAGTGGATCTGCTTAAAGTGGAAACCATCCGGCGTCATTGTGTGCTATTTGGAAATCAGTTGTTTTTTTTCCTCCACGCTGAAAACAGTGGAGTGTTGAACAAGTTTGTGAATGGCACCAAAAATAGTTCTCAAGCAAATCCCAACACAGAACCAATTTTCTTCTCAGCAGGCTGAATTTCCAAACATGACTTTGAAAAAAATCTGATTTGCAGAATCGTTTTGCAGCAATTTACCTATTGAGGTTGTTGAGACAAACCTACCAAACTTACAAAACTTTCTTTTAAACATAACATGTTAACCGGTCTAAAAGAGTACTTTGTCTAATGATTTCAGACAAGATACCCTTTCAGTTCATTGAATCTCTGACAAGCTGTAGAATTGGGGAATAGCTTTTCTCCAGAATAAAGAAAGGGTTCTGTGTTTGCAGCTGTTTGAGCAAATATGGAAAAAACTCTGCTTTGTCTTTAGTTGTGTGCCGAATGATACAACACTCCTTCAGATCAAGACTAGTTTCCTGATCCTTTTTACGCTCATGTCTGTAAGTTTAAGTTTTTATGTGAGTAGGTGCACACTCACCTGTACGTTATAAACTGTAGCACGTAAACTGGAAAAAAGAACAAAAAAAAACAAAGCTTTGTTTCATTGATGTCTGTCACATTTCTCTTTGTTTTAGCAACACAATTTTAAAAAGCTTTTTGCCATTTATATTTTGTAATAAAAAAGATTACGGTAAACATTGTGGCTTTTGACTTTTCTAATGCTGATTATTACTCATTTATTTTATTTAGATTTATTTTGTTATTGTGTTGGGATGTTTCAAGCCTGGGTCGTGATTTTGGTAAAAACTATTTCAGATAACCTCCATCGACAAGAAATAAATGTTTCATTAGGTCAGAAATGACTCCTTAAAACTGTAACAATCAGTTTCTGGGCAGATTAAATCAAACACAAAATGTTTCTAGTTTGAAATCCTTAAAATCTAACCTCTGTCTTTTAAATACTCTGCAGCAATCATACTGAAGAAAACTTTGAGGTATTTACAGTCAGGTTTTTTTCCTTTTATCTTTATTAAAGGAGATCATCGGTAAAAACACATCTGCACACATCATCCATTTAGAAAAGTATCATGGTTGAGTATGCAGCCGTTTCATGCTCAAGGTACTTTAATCCATTTTGTGCATGTTTTGGATGTAATTTATGTGCACTGATTTCTCCTGCAGGAATTCTGTTCCGCTTATTTTGTTGTTTTTCGCCTACATTTGTAGACGTATTCAGATATTGACAATTATATCCAGAATATCAGGCACTGGCGTAGAGCTTCTTGTTTTCTGTGCAGAGTTGAATATCCTGGCAGAAGTTTTGCAGCTTAAACAAAAGTCAAACTGCCAGATCAGTGCAGCGGATGAGCTGGAGAGAAACCAATAAGCTAGAGAGAAATGTGTCATCGCTCTGCTATCTGCTCCGTCTCATCGTGTTGACAAGAGTCCTTGCTGAAGATGCATGAAGTTTCATGAAGAGTGACAGCTGATGGAGTCATGAGCAAGTTGTCGAGAACAAACGATAAGAGAAGGAGAGACGAAAACAAACGCAGAAGGCAAATTGGCCTCCAGGCTCCTGCGTTTCTGTGACTCAGTTCCAACCGGAGATGTGTAATGGATCGTTCTTCTTCATCTTTGTGTGTGTGTGTGTAATAATAATATTTTATAAGAGGAACAATCAGAATCAGTTCTTTGTGCCAACTTGCTTCAAGCGACAAGTAGTATGACTTTGGTTCCACTTTGCTCTCAGCGAACACATTTTAAGTATAATAAATAAAAGATGTAAATGGAAACAGTTTAGTTCTAAATATGACAATATATATTTCAGACAAAAGAGGAAGACCTGGGTGGATTGGTGCAAACAGGCCTGGTATTGATCTGGGCATTCTGACTGTTTTATATATTGTACTTAAAAATGTCTTGTTGAGAGTAAAGTGCAGCTAAAGTGATGAAGCAACTTCCTGATTAAAGCGATTCTAATTCTGAAAAGTAACAACAATAAAGGTAATTATGACAACTTCTAGGAACATTGATCACAAAGAAGAGATAGGCTTGGTTTCTACTCATGTGAACAAAACAATCAGGCATCTGCCTCAGTGAACCCACACCTCTTTCAGCTCATCCTGCACATAATCCTGTAAATATTACAGATTGTAGGTTAATCATGTCATAATTTTAAAGTCTCATAATGCAATATCTAAAACAATAAATCAATATAACAAAATATTATTAACCAGAGTGATTTAATACCAACCAATCCTCGCTCATTAAAGATAAACAATATTAACTCACACAAACCAAATATAAAGACCCCAATACTAGCACCCCTAAACATACCGACGCCAAATCATGGTAGAAAACTGGTAGTTCAAAGGAAAAGGGGGAAATAAAATACTACCCAGTGTTTGCCTCTAAGAATAAAATCCTAGTAGGACCAGCCAGACGCTAATAAAGCACGTTGACTACCAGGTGAGCACAACGTGCTGATCGGTTCACCAGGGCTGGAACTGCTGTCCAATCAGCAACTGGTGGCAGTGGGACGTAGCAGAAAAGAAGAAGACCAATCACAGGCCGGCACTGGTACTGGTCTACTCTAGGTGGTGATAATGACCCAAACTCGTAACAATTATTAACATCATCATCACCATCAATATGATCACATTATTTGTTTTTTGTTTTTGTTTTCATTTTAAATCAATTCAGTTCAATTTTGCTATAAGAGCGCCAATTCACAACACATCATCTCAAGGCTCTTTACAAAGTCAAATTCTATCAGATTATACAGATTGGTCAGAAAGTTTCCTCTCTTAGGAAACCCAGCAGGTTGCATCAAGTCTCTCCAAGCAGCATTCACTCCTCCTGAAAGAGCGTAGAGCCACAGTGGACAGTCGTCTGCATTGTTGATGGCTTTGCAGCAATCCCTCATACTGAGCATGCATGAAGCGACAGTGGAGAGGAAAACTCCCCTTTAACAGGGAGGAAAAACCTCCAGCAGAACCAGAACCAGGCTCAGTGTGAACGCTCATCTGCCTCCACCCACTGGGGCTTAGAGAAGACAGAGCAGAGACACAGAAAGCACAGAAGCTCGCATTGATCCAGGAGTACTTTCTATGCTAGATGGTAATAGCGGATGATCCGACTCTCCTGATGATGTCACAGCTAACAGATCGCCAGACCAGGTGCACCTTCTATGAAAAGAAAAAATAACAGGGAGAACAAAAAGTTAAAAGCTGAAATAACAACAAGCAATGTAAATTGGAGAACAGTAGGAGAACTCAGCAGAGAGAGAGAAATAGACCCTGATGTCCTCCAGCAGCCTAAGCCTATAGCAGCATAACTACAGAGGTAGCTCAGAGTAACCTAAGCCACTATAACTATAAACTTTGTCAAAAGGTTTCAAGTCAAGTCTTAAAAGTAGACATCAGCACAAGGTCCAAAGTATGAAGGCAAGAGTGCGTCGGTTTATGCAAATTTTGAGCAAAACCAATGAACCTAGCATAGTTTTAAAGGCTACATAAATTATCACATTCAGTGCCAACATGAATGTTAAAATCCCCGCTATAATAACCTTGTCAGTGTTTAACATTAAATGAGATAAGAAGTCTGAGAAATGATCTAAAAGCTGAGAGTAAGGGCCTGGTGGACGATACAAAACAACAAACGGAAGAGATTATCAGGAATAAATTCATTAACTGACAAAGTCGTTGGAGGGAGAGACCTTATATTTAATAAAGTCTCTCCCTTTAATATTTATACTGCATCATCTTCAAAGAGCATCAATAAATATTTTATGCGTCAAATTTTCAGCTTAATTACAAGTAAAAAATAACAAAGAAATAAACTTTTGGTGACTTAGAGTCTGAAATAGAGTTCTTGGAGTTATTTTGTTGCAGTTTATTTGGCCTTCTGGGTCTATCAATCCCAAAAAGTCTGACTTCTTCACATATTATAGGTCATTTCACTGCAAATACGGAACTAAAAATAATAAAATGTTGTTGAAATTACTGTATGTGTCCTTGATTTGAGCAGTTAAGTAATACAATCTGCCAATGGAATGAATATTTTTACCCCTAAAGTGAGATAATCAAATATATCACACGAAATAAGATGATGGAGATATGTTGCTCCTATTTTAAGTGCAAAACTCTTATTCCATTGGCAAATTATCTTATTTACCGGCTAAAATCAAGGACATATACACTAAATTCATGTGAATATTAGTTGTTTTTAGTTTTGCTTTTGCAGCGTTTAGAAGCTCTCAAAGCATAGTGTGGTCTATTGATTCAGTGTCATCAGTCTTTTTTGAATTTCCTTTGGATAAAAATTAAATGCATAAAGAATATTTTAAGTTAAATTTTCTGTTTAATTACAAGTAAAAAAAAGAACAAAGAAATAACATTTTTGGTGCCTGATGCCTCAAAGTCCCAAACAAAGACCCCAAACTCTCCAGAAACAGCTTTGACAGCCCATCTGATGAGACGTAAACAGATCAATAAAGTATTTCTGAGCCTGAAAAAGGGAAAACACACTCTTTCTTTTCTCTTTCCCTGTTTATTTGTTTCAGAAATCAATTTATTGGCAACCGCAGAGACAAACACGATCATTAATCTGGCTGCGATGATCCGCTTTGACCCACAGAGGAGTCCTGAGTGATGCTGCTGTCAAACTTATCCTTAAACTTATAACCAGTTTTCTTTTCATCCAACATCAGGTTTCTTTCTGTTTTCAAACACTAGAGAGTTAAAACTCTGCATCCTTACAGGAAACCTGAGAGCTGGGCTTTAAATGGCGGGAAAGATCTTCAGATACTGGAAACAAATGCTGCACTACATGCTTCCAGGTACATAGAAGGGACAGGAAATGGTCGAAAACTGTCCAAAGAGAAACTTTGAGAGACTTTCAGAAAACCTGAGGAAATATTGACGAAGACGACAGGAAAAGATTAAAAGGCTAAATACAAGCAAAGAAGAGTGGATTTAAACTCTGACCACATCAATCTACAGCATACAGTTTACTATTTCTCTCCTCCTGGGTTTAATCCCCACCGTTTCGTTATTATTATTTACATAAAATCTTAAATTAGTAACCCAGCTGACAGCTTTACAAAGCTTTAACCCTCAGGAACAAAATCCTCTCCACTTTTCCGCCCACAGGCCCCCGAAACCCACTGCATTCATTTCCTGTGATTTATAAGTAGACGGATGCATTTTCTACACAAAGCAGCAGCTTTCTGTCTCCTGAGATGTGGGAGGCGAAGAAAGTCGATCTGATTCCTGTGTCTGTGCTGCTCAGAAGCGAACGGATGGATCATCTGTAAACTGTACAGAACAATGCCACGTTTGCTCTTTAATCTGAGTTGTGTCTGTCTGCCGTGGCGGGATGCGCTCTCTTCCGGGGGGGATTATGTTAGGCTTCTTTAGGCATCCGTGTGTTCGCTTTTCCTCGTCCTCCTCGGGGCTGCAGGGACCGTGTGAGCAGAACAAAAGATGAGCATCTGGAGACGCTCGGCCTCGTGTTGCTGCACGGAGGAGGATGCTGGTGCCGATGTGACTGAATCAGCACAAGCGAGTCCAGGGAGTCCTTCACGCCGCCGCTCGCTTTACGTAAGCGGCCCTATTGGAGATGATTTCACACTTTCCCTCTGTGCGCATGGCGACACAAAGCGCCACATTTGTGCTACTTTAGCGGGAGCGGTTGGTTTATTCTTAGAAACTTCTTATTGGTTCGGTTTCCTGTGCAGAAATTCTGACCCCCTCTTCTTTGAAACGTTGCTTCAGTTTGCTGAGGGTTGCAGAATTTGTTTCTGCGCAGCTCTCCTCAGAATTTCATTCTTTTTTTCTCTTTTAGCCGTTCTTTTGTAAAGTCGCACTTTGTGTTCGGGTACGTTGTTTCGCTGATGGCCCAGTTTGGGTCTAGCTTCCGACGTTGCTTCTCTGGCCTCACGTTTCATCCTGCAGGAGTTTACAGTCAGCTCAGCGACTCCAAGGTGCTGAGACAAGGCGGTTCCCACATCATCATGCATCCACCACCGTGTTCGGCTGCTGCTGTGCTGATGTACAGTTTGGTTCCCTCCAAACATGGTGCTGTGCTTTCTGACCATACATCCTCTCCACTGGTCTCATCATTCCAAAGGATTTTGTTTTAGATGTCCCGTCATTCATTATTATACAACATGGCAAATATGGGAACCGTTTAATGCAACGGTAAGATGGAAAGTATGAGGAGGCGGTTTCATTTTATCATTTAATTGATCTGCTTTATGCACCTTTGGAAGTTGTGAAGTTGTGCCAGAAGCTTCTGATGGCGCTGTTGCCTTGCAGCAAGAAGGTCCTGGGTTTGAATCCCAGCCTGGGGTCTTTTGCATGTTCTCCCTGTGAATGCACGGCTCTCTCCAGGTTCACCTCACAGTCTGAAAACAGGACTGTAGGTTAGTTGATCGCTCTTAATTGCCGTCAGGTATGAGTCTGTGCATCGATGACCGCCCTGTGATGAACTGGCAACCTGTCCACACCCCATCTCTGGACCACTGATGATAGGCATCAGCCCCTCCATGATGGATGGATTTCTTAGAGTCTGAAATAAAGTTCTTTGGGGTTATTTTGTTGCAGTTTATCTGACCTCCTGGGTCTATCAATCCCAAAAAGTCTGGCTTCTTCACATATTATAGGTCATTTCACTGCAAAAATTGAACTAAAAATAATAAAATGTTATTGAAATTACTGTATGTGTCCTTGATTTGAGCAGTTAAGTAAGACAATCTGCCAATGGAATGAGTAATTTTACCCCTAAAGTGAGATAATCAAATATATCACACGAAATAAGATGATGGAGATGAGTTGTTCCTATTTTAGGTGCAAAACTTTGATCCCATTGGCAAATTATCTTATTTACCGGCTAAAATCAAGGACAAATACACAAATGTCATGTAAATATTAGCTGTTTTTAGTACTGTTTTTGCGGTATTTATAAGCTCTCAAAGCACAGTGTGGTCTATTGATTCAGTGTCATCAGTCTTTTTTGAATTTCCTTTGGATAGAAATTAAATGCATAAAGAATATTTGTTGCATTTAAGAACACCAAGGATGCTACACTTTTGAAGAATATGAAAAACCTTTAGATGATGATGTCCCGCATTTGTATGCGTCAGATGATTCACAACAGTTCAGTTACTAGGGGACTCATCAATGGATGTATTTTTAAAGCAACAACACAAGCAGACGGCTTCCTGCTGTAATAACATTGGGGGAAAAAATATACATACAAGCTATCAGGAAGAGACTTGTGGTCAGGTTCATTATTTGGCACAATTTCAAGATCCCTGAAGGTGCCGCGTTGGTCTGTTCAAACAGTTTTATGCAAGAGTTAAAGGTGAGGGGATGTCCAGCTTTATTTGAGTCTCTTCACAGTTTATTGGTGTTAGATAAAAGTTTTAAAGGACACATCATCATGATAATCTGGAGATAAAACCAGAAAGGGTCTGCCGCGTCGGTAGCCGAGCATCTTTTTTTGTCCTCTCCAGGAAGCGCTCTGCTCTTACCATCACTTCCCTTTTAAAAGATTTTCAGCTGTTATGGCTTATGTGTCTAAAAATATGTGTCAGCTTTTAAAACCAAAATTAAAAACAAGCTTTTGAATTTACAAAGAAAAAAAATAGAACCCTAACAAAATGTGCTTGAGTTATTTGTCTTTTAAAAAAAAAAGGAGTCAAACTACCTTTTTCTTGCAGTGTCTTGTTCCGATTTCAGAAAATGAATTTTTTTTAACTCATTTTTAATTATTAAAGCTAAAGAAAACAACACCCAGCCCATCCCTCCTTGTTTAGTTTCACCTCTAATTTCCAAGCCTAAGTTGTAACAATAAATATTAAATCCGCATAAAAGGCCAACATTGACCCGATCCATCAGCAAACCAAACACACACGCCGACGCCCGGCTGTCCTCGCGCGGCCGACAGCGATGGCTCGACAGATTTGTTTGGTTTCTAATGTCAACAGTTGGATCATCCGTTTAATAATTCATGAGAGGCGACACATGGTCTGGCAGGGAGGTGATGACTGGACCGGTTCAGCCAGTGCAAAACATCCACAAACACAAAAAGGAGTTTAGTTATTTCAATCATTATTGGGTGTTTTCTTTTCAAATTTTACTTTCATGATTTAGTTTAGCCAACAGATGTTTTGTGTACTGCTTTTGGAGAAAACTGGCCACTGAAACGTTTGGTTTTCACCTATTCTCCACCCAGGTTCTGATCTTGTTGCGTTAAACCCAGACGGTCCCAATATGAAGGCGTGACGCTCTTGTTCTTTTGATAGGTTCTTGGCCTTTTGAAGGTATATTTAAATGTTATGAAACAACTGAACAATAAAAAGGGTCAAACTTTGCTCATTGTTCTTTATTTTACATCAAACAAGCTGTAAAAACTCAGAAACAGGCGTATCTCTACAAGAGGGCCTTTAGTTACACCCTGTGGCCAACTTGATGGTATCAAGGCGTTGGTTGTTTCTACCTGTAATAGTTTATCGGCTGGTGTTGCTGTTCTTTTTATATCTCTCTTTGCAGGTGTAGAAGCAGACTCAGAGGATGTTATATTGCTCTCTCCCTTTCGTATCCTCTTTCTCTTTCACCATTTCTCCCTTTTAGCATTTTGTCTCATCTGTATCTCTTCTTTTTTCTTCTTCTACCTTCCCGTTTCTGTGTCCGTTGAGCATAAAATCTAATAAAGCTTCCTGCATATATAAATCAACCAAAGCACTATGGTGAAAGACGTAAGCCTCCGCTTTTGAAAGAAAAATCTTTTGCGCTCTTTTTGGCATTAAGACAACAATTCTTAACGCTAGATTGCCAGAAAGGACACAAAAAAACTGCTTTTGCAACCTCGGCTCTAAATATTTTTTAAAGAATCCATAATTACTGATGACGAAGACAGTGGGAGTATATTTACTGTTTCTTGGGGTTCTGTTGCAGCACACCTTACCGACCTGTAAAAATGATACACGATTTTCTAACTTTATTATTATAATCTGACCCAATCTGTACAATCTGATTGAACTTGACTTTGTAAAGTCACTTGAGATGACATGTTTCATCAATTGGCGCTATATAAATAAAATTTAATTGATTACAATTAAAAAAATCTGAAAAGTGTGGCATGCATATATATTCTGCTCCCTTTACTCTAATACTAATAAAAATCACCTGATTAGTATCTTGAGTTTGTCTGCATGTACTTATATATCAGTTTAAATGTATCTGCCTTGTTTCTGGTCTCAGAGGTTTTTTGGAGAAAGTTAGAGAACAACTAGCGACATGGAAAGCAAGGAACCCAGCAGACAGGCCAGGGCGGAGACTGTGGAGAACCTTAAAGCAGGATTAGGTTATAAAACAACATCCAAAGCTTTAAACATCTCCTAGAGATCAGTTCAATCATCTGAGTCAGAAAGTTTGTGTTGGTCCATTCCATCACATAAAATCCAAATAAAATACATTTAAGTTTGTTTTAAAGTGACGCAATGTGAAAAAGTTCCTTTCCAGTATTACCTTTAAGCTCTTTCAGGGAGCATCAGAGACAGAAAGGTGCAAATGGAGACAGCTGCCCACATTTTGCTTCAGTTATCTCAGAAGAATCCATCAGACACAACCACGTGTGACATGAAAACATCACAGGTGATATTCTCAGCTGTTTTTTAACCACTTGCCACCTCTAAATAGCTCCTACATCATGTTCCAGGAAGATGTTTGGATTTGGATGAACATAAACCAGAAAAAAACAAAGGTTAATGTTTGAATGAAGCATGTTGCTTCAACAATAAAGAGCTAATTTTGTAAAATCATGTGGTCGGATAAAAATGTGAAGGTGTTATTCAGCCATTTTGAGATGTTTCAGAATCTAATCATGTTTTTTTTCCTATGCAGATTTCTAATAAGTTGCACAAACGTCCTGTACTCAGGCAAACAACATAAACAAAGTGTTGAAATGAATGGAAAGCAGGAAGGAAATACAGGAATCAAGAAGGAAGGAAGAAAGGAAGGAAGGAAGGAAGGAAGGAAGGAAAGAAAGAAAGAAGAAAGAAAGAAAGAAAGAAAGAAAGAAAGAAAGAATAGAAAGAAGAAAGACGAAGAAGAAGAAAGAAAGAAAGAAAGAAAGAGAAAGGATGAAAGGAAGCATCCGGAAGGAACTGGCAAATTCATTCCTAAAGAGGAAGCAGAAGGAAATAAGAAGAATCAAGGAAGGAGGAAGGAAGGAAGGAAAGCAGGAAGGAATCCTGTAAATAAAGATAAATGAATCACTAAGAAGCCGGAAGGAAATAAGAAGGACATAAGATTAATAAGGAAAGGAAGGAAGGTAGGAGGACGGAAGCCTGACAGGAAGGAATTAAAGGAATTAAGGTAAGGACTGAAGGAAGGACCTAAGGAAGAAGGAAGGAAGGAAGTGAAGGAAGGAAGGGACAGCAGGAAGGAAATAAGAAGGAAGGAGGATGAAAGGAAGGAAACAGGAAGGTTGCAAAGAAAGAAAAAAAGAAAGAAAGAAAGAAAGAAATGATAGAACTAAACCAGACCGCAAAGGCAAGAAAGAAAGACAAGAAACTACCTCCAGAAAGAAATCATTAGAAGTAAGGTAAGAAAGTAAGGTCAAGAAAGATGAAAGGACTGCAAGCAGAAGTAATTATGCAATAATTAAGGATGAAAGAAAGGAAAGCAGGAAGGAAATAAGGAAGGAAGCAAGGAAGGAAGGAAGGAAGGAAGGAAGGAAGGAAGGAAGGAAGGAAGGAAAGCAGGAAGGAAATATGGAAATAAAGAATAAATGAAATCAAGAAGAAGGGAAGGAAGGAAATAAGGAAGGACATAAGGAAATAAGGAAGGAAGGAAGGAAGGAAGGAAGGAAGGAAGGAAGGAAGGAAGGAAGGAAGGAAGGAAGGAAGGAAGGAAGGAAGGAAGGAAGGAAGGAAGGACATAAGGAAAGAAGGAAGGAAGGACAGCAGGAAAGAAGGAAGGAAGGACAGCAGGAAAGAAGGAAGGAAGGACAGCAGGAAGGAAATAAGGAAGGAAGGGAGGATGAAAGGAAGGAAAGCAGGAAGGTTGAAAGGAAGGAAAGCAGGAAGGTTGAAAGGAAGAAAGAAAGAAAGAAAGAAAGAAAGAAAGGAAGGAAGGAAGGACAGAGAGAAAGAAAGAAAGGAAGGAAGGAAGGAAGGAAGGAAGCTGTAACCCTATCACTCCAAATGTATAATTTTTGATGAACTCTTCCTCTTCAACAAAGTCAGTATTTTTCTCAACATAATTTACAGAATAGAAATTCATTTATTTTACACACCCGACATCAAACTGCAGAAAACACAAGGAAAATTAATTTTTTGGTCTAATGTATCAATTAAGACACAAAGAAAATTTAAATGCCTGACGTTTTATCTTATATTTTTTAAGGCAACCAAAAAAGATAATTTTTTTAATGCATTTAAATCCGTTGTTTTAACCCTTTAAAGCCAGATACCCATATCAGGTTTTAAAGGGTTAAGATAATGGATTAGGGAATAAAATCAGAAAATTTTAATTATCAGTTTTTTTTTTCTAACCTGTCTTCTGTTGTTTTTATTTTTTTTATCTTATCCTGGAAAAAGCTTGAACCAGATTCCAGATTCTGCAGCCCTCTCCAGGCTCCGTGGGAACCCTGCAGGACGTCTCCTGTAAGGAGTCGTCGGGTTCTGCTGCAGGAAGGCGCAGTGACTCAGCGAGCCCACGGCCGGCATGACTCAGCACATTGTGCATCTGTCTCTAGTAGCTTCTGACATCACGGCCCGTCTCATCGTCCCTTACAGCCAATCTGCAGCCGACGAGCCGTTTGATGGGAGAAACATTCACACCTCGGCGCCGGCCAAATGAAATCACCAAACTTTTGCCGCTAGTTTCTCTCGTCAAACTTTGCTGGGGCCTCATCTGAATTTCATGAGTGATTCAGAGGCAGAGAGTGAGACACGGCGCTGAAATGTCAACGCAGACAACTGCTCCTCTGAAACCTCTGGACATTGTGTCCCCTGCAGGCCTTCCTGCGTCCAACTGCTGCAAAGGAGACAGAAGTCCACAAAGAGAACACCAGACGCTGCCGGTTCTGATGTTTGGAGACATCCTGGCTAGGAAATAAAAACCTCAACACCACTTATTTGTTCTCTGAAACTCGTGGACACGGAGAAGCTGAGGGTTTCAGACAGCAGCTTTAAACACACTGCAAAAAAAGGGAACTAAAAATATGTAAAATTTTCCTGAAATGAATGTATTTTTCCTTGATTTGGAACTTGGCTGTGACAATTTGCAGGTAAATAAGACTATTTGCCAATGGAATAAGATTTTTGCACTTAAAATAGGAACAATTGATCTCCACCATCTTATTTCAAGTGCCGAATATCTGATTATCTTATTTTAGGCATCAAAATACTCATTCCATTGGCAAATAATCTTATTTACAAGCCCAAATCAAGGAAAAATACACTAATTTCTTTTCTTTTTTTCTTTTTTTTTTTTCCAGTGTCCTGTCTAGCAATATGGCAATAGGAATTGATGTCTCAATGCCAAATAGAGCTCGACAGATTTTGCTTTTACAAGTGGAGCGAACAGCTTTCGCCACAGTGCTCCACTTGATTTATGCGTGTAAATAGCTTTATTGTGATTCCTGCAAGGAGAATTTCAAATTATATGGACATTACAATGGGAGAGTAAAGGAAGAACAAGAAGTGAAAGAAAAAAAAAGAGTAGAGGTGAAAGAAAGAAGAGATAAAAGGGAGAGAATGATAAAACCTTCTCCTTCTGCTCCATCACCTGGAAAGAGAGATGCAAAAAGAACAGCACAACCAACAGACATAAAGCAACAGATACAATCGAATAACACCTAGATGCCATTGCTAAATCATATGTATTATTATGTAAGCTGACATGGAAAAATACACTAATTTCAAGAAAATTTTACTAACTTTTAGTTCCCTTTTTGCAGTGCAGATTCTCATTTTGACTCGATCATTTCAGCGTTTGGCCCGAGGCCCCAGAGTTTCGTATGGGAACGCTTTGGTCTGCCTTAAAGTCACTGGGAGCTTTATATTACGGAGCATCAGTAAACTACCCAATGTGGACATGGAGCACATTACAGTATGAGCTGCTTGTTTCTCTGGGGGTTGAATTCATGTTAGTAAAAAAAAAAAAAGGGAAAGACCAAATGAGACTAGAGGGGAGGAAAGGCGTCCTTATACTTACTGTGAGGACCACTAAGTGATAAAAGGGAAAACCAAACAACACTTTTAACTATCCAGATCATGGGACGGTCATGTGAACACGGCAGGTTTCTCAGTGCCACACCAGCCAAACGTTGGCGTCACATTAATGAGGAGAGACACGAGCCGAAAGAACTGCATCTGGTAGCTTAACAGGAATCCAGAACTGACCCATCTAAATAAAAAGGAGAAGGTTAAAGTAGGAACGAGGGAAGGAAGAGCGGGAGATAAAGGTCAGCGTCCCGTTCTAAACACTCTTCTGCCCTTTAGAAGAACCTTCAGCGTCAACACGTCGCTCCTCGGCTCCTCGGCTCTCCTCTGATCTGGGAGGCACCTGCAGCAGGTGAGCGTCTGGCAGCAGATGTTGATCCTCTCCATGTTCTTCACAGCTGGGCTGATGAAGACGCAGGTAGGGTTGTTTAGTAACGAAGGAAAAATACTTCACTACTGTACTAAAGTATATTTTGGAGTACTTTATACTTTCCTCGAGTCTAACATTTTTTTGATAACTTTCACTTTCACTTCACTATATTTTCAAACTTAATTGCATACTTTTACTCCGATAAATTTTCAATGTTTGGTTTAGTTACTCGTTACAAAAAGAGAGAGAGAGACGCATGCAAGTGTTTTGACTGCAACAAAGTCACCACCAACAGGATAATAAGCTGGTTCAGTGGTAAAGCAGGTTAAATTAATCCTGTGGTATAGGTAAAGCACCTAATAGCAGAGAGTCCTAATTTTCTTAACTAAATGATAACCTGCAGGTGTATCTATTAGCAGGTTTACCACTTCCTGTAGGTTGGCTGGACCTGGTTTATCACCTAACCATGTTCTTAGTATACACCCCCTTTGCCTGCACTTGGTTGTGTACAATTTTAAAGTGCATAGCACTGACCTTACTTGAAGAAGGAAAACTGAAATCTTACAAAAAGGTTGTATGTTTTGTCTAAACTTGGTCTAAATTTCCCTTGCACTTGTTTGTTTATATTATTTTAAGTGAATTTGACCTTCAAAGTTTACCAAAATCTAAAAAATGTCAATTCAAACTGCACTTGCTTTGTTTTACTTTTTACCTTTTTACTTTTCATTACATTACTTGAGTACATCTATTTTTACAGTAATTTTCATACTTAAGTACAAGACATTTCAGATACTTTGAAATGTTACTTGAGTAAAAGTCTTAGTCAGTGACTTGGTCTTTTACCAAAGTCATATTTTGGAGAAGTACCTATACTTTTACTTGACTGTGAGATTTCAGTGCTTTATACAACACTGGACGCAGGATGCAGAGAGCCGTGCACCTCCTTCTGGCTTAAAGGCGGATTTATTTGGCCATTTCCTCTGCAGGGTGGAGGGATTTTACAACAAAATTAGATTGTTTTCCATAACATTTGGTTAAATTTCCTTCAGAGGCGACCTTCTGGTGGATAACAGAGCAGTCATCCTGTTCAGATTTATATAGTTATACAGTTAAACATTGAAGCTTAGTCCACTTGTTTTTAATTAGGTTGAAGCTGGAGCCAAATCCAGGCCGATGCGCCGGTTCTGACCGTCTGGCTACAAAACCCGAATGACCTGTCAGAAACAGGTTGCTCACGTACGCCGTAAGTTAAACAACCGCAATTTTACTCCTGCTTTTAGGTTTTAGATCAAAGAAAAACATCAAAATCTAAAATAAATCAGAACAAGATCCTGTTTTTAATTGAACATCCCATATTTACAGAAAAGTAAACCACACAGATTTAAGCCAAACACCAAAGGGAAAACAAAATAAGAAAAAAAAACCTGCTGACATTTGCATCATTCTATAGAATTTAAAATTTTAATAAAACAATAAAACACAAAGAAAAACTACAGAAACTGTTTAAATTAAAAAAAAAATCATTTCAACACAATATTTTAGCAAACATTAAGCGTTACTGTTGAGGGCCTGAGAGTAATAATCAGGTTCTGATCTTTAATCAGAGCTACCAGGTGCCACGGACAATATTTCTCTTCTGTGTGAAATAAAACAGTGACAGGAAGCAAAGTTATGGTAAAAAAAATTTTTTAAAAGGAAACTTTTTTATCTGCAATATCCTGAGACAAGTCTGGTTCTTTAAGAATGAGAGAGACAGAGAGAGAGCAATAAAATCAGCAGATAACAGGAAGGTTAGCGAGAATAAAATAAGGCTGCTCTGTTTTATCCTTTTAAACTTCCAACCTGTCTGTTGCAGCACATGCTGGATTTGGAAATCATTGCATCGCTTCAAGAAATTTTAAAACAAAGGTGAGGATCCACATAAAATGCTGATTTAGTCATGCTAGCTGGGCTAATCGCTAACGTACGCCGCTAAACACAATTTTAAATGTCAACTCTGTAGCCATTTAGTCTTTGTTTTAAATTAGCACAACCTTGTTTTACAGCTTCTGTTCTCTCTCACACACACATATATATCTGTTCATATTTCAATAGTTAATGACGGCTCAAATTATCTTCTGAACGCTATTAATTCTTACATTGTAATAAATTATAGAAATGAGAATCGGGTCAAATCGGTGAAGGCTTCACAAACACCAGAGATTGTAAAATGGTTCATGTCTGATATAATCTTCAGGGATTAGAAAGTATTTAATAAAACAAAGGTCAATAGGATTTAGCTTTAGATTGAGCGATGCATCTTCCATCCAGCTGATCGTTCACTGGCTATCAAGTTTTAACAAGAAATCTGCATCATTGAAACTCTCCACGGATTTTGCAGAAATTTCGACAGGGGGAAAAAAAACTGTAAAATCTCTCCTTTTCTATGTAAATCGTTCATATAATTACATCTTATTTCTGTATTAATGTTATAAAGACCCACCACAGAGGTTCTGAAGAGCCACAAATTGGAGCTGACAAAATCAGGACCTTTAAAAGCGGTTAATCATACCCATTATTCAATGTTTTGAGGGGGTACAATCTCTTTTTGTTCCATCTTGCTGTGGGATAAAAACACAATAATCACCAGCTTTCATGTGTCTGAGAAATGACGGCCACATTTGGTGTGAGTGGAACTTTGCTTGTAACCCTTCATAGAATAGAAATGTCTTTATTGTGTTTTATATCTGCGCTCTGACCTGAAGTTGTTGTATTAATGTGTTTTAATTTATCTTGGGGGTTTTTTCAGCACTTTAGCAACATCCTGTTGTTTTTAAACATGCTTTATTAGTAAGTTTGACGTTGACGTTGACTTATTGTCCCTCAGTGGGGAAATTAGGGCGGCGCAGCGGCAAAAACAAGATGACAGAAGGCAGCAGCCTCACACACTGGATAAAATAATCTGGATAAAAAGCTAATTTAAAGATAAACTGTAAAGCAAAATAGAAAGATGATGGCATCATCCAGCCCGATGCCAGGCTGGTAGGCAAACTGCAGGGGATCCAATAAAGACTACACCAGGGGACGAAGACGGTTTATGTTGAAGTTTGTGAAACTTTGTGACATTAAGTAGAACTTTAATAAAAAAAAAAAAGAGAAAATTACAAAAAAACTAAAAATTAAAACAACTTAAAACCTGGTTGTCAACCTTAGGAAACTCCAAGTTGCCGATGCCACTCAACGGAGAGAGGGTGGAAAGGGTTCCTGGGTGAGAACATCTCCAACAGCTTCACATGGACCACCAACACCACAGCTCAGGCGAAGAAGGAACAACGACAGCTGTTCTTCCTGAGGTTGCTAAAAATAAAGAAAGAAAAGACCGGACTGCTACCTCTCTACTGCTGCTCTGATGAAGACGTTTTTATCATGATGCATCTCCACATGGTTTCTGATGCACAGAAAGGCCATAAAGAGTTGTAGGAACTCAACTCCCAAAGCTGAAGAACATCTACAACACAGGAAGGCTAAAAGCATCTGTAAAGACCCGATTCTGATGAAAATCAACAAGAGGAATCATATTTCCCCAATTTTAGCTCAAGAATGGAATTTAAAATTCTCCTTCTAACGTATAAAGCCCTTAATAATCAAGCTCCATCATATATCAGAGCTCTGATTACCCCGTATGTTCCTAACAGAGCACTTCGCTCTCAGACTGCAGGTCTACTGGTGGTTCCTAGAGTCTCTAAAAGTAGAATGGGAGGCAGATCCTTTAGCTATCAGGCTCCTCTCCTGTGGAACCAACTCCCAGTTTTGGTCCGTGAGGCAGACACCCCGTCTACTTCTAAGATGAATCTTAAAACTTTCCTTTTTGACAAAGCTTATAGTCAGAGTGGCTCATGTTACCCTGAGCTACCTCTATAGTTATGCTGCTATAGGCTTAGGCTGCTGGAGGACATCAGGGCCTTTTTCTCTCTCTCTGAGTTCTCCTACTGCTCTCCAATCTGCAGGGTTTTTTTTCAACTTTTAACTTTTTGTTCTCTGTCATTTTTCTCTTCATAGAAGGTACACCTGGTCTGGCGTTCTGTTAGCTGTGACATCATCAGGGGAGGCAGATCATCTTCTATTACCATCGAACATAGAAAGTACTCCTGGGTCAATGTGAGCTTGTGTGCTTTCTGTGTCTCTGCTCTGTCTTCTCTAAGCCCCAGTGGGTGGAGGCAGATGAGCGTTCACACTGAGCCTGGTTCTGGTTCTGCTGGAGGTTCTCCTCCCTGTTAAAGGGGAGTTTTCCTCTCCACTGTCGCTTCATGCATGCTCAGTATGAGGGATTGCTGCAAAGCCATCAACAATGCAGACGACTGTCCACTGTGGCTCTACGCTCTTTCAGGAGGAGTGAATGCTGCTTGGAGAGACTTGATGCAACCTGCTGGGTTTCCTTAGAGAGGAAACTTTCTGACCAATCTGGAGGATCTGATGGAGTCTGACTTTGAAAAGAGACTTGAGATGAGGTGTTTCATGAATTGGCGCTATATAAATAAAATTGAATTGAACTGATTCATGCATAACCGCCGCCACCTGGGAGGAGACACAAAGCCCCTCAAACACAAACAAACAGGTAGAAAACTAGTTTTTTTCCGCCTCAGAGATCTCTCACCGTAGCTACTGCTGTTTTTAAATCATTGTTGTTCCGTTCTCTCCTCAGCAGCTTTAATTCACGTGTCTTTCAACGACGTCATACAGGTCATTGCTACAGTCCAGCCTCTGTCTTAACGCACGTTTATCTCCTCGTTCAGGTGCATTCTGGGAAAGGGACCCAGTTCGTCTGCACTGAACCTGGAAACAGCTCCATAAACACATATGACCCACATGAACTCATCTGTCAGGCTGTAAACATCTTCACCAGAACCACCCTGGAGCTGCTAATGATAGCAGTAACTTGTCTTATTTTTCCCTTAAACGTCTCTCATGTTCACTGGTAAATATTTCATATTTGTCTCCTCTCTCTGTGCTGCCTAAGGGAATCTGTCAGGATATTTGCTCCACTTTTTTTTATTTAATCGCCTCTTGTCTGCTAAGCAAACACAATCCTTGGCAGGAAGGACTTGGCAAAACGTTCTGCATTATTCAACTTCTGCTGTCGCTGACGTCACGTAACGTCAGCAGATGATGGAGCAGCTTCACCAGGAGTTTGGCTCAAACAAGGATTTTGTTCATTTATTTATTTATTATCACTTGGAGTAAGAGCTGTGACATTAACTTAAAACTCACTTACTCTTGGAATAAATCACCACAATTAAGATTATTTAATAAATGTGAATGAAAAAAAGATGAAGGCTAGCTGACAACTTTTAAAGAGGTGAGAAAATTCAAGTTAAAAGAACATTTGTGAAGCATCTATTTTAACCCACAGAGATAATTAGGGAAATTCTTGTGTCTTCTGCCAACATCCCTGCTTTTTTCTCCCTCAGTGACTCATTCTTCTTCTATTCTGGAGTCAAAATGACAGATTTACACTGATAAAGACTTCAATATCACTCGTAGAGAGCCTCTGATAAATCTAATTTCTGAGAACTGCTTTGCAAGTTATGTTGTAAAAGAATTTAAAAAGAAAAAAGTTGATCATTTAGATTATAATAATTGTATTATAAGCACTTTAGTTGTTGAATAACAATAGAAAATTTTACATCTTTGAGCCTGATTATCAAAGATAAGATTTTGAAATAACACTTTTGCTTTGTTTCTAATTTGTAAAAATGTAATTAATTCCTGCATCTGGATTTAAGAAAACCAGGGACAACCCTGAATGTATTTTCTTCTTTTTTTTCTTTACTTTTTCATCTGCATCTAGTTAAAAGGACCAAAGATGATTTAATGTAAAATAAGGGGTTTATCCCAAAATATTAGGGGAATTTCAAAAGGTTCAAACAATCTTAAATTAGTGGTAAAAGTCCCAGATATGCTGCTCATCGTTTAGAGATTAGCTGCTATAATTTTTTATGGCTTCTGTGAAATTTCTTCCAAACACTGCAGGTCAGCATCCTGTGAACCTGCAGTGAAAATGTAACACTGCCCCCTGTTGGTTCCCACTCAGGACGACACCGCTACTATCCACTTTAATAGAAACACAGCCTAAAGATTTATAAAAAAATAAAAAATAAAAAAAAAAGAAAATCTTAAAACAATCATGTCCAAATGCAGCCCAGGGGCCATTTGTGGCTGATTTCAATAAAGATTTTCTCCACCAGCACAGGTGTCTGATGCAGATGGAAGATTTTAGTTTTTAATTAAGGCAAAATTATTACAGAAAAGTTCAAATCTTACAATTAAAAATGTTAAGTACAACACAAAGTATTCATCTTTAAATAAACACACTTTTGGCGTTCTCTTTAATTTCATAATAACATCTATCCAATGATATTTAATTCCTCAAATGCAGACTTTGGTGCATTAAAATCTGCTTTGAATTCAGTTATTAAAATGAGCTAATTACAGCGTTTACAAAGAACTGACCCTAATAATGTTCATATGTTGCTAGACCAAAAAGAGTAAAGTGTATTATTGTTAAAAAGTTAAATTAAATTATTCAAAATATTTGCAAACTGGACGACCATCTTTTAATGTGACAAATTATTTTAACCTTTGGATCTACAATGATTTACATATTTATTTCCTACAGAAAATATGACTAATGTATTTCTTTAAAATTATCATATTTTGTAAAGCAGGTAAAAAATTAACATACATTTTTTGTTTGAAAATTTTTTTTATTAATTCTTTTTGGCGTGACAATTTTGGCCCATGCACTGAAAAGTTTGGACACCCCTGCTTTAAAATAAATCAATCTTTTGTCAAAGCTGCATAAACTCACACATAATAATTTAGAAAATCCAACTTTTTAATTTGAGCACATTTATTGAGTAAGGGGTAGAACAAATATTTAGTTATGAATAAATCGTAATTATAAATTACCAATGTCACAAATACTGGCACTCATAATAATTCTTAGAAAATAAATGTAACTTGAGCCCATTTTTAAATTAATGATGTTGTGTTAAATTGATCCGTTTCTGGGTCGCACAGGGATTGTACCTGGAGGTGAGGGCTTTTGTTAAACCACACTAAGACTGAGCTTTTCAGGAGCAAAAGCTCCATCAGGTCAAAATAAATGACAGATGAACATGTGGAGGATAACGGCATGCCTGCTGTTAAGTACGGTGGAGGACCGGTGATGCTGTGGGCTTTGTAACCTTGTTAGAGCAGGGAGCGTCACAAACCCGGGACATGTTGAACAGAAAATAACAAGCCACTGCTATAAAACTGAAAAAAATGGGTCATCACTCAGACTTTCAGCTGGATAATGATCCAAAGGATGTGGAAACATTTACACAGAACTGATTCATCAGACACTAAACCAGCCGTATTCTGCACAGATCTAAACCCTAAAGAACAGCTGTGAGGATAGGGCTGGACGATATAGAAAAAAACATATTAATAAAATAGAATTTATTAATATTCTATTTATCAACAAATTCAAAACATGTATTCTAAGTGCAGCCCTGACAATTTTATGCTCTTGCTTAGCGACCTATTTGTAAATAAAGCCCACATGCACTGAATTCAAACTCAACCCTTTATTCAACCAGCTTTTTACCAAAACTGCAAGTTTTTAAAAAAGAAAAAAGAACGCATGCTCTCTGAACTCTTTAAAGGGGGCGGAACTTGGTTCCTGGATCTGCATTGTGATTGGTTGGGAGGATGAAATGTAATATTAACCTACATGATAGGGTGGAATGCAAAAGGGAAGAAAACTGTTATTCTATTGAACTTTTTATTGATCCCCGTTTTTTCTATCATTGATATACGTCTATTGATCAATATATATTGTTATTGAATTATCATCCAGCCCTACTGTGAGGTGAAGAAAAGGACTATGAAGAGGACTCTGGATGATCTGGAGATCCCCGTCTCTGCGTCCTCTCAATGGCTTCTTACACGTCTTTCACAAAGAGTGTCAATAAGTGGCTGGAACGCATTCAGATTCAGCTCATCACCTGATCTGGTAATAAAAATCTAAGGAAGCCCAGGTGACCGCATTGACTCACAGGCTTTGCAGCAATCTCCCCAAAAATATGTCTGGTGTTTTCATGCATTTTGCCCTGTTTGGGCTTAAATATATAAAAAGGGGGAAAGATGTACCATAAATAAGCCACACTTTATTTGTTTGAAGTATTTCCGTTGGTTTTTTGCAACAGCTTTTAAATATTTGAGCTTCCTCGGTCTATGGCCTGAAAATAGTTTAAAAATGAGCAGTTCAGCCTGTGAAAAATGACATCAGAGCTTAGAAACAGCTGAAGATGTACTCTAATCTAAAAACCTGCATTTCTGTAAAACATTTTACATAATTCAGCTATTTTCCTAAACAGAGGCGTATCCTGATGTGAACTGGATGGAGCCAGGAAAGTTAAACCCACCAGTGAAAAAGTTGACTCCACAGCGCCACCTACTGTCGGTGAGATGGCACCAAAAGGCCTGAAGTTCTTTGTTTTTCACTCGAATCTCTTACTCTGGTTTGAAGGTTATGATAAAAAAACTCCTGGAAAATGTTCTGAGAATGCAACATAATTTAGTTTTAAAACAGACATACAGAAAAAAACTAAGTGAGAATTTATCTAACTCACGCAACAATACTTTCTGCATTTGTAACATAAAAAAGGAATCCAGTTAAAGTATTTTACTTTATTTTTTTTACAGCTCAGATTAAAAAAAATCAACAGGAACACTGATTTCTGTCTGTTACACTAAATTAGATAAAGTTTATTGTTGTCAGGATTATGCTGGTGTACAAATACTGCTGCTGTTTTCACATTTAAAACCAATAACCTCTGCATTTTCAAAATACAAACCAAAAAAACACCTATTTCCGTTTTTAGTTGAACCCAAATTACTTTGGGATTACTTTTTTATGAGTGGATAAACAATGAGTTTGTGCAAAACCGACACTTTTAAGTCAAACAACAAGCAGCCCTTTAAATCAATGAATCTCCTTTACAGTGACACTAATGTGGCCGAAAACAAAAAAGCCACAGATGCGTTTGCGTCTGAGTAAACAGTCAAAGTGTGAACCAATCAGCAGAATGCAGTGGGGTGAGCAGAGCGAGCTGTTAATGGGATTACAGAACTTTTTATAGGCTGCAGAGTAAGCTCAGCACGCTGGCTCAGATGTCAACATCACTCTCGCCATCACTGCTGTCCTCATACCAGCTAAACGACAGACAGAATCCTGACGCTTTTAACAGTTCAATTAATGCATGTCCCATTTAAAAAAAGAAAAAAACCTGCTTTGTTGTGCAGAAAGTTAGAAATCCATTTATTAAATGTACAGCTGCAATATTGGGTTTTATTCTCTGCAACTATAAAAACGGCGGCAAGTTTCCTAATATTCTCTAGTAGCAAATGCAGGATTTTTTTCCCGATTTGTTTCAGAAAGAGAAACTATAACTAAAAAACAAAGGGAAAAAAAATTAGAAATTTCCCTCAAACACCTCCAGAACAATAATGTTTTCTGTCTTACTTTTTAAAATAACTCAGAATCGTCAGCAAAGTGCTTTTATAGTGATGTTGGTGTTTGAATATCCCGCCTGTCCTCCATGTAGAGTCGCCGGTCCATCACAGAGACATTTGCAGGACAAACAGTTCTTTTGGGCGTCTGTTAAATTCTAATGATTAATTGTGTTTGGAATAAGATTATTGGAGATTCAGTAAATAAAACAGTGTCTTGTATGACAAAAAGAAAAAATAGTTACTGTATTTTTTGCCAAAATAAATCAACCAATTTCATGACCATTACAATAACCCTCTGCACAGGTAAAGATGTGGAAGAGTCCACCTGAAACCTGAAGTCACTTCATTTATTTAATTAGTAATGTTTTATTTTAGTAATGGCTAAATAAAGAAAAGCTTGCTGCAGGAAACTGCTAAGAACGTTGCAGCTTAACAAAAATGTTTCCTCATATCCAAGACGAGTGTGAAGATTTCAGGAAGAACCAGGACTTTCACCTTCTGAGGTGATGCTGCCGCCAGTGCAGAGCTTACTGAGCACTGGTGGCAGCTGGGTTTAGGTGTGTCTACAGGCAGGGGGATGAAGGCCCTCTTTCCAAGAAAAGCAGAATTAAAGACCGGCCTGAAATCCTGCAGGAGCAAAGGGTGGGATGAAGACGTCCTCAGTGCAGATCAGCGTATTTTCCAGCATGATGGGGCAAAAAAATATATACAATGAAGTAGTTTAAGGATCAGAAAACTCTTAAAATAACAGAAAAAAGCACCAGACAGAAAATTAGAAAATCCCCATTTTTTTATTTAGCTGAATTTCATCACAGTCATTATGTACAAGGATGAAACTTTTTTTTTTTTTTTTTTTTTTTATCATGTTCAGGTGAAGAACTTCTTTTCGCTCTTGATTAGAAATGTGTCACATCCAGTAGATTGTTTAACCAGCCAACTAAAATAAAAAATAAAAAGATTTAGCTGGAAGCACATTAGCTCCACATACACATTTTTTTTTTTTAGCAAAGTGGAGTTTGAATCACGGAGCTGCGGTTCTGTGACTCGGAGTAAACACGCTGACTTCAGCCTAACGCACCGTTTCCTTTCTTAGAGCATAAATAAAAACATAAGTGCATTTATACAGTTCAGCCACTTCATAAACCTTGTTCAGTACCATTTCATTTGGTCAGTCATTTCTGTTTTATGTGTAGCTTTGGTAACATAACAAAAAAAAATTCATGGCCTTTTTGCATTAAGAGATTCAGTGGGTCAAAGATAATTAGTATATAATTCTTCAGGTATGGCAATTAATAGCAATAAAGCCAAGTAGAAACACGATGCGGATATTTATATCTGACCCAAATGCTCCTACATGCAGCGTTAATGTGCCGGGCTGGGATTTAATGAGCTTACAGGGGCGCCACCTTCCAGACTGGCCTCTATTCAGCTACGAGTAAAAGGTTAAATTATCTGGAATATTTTAAAACATCCATCAATTGTCCTCCAGCTCAGGCCGAGGCCAGCCCCCCCCCCCCGACAGACGCACGGTTCGTCTCAGTGAACCGCGGACGCATCGACTGGGAAAGCTGTGTTAGTTTGTGGTGGGGAAGGGGAAGAACTGTTAAACAGCCAAAAACTGCTCTTTTTTTTGTAATAAAAATGTGTAATTAGAAATATAAATGTTCTTCTTTCCCCCACAGATTAATACCAAGCGACTCTGATCAGAACCCAGATTATCGAGGTTTCTGCCAGCACTCGAATGCATCACGTGTTTGCAGACATGTGGCAGACAAGAGGAATTCAGAACAAGCTGAATTATGTGTAAATACAAAACTACTCGGGAGATAATCTGACTTAATTATTGTTAACTTTTAATGTGGGCTTCTTCTATCCACGGTAACGTTAAAGTTCTTGTTGCTGTAACAGTCATATACAAAAAAAAGGGGCTTTTAAATTTAAAGTTAAAACCCTGATATGAAGGGGGAAAAAAAACAACGCATTTCTTCTTAACACATGTTGCAAAACAGTAACCGGACCCATAAACAGAGCAGTTTTAATCTGACTGGTGCTAAAAATGTGATTTCTTTCTGACTTTTTTGCCCAGTTTGTTGGTCGTGAAGCTCAGGACGGCGGACCGATGCTTTGACCTAAGAGTTATTTTTAGGGTTTAACGCAAACCGTGACGTAGGGGTGCGGCTGAACTGAGGTTCCTCAGCACCTGTTGCACAAAAACCTTGATTTGAAGGAAATAAATCAGCTTTGTTTTTAAAACTGAGTGGAGAATAAGGTTTCAAACTTGTTATTATTAAACCACACGGGTTACTGACACACTGCTGCTTCCAGATCAGTCGGAGTAAAGAAGAGAAAATCCTAAAGGCTTTTCATCTGGTTGCTTTCTAGAACCATGGAGGAACAAAGATATATATATCCTGTATAAACCAACAACACTGCAAAAAGAAAACTAAAAATAAGTAAAATTTCTTGAAATTAATGTTTTTGCCCTTGATTTGAGCAGGAAAATAAGATTATTTGACAATGGAATGAGTATTTTTACCCCTAAAACAAGATGCTTAGAAATACTGCACTTAAAATAGGAACAATTCATCTCTATCATCTTATTTTAAGCGCAATAAGATATTCAATTGGCAAATAATCTTATTTTCCTGCTCAAATCAAGGAAAAAAACAACACCCTTCCAAGAAAAATTCTTATTTTTAGTTCTATTTTTGCAGTGAAATGGAGCACATACCCTAAGTAAACAAGAAAATAAAAACTTTTACACAGCCTGTGTCTTCAGAAAGCACCAGTTAACTAAACGGGAGAACTTTAGTGTTTTGGTAAAACATTTTAAGCAGTGAACAGAGCTTCCCCCTGCCTGATGATCTACAAAGAACAAACAAATTGTGAATGATCAGGTCAGCGTATAAAACATATTCAAGGGATCATTTGGATTTTTTAAAACTCCAAAACAAAAGGCAAATTCACCAAAAGGTTAGTAGGGAAAAAAAAAAAAAATGAGATGAAGCCTTTTCCCCCCTCGTTATAAAATTCTCACAGACCGGATTATTTTCTGCACAGCATCCCAGGATCGTACTGCAAACGTTCACTTCTTAATCCGCTTTATCGCTGCTACAGTTAATTCTTCAAGGCACGCCGCTGTCGCTGTCAAGTCAGAAGGTAAAAAGGTCTAGAGATTGAAAATCATGACGGGTAGTTTTCAACAAAACGAGACAAATAACGCAGGACATGATGGATGAGCCGGCCCTCCGGCGTCCTGCAGCCTTCAGACGCTTCAGACCGCCTGACTCCTGCGTTAATTTGTTAATTCGTTAATTTGAGCCCGACTTTACGGGGAAGCTAAGAGCTGCAGGACACCAGCCGGTCTCTAGGATGTGAGCTGGAGAACGCTAAACGCTGAGGCTTCAAATTCATAGATGATTACCTACTTTTTCCCCCCCCCAACGCCTAGTTTAAAGCTACGACATAAATTAAAGATGATTAAAAACGAAGGATTGCACTTCGATCTGGACTACAGGCAGACGCTGATAGTCTCTTTAGCACGGCCGGGATGCAACGAGCACAACATAACCTGCAAAGACCAAAAAGCTACAGGAAGCGGCGGCAGACCCGCCTGGCAGAGAGTTTAGCGCCTTCCGCCGCTAAAGATGCTGGTTCCAACCCCCTGCGTCATGCCAATGAGCAACACGGCGCTGCCTTTAGCCCCAGCAGGGCCTGCAAGGTTTGGGTTCGCACACATGATGCGTTTCACCAGAGGAGGCAGGAGAAAGCGGAGCAGTTTTTTGTGGTTTTTTTTGTTTTGTTTTTGTCAGCGTTCTGTGGTTCGGGTCTCCATGCGGTACGGAGGAGAGGCGTGCAGCTGAAGAACGAAAGGGGTGAGCGCATGCTGATGACGGAGGTCTTCCTTTCTCCGGATAACGGCTCAGACGTTTAGCATCAGACCAGGAAATGTAGCGGCGATCCTGACGAGGGCAGCAGTTTTTTTTAAGGGAGGCTAACAAGCCGTTTTTTCTTCTTCTTCTTCTTCTTCTTCTTCTTCTTCTTCTTCTTCTTTCCCGCATTAGTAACAAGAGCGAGTTCTGGTGGCTGATGGAGGAAGTCGATGCAGCCGTAACTGGTTCCACGTCCTCGTTAAGTCTTAATGGCTCGTTTTCTGCTGAGCAGCTGGAATTTCTAGGATGTTTGGCATCAAATTTACCACCAACCTTCTACCCCAAAGGTGTTAAAAGTTTAAGTAAATGTGTATGTGGGAGGGGGGGGGTATGTAAAAAAAATAAAAAAAGTCCTCCACCAGATGACCAACTGTATCTAAAATGAAAAGCAATAAACAATCCCTCCACATCTCCCCCTGATCCCATCGTTAGCAGGTAGAAACAGGACGAACAGGAGAGTTTGGCGTATAACACACGTGTGAAGTCACAACCAGCATCAGAAACGTTTCAGAAACCAGGAGCGAGGGGAGCTGGTTGGTGGTTATTGGCCTCGTTCGGTCGGTCGGTCGTTGGTTGGCCGTGGCTGGTAATTTAGGGCTGGCTTTTCTCTGGGCTGCTCACAGCAGCCAGATGTTGCTGGATCATAGCAGGGCCTCGAAAGGCTACGAGGAAAAATATAAAAACAGGTGAAATTAGCTTAAAAAGCAAAAGAGGCAACACCCAAAACAGCTACTTATATCACACGTCTCACAAAATCTTCTCATTTTGTCACGTTACAACCACAAACATCAATATGCATCATTGGGTCAACACAAAATAATAATAATAAGTGAAAGTGACACTTTATTTCACAAATTAAACATCCTAGAAGCATTCTTCTTCAACCTCGTTTCCTCTGACATCCCTAAATAAAATCGGCTGCAACACGTTGCCTTCAGAAACAACCAGCATGATGGAGTCCAAACGAGCCAGCAGACAGTTCAGGGAGGAGGTTCTGGTTTAGCTTAAAGCTGGGTCGGGTTCTAGGAATGCAGAACCATCTCCTTTCAGTCCATGGTCTGAGTATGGAACGAGGAAGGACGCCCTGCAGACCCAAACATCCATATAAACACACAGACCCATCTGAAACTCTGGAGGAGTTGCAGAGGTTCACAGCACAGGTTGGAGAATCTGTTGACAGAACAATTATGACTCTGACCTCCATAAATCTGTCCTTAATGGAAGAAGCGTCAGAGAGGAAGTCCTTAACGAAAAAAAGCCAAACAAAGTCAGATTTGCCACTAGTTATGCAGCGAATGTGGAAGAACGTATCAGAGCAGTGGTGGATGAAACCTAACGTCCTCCTAAACAAGGCGTCCCTACGGTGAAATAAGTTCTGGCAAGAGGAGAAGGAAACCTGGTAGATGCAGCGGAAGAACAAGAGCAGAACGACACAGAACCGACGCAGATCAAAACCTATTCGTGTGTTCGGACGGCCTAGTCAAAGTAAAGGAATCCGATCTGGAAGAGCCTGAGCAACGCTGCAAAGAAAAACTTTCGAAGCTAGTGGAGATAAAAGTTCCTTTACGCGAGAAAACCCGCATACAAACTAGGGCTGAACATTTAATCGCATTTGCAATATTAATCGTAATTTAAAAAAATACAATTTCCAAATCGCAGAGGTCTGCATGTAACAATTAGTGAATCAGACGCGTCCTTTAGGTGTCAGTAAAATGTTTAAAGTGGGTTTGCCTCCACATGGAAGGGAAGACAGCTGCAGCAGTGAGATAATCTAATTTTATAACTTGTTTTAGAGTTTATATAATTATTCTGTTTTACCAGAAACTTTAAAGGAATCTCGCCACAGCATTAAGTTGAATCACTGCTGCACTTTATCCTGTAATTTTATCCTGTAATATAATGTAACTTACTGTAATTTTCAAGCTGTATGCAAACGAAATTTCGTTCTGTACGCACTCTGTACATACAAAATGACAAATAAAGTTGTCTAAGTCTAAGTTCTGGCATATCAGTTTAATACATAGACTTGTTTGTTGGTTGCACTTTATGTTCAACAAGGATTGATGTCCAATTAAATTAAAAGCTGTTCTCTTGAATAATATTCTGATTAATAAAAACATTAAAAGTTCTTGTTTTAAATAGTCCTTGTTTACAAACATCTTTATCTAGAGGCCATTTTTGTTGCTTGTGGTTAATGCAGAGAAAAGTCAGAATCAAATCCCAATTGGTTGAAATCTATCGTAGGCAGAACTCAATCATTTCTGCTCAGAGTTGAGACGCAGCGGCTCTTTTAGCACCTGATCTGCACAGCGATGAAAGAGATTGATTTGTTGTTTGTATATGTTTAAAAAGACATGATAAATTAAACTGAAATTTTTTTCTCGCAATATTAATATTAAAAATAAATAAATCACAATAGCGCTCCGCGAGCGTGACGTCACCATCTCATTAATATTCATGAGCAACGCCACTTGTCGCTAAGGTAGGACAAACAGTGTCAGAGCGCATGTAGCATCAGCCATTACACGTGCAACACATACAACGATATGATCGACTTTTCAGCTGTTAAACTTTCACAAGAGGATGTCCAGGCGCCCATTTTACTGGTAGAACTGTGGAACAACATACCAACGTTCAGCTCAAACGATGGATTGAGTGTCGAGGGCTTAGAAAGACTGGAAAACGGGCCGAGTTGATCGAACGGTAAATCGATGTTTTTCTCCTGCTCGGCTGTCATGGCGTCATCGGTCGTTTTGTCAGTCTAACCGTCCAGGAATCGGTATATTTTTCCAATCGGTAGCTACAAAATAACTGTTACATCTCAGAACATTTCCCTTTATGGTTGAGGTTTATTTCGCTCGGCAAGTATAGTGGCCTGGACCGTTTAGAATCGATTGAATGTTGCAGTTCAATGTCGGAGTAATTTTCAATTCAAAAATAAATTCATGGCAAATTGTTTGTCTAATGTTTGTGTTATTTGAAATTGATTTAAGTAGGGTCTTTTTTAGGCTTATATGCTATCATGGTAGCAGGCCCTTTATTTTTAGCTAGTCGCTAAAAATAAAGGGGAAAAATAAAGGATGTTCTTCGTTTGTGCCCTTTCCTCCAACAAAACGCTTGCTGCATATGTATGTGAATTTAGTAACTTTTAACCGGGTTGAACTGTTGTGAAGGCCGACAGCACAAGTGTACCCATCGCACACACATTTCTCCTTGGCAGTCTTGAGTTTCGGGAAATTAATGAAGAAAACATCCTTCATATGCGGTCTATCAGCGTACCTCGAGTCACTGTTGCACGTTCCATAGCAACAATGTTTAAAAACCATGGTCTTAGATTTGGAAAAAGCAGTCGTTTTAGCGAGTAAAATCCAGTGTGATGTACAGTGAAACAGTGGAGGACAACGTGATATGACGTCACACTTAGATGGTTCTAAAAATACATCGCTCGCGGAGCGCTATTAGATTATTTTCCAAAATTGTTCAGCCCTACTACAAACGTAAGCTTTGTTTTTTTATTTGGGAAAAGAAGCAAAGAAATGATTCATCCACTTTAACTCGATCTCCATTAAAGTTGGTGGTTGTAACGTGACAAGACATTTGGATGTGCTAACTCAGGCTAGGAGACTCACGCTAGGTTTTAGTCAGGAAAACAGAAACGCCGTCTTACCTTCCTGCGTTAGCTAGTTGACACTGAAACAAACGATCACTTTCCTGGAAGAAAAGGCGACAAGACGCAATCACTGACATGTCAGCACCGATTGAACAGGTCAAGGAGGTAATAACAAATAAAACAAATAAAAAAGAAAAACAAACCAGCTGCTGAAAATAAATTAATTAATAAATAAATAAAGATTTGACAAAACAGACAAATGGATGGACGTGTTAGAAGGCGGTGATTCGTGTCGCCGTTTTTCATGCTTCAGATCGCCGGACAACATCTGGAGCGTAACACAGAGACAGCTGGGGGGGGGTTTGGGGACGCGTTAAAGCGGACAGCATGAAGAGACGTGCAGGTCGACGTGAACATGAGGGGCGTTGTGGTTAACACGTGACGAATGGAGAGCCGGAGCGGTTTGTTACGGATGGGCGTAAAAAAAAGCAGAGACCAGGTGACAGCAGCCAGCCAAGATGGCGACGTGCAGCACTGAGGACAACCAGGAGGGCTTGTGGGAGAGAAATTAAAGAGACGGAAGACGGCGGGGACACACAGATTGGGACGAGGCGGCTCTTACGAGTCACTTGGACTCTTGTGAGCTGTCTGCGGGGTTTTCTCCCCCCGGCGGGTCGGCGGATGAAGGCGACAGGGGCTCAGGTGGAGGCATGGGCAGAGGCAGGGGGATGGGCTTACTCTGCTCCGCTGGGCTTTCTGGACCCAGATCAGATGCTGGCTGGATTATGATTACAGTCGTACCTGTTGGATCGGGACAGGAAAATCCTCAAGTGTGCGTCCATTTTAATCCTGCGCTGATGCAAGCCAGTGAAGCAGCTTAATGTAGTTTAATACGAGCACCAGAGCCACTCCCGATGCTAACTCACATTTTATTAGATTTTCCAAACAGATCAACAAACAAACCTCTTTTATATTCAGAAAGGTTCTTCATGCATCAAGTTTTATTTACTTACCGTCACATTTAATCAGTAGAAAATCAAACCCTGGCAGCTGTGATTAACCAACATATAACCTGCTGCTATTATTCTCACTCATCTAAAAAAAATATTCATATTTATTTGGTAAATAATTTGAGAACATCCATCATTGATGTTTTGGAGTGTTTTGAACAAAATCATAATTATTGGCAGCCCATTACTCTTCCAAACGGGAAAGAAGGTTTAGCTTCTGATAAACTGATGTCAGCAGGTCTGCAGAGCAGCAGCCAGACACCATCCACGCGCATCGGCAGCCATGACAGGTCACGGCTTTTCTGTTCTACCGCTACAAACATGAAATGAAGGTCAGATAAGAAGCACACGGGGGAAACTTTCAGCTGCAAACACATCAGATGAAGATGAAGCTTCTCTGTGGAGAAGCCCTTCATCCCTTATGATGGGGGCAGAGTTGTGATGCTGTGGGACCTGGGAGCCTCGTGGGCGTGCTCAGCATCATTTTTATTTTTTATATTTTATACCGCGACATTTTAACTAAACATCTAGTAGGTAAAAATAAAAAAAATAGGATCTTTATTTGGTCTTTCAGCAGGAAGTAAATCAGCCGTCTCAGTCCACTGATCTACACCCCAAAGAAAAATTAATGCTTCTTACGACGGCCTGAACAAATGTACTCAATTAAGGCTCCGGTATTTCCCATAAAAGGTTTCTCCATTATGGGCTTTTTTCCTCTAATAAATGTCTAAAAAAAAAAAAAAAAAAAAAAGGGGGGGGTTATAATCGTGAAGGTGCTTCACTGGCTGCATGTTGACAAATCAACACTGAGATTTGACAGATTTTGACTCGTCTGAACAGGGAAAAAAAAAAAAGAAAAAAAAAAAACAATCGTTTGGTAAAAGTTAACGTTCACTGACACGCAAACACTAAGACTTAACTCACTGAAACTTGAAGATAGATAGATACATAGATACATAGATACATAGATAGATAGATAGATAGATAGATAGATAGATAGATAGATAGATAGATAGATAGATCTCAAAACTACTCTTTAAATGACCCACAATCAATGTCAGTGTATTTGATACTCCTATTAGTGCAGAAAATGGGACAAAGTGATCAAAGTACGTTAAACTGATAATAAATACTGATAATAAATAATAAATAATACAGACAGACAAACACACGGAGCCCAGGGCGCTCACCTCCGTCCTGGTCCGCTCTGATCTGAGCCTCCAGGTCTTCCGGGTCGACGTACTGGTAGCTCTCGTCGTCGTCGGGGGGTTTGCACTTCCCGCAGCAGAAACAGCAGCAGCAGCAGCAGCAGCAACACGTGAACAGTGTGCAGCACAGCACCAGACTCTGCAGGGATCAGCATGCATGACAGATTTCTCTTTTCAGCTCTCACACACTTTCATCTTCATCTCTAAACTGTTGACAGTGAATTGGAGATTTATCCCCCCCCCACCTCCCAGATTATGAGTTATTCTGCACAGGCAGAGCGGCTGGGACACTGAGGTACTGTGAACTTGTCATTTAAGAAACAAACTGCTATGGTGACATAATAAAGAGCTTAATAACCTCTGGCTGCCTCTGTTTACGTTACACGGCTTTACGCTGAGCAGACGCTGCTGATCTATGGCGGCTTTAATCTAAGTTTTTGGCAGTAAAACAAGTGTCTACGAGGATGAACCGGAGGACGGCGTCAGGGTTTTCCACAGAGTCTGAAACTGCTGAGTTGCACAAAAATAATCAAAAGAAGCACCAAGAGTTAAAAAACTGCAGCTCTGCATTTATATATGTCTTAAATATGAGCTACATTTGCCTAATTATTTAAAAATAAATCACCAATAACTGATAAAACACAGAAGGATAATCACTGTGTCGCAGGTTTGTTAATTTAATAAAATTTAGCCTGATTTTTGCCCAGATCTCCTCCTTCCCAGAGACGCTGATTATCGCTGCATCTCTTAAGATAATCTTAGGACATTTTCCTGCTGTGTGGTGAGTTAAGAGCGGTCGGGTCGGTGGAACGTCAGGACCGCTCCGACCTCAAATCGGGGACGTTCAGCATGTTGGACCGTCCTCCTGAAGACAAACGAGCTGAATGTGACGTTCAGCCAATCAGAAAGTGCGGTGAGGGATTCACCGAGAGAAAAAAAACAAATCAGCTCCTTATATCAGCGCAGCAGGCGTAGAGACTCCAGCCACGTTGCCTCCACTTCCTTAACCAACGACTTTTCTTTCTGTTAGGTTTTTTTTTAGCATTATTCTCCCCCATCATCCATGTTTATTTACTCTGAACTCACGTTTTATCTGGAGAGGATTCGCACGATTTGCCGTCTGACATCTGAATGATCTAAAGCTGTCTGAGTGGACGCCACACGCTCTACGACCAAACCCGTTTTATCTTGTGTTTCTTTATCGTTACGCGTCTCTCAGGCTTCGACAATCCGGCCGTGTGAACCAAACTTTATTTTATTCCAGTAGGGCTGGGCGATATGGATTAAAAAAATAAATCTCCGATTTTATCATACCAAATCCGATTAATCGATTTTTTTTGTTTCTTTTTGTTTCATAAAAAGAAATTAAAGAAATTATTTTAAAACCTTGCTTTTATGTCAAGCATTTTGTCTGGGAGTTGACCTGAATTCAAAGTGCAACTAAAAACAAGCTGTGAAACATGCTTGTAAAACAAGATGGCAGCCGTGCCATTATAAACAATGAAAATATAACAAAACATTTGCTGCTAGTGGTATTACACATTGAGCTAAGAACAGGCTTCACTGCACTTGTGAACTTCAAACTAAGTTTAAAAAAAAAAAGGAAATAACTAAATGAAGTACCTCGTATTATGGTAAAAAAAAGTTTCCACTTAACAATATTTTGACAATACATTTTCCTAAACATATATTCAGCATCACATGCTGTTCTCTTCATGGAAACCCAATGAGTGTATTGGCAAAATAAAATCCAGATTTTCCAAAAATGAAATCTTAAAGAATTGTAAATTCGAATTAATCGATTTATCGCCCAGACCTATATTCCAGAACCAAATGAAATATGATCTTTTTTCACTACAGAAACTAAACTAAAAATACCATCTTTGGATGTTTGTAACTTCAAATTTTGTGTCACCGCATGGATAAAACTTACCTGAATATTCTTAATCAGAATCAGAAATACTTTAATAATCCCAGAGTTCTTTTTATTATTTTTTTAGTATATTCAGAATAGTAATTATTAATATTCACCTTTAACAAGCCGTCTATACCGTCTAGGTTCTAACGTGCATCTATTTCAGCTGTGACCAGAGAAAACGACGCCACTGACCTTAAACCACCATTTGGACATGAGGAAGTAATATTTGACGCTCTCCTCTCCGAACTGTTCGGAGACGTAAAGGCCCATGGAGCCGTACTCGTCGTAAATCCTTCGCTTGTTGTCATCGTTCAGAATGGAGTTGGCGTTGTTGATCTCCTTAAACTTCTCCGCCGCGTCTGGGTTGTCCGGGTTCTTGTCCGGGTGGTACTTCAGCGCCAGTTTTCTAAACAGAGAGGAGACGATCCAGAGACGGTCAGAGGCTCAGACTGACTCTGAAATAACGTTTCGTTTTTATTTTTATAAAAGCACAGATGTCCATCGCTGCTTACTTCTTCACGACTAACCACAACCCCCACAAATTTAAACTCCTCGCACACATTTTCATCTTAATAATGTGTTAAAGATCAGTTTAATAAATAAATAACTTATTTTAGTAGGAGAGTTTTGCACTTTAACGCCCAAATGGAGATAAAATATTAAGATGTGTTGTCGTTAAAACCTCATGCAACCCCAGAGAGATTTGGTCATATTTAAAATGTATTTATTCTTTATGTCTTAAAATAAAACATGTGACCACTAGTAATATTCGTGTTTGATTTTATTAGGTGTGTTTAATTATTACAGTATTTTGTTACCATAATTGACATTGTATGAACCACTGAGCTATATAATACACTGGAGTGCTGATTTTGCTGAAAAACTGAAGTCACTGGCCGCCATCTTGCTACTCCCTACTCTCACAGAATCCCATAGGATTTGGTTGCAACAACAAGCAGTTTTCTGGCTGAGTGAAAACGTTTCACAGGTAATTCTACAGTCTGTGGATGTACTAACACTATCAACTACTAGGAAATTAGGTGCTGAAATATTTTACATGTTATTCATATTAAATATACATATATGTATATATATAAATATTTGTACATGTATATATGTATATATGTATACATATATGTAAATATATGTTTTTGTATATTGTTATTTATATATTGATAAATGTTATATATATATATTTAAGTGCAAAATATTTCAGCACGTCTTTCTCAGTACTTGATAGTTTTAGAACATAACATAAAAGTATATGGCATTTGACATTTTAAAAGTCTTAAGCCCCCCCTGAACATGAGAAAATCCTCGTTATTCGATGCTGTAGCGCACATATTCCCTAGTTACTGGGGGAAATAGGGAGTACCAATATGGCGGCTGGTGGCTTCAAAGTGACTCATTCTAAGAGCGGCTATTAGCACTCCAGTGTATAATATAGCTCAGTGGTATGAACCTGCAGGCTTGCCTTTCACACTGCTGCCGTTTCCTCACTGAGGGACATTTTACTTTTTATTCTATTGAAGCTGGATAACGCAACAAATGAACTCCCCATAAGAAAGGAAATGCATTCTTTAAACAAATAAAACAAAATCATTCCCCCTTTTATGAGGTGACAGAAACAGGCACCTAAATGTGGCAGAAGCAGAAAACCTACGATGAGAAACATTTATCATTGAGTTTAAGGAACTACTACGACCCGGCAGAAACCAAACCTTTGAAAACGAACAGCGGAGACTCTGTAAAAACAGGTAATTTGTTCAGATTAGCGCAGGTTCACCTGTACGCCTTCTTAATCTCCTCGGCCGACGCTCCTTTCTCCAGGCCTAGGACCTTGTACACGCTCTCCCCGGAGGTGGACATCTTCCTCTGGGGTCGGGCAGAAGTCTGTTCAGCCATGGCTCACCTCTGCATAAAAACACATGGACCGCATTACAGGAAACAGGGAACGTAAAAACACTTCCATAAATCACTTTTATGGAAGTGATTCCTTATTCAAATGCTGTGAAATGAGAGGAGCTGCAATAATTTTTATTAAAAAAAAGAGGATTTTAAATGTGAAACACCTCATTTTTATGTCATTCTGAGAATTCATGCTTCCCTTTTAACTTATTTTGTTGCTTCACTGTTTAGCTACAAGTTTAATATTGAGTTATTGTCATGTTAAATCATCTTTATTCTGGCTCTTTCTCATAAAAACCAGAGGAGGTTTACAGGCTGCTGGTCACTTTGCAGCCTGTAAACGTATGAAGGAGGCGCCGGGTTCACATTTATTATAATTTAGCGTTTATCTGCTTTTCAGCTAATGGTTTACAGCAGTTCTCTAATTTAATCAAAGCTCTTAATAAAAGGCCAATAACCCAAATAGATGTGAGCTGTTTGGGCTCAAAATTCATGGCCGTGCTTCACAGTGAGATGATTGTAGAAACAAACACATAACAGGCCCAAAAACACGTTTTTAAAAAAGTCTGATTAGTCCAGGCTCCACCAATCAGGACGTTCCAGAGAAAAAACACATTCACGCTTACAGAAAATAATCATTATAAGAATAAATAGATTAAAAGGAGCCATTAGCTGCAGCTGCCTGGTGTTCAGAGATCAAAGGCACTGAGAAAAACATAATTTCAGTTAAACACAAGTGAGATTTGAGCTTTTTTATGAGAAATATAGTCACATATAATGGTTAAAAAAAAATAAATAAAAAAAAGGAAGAAGGCTGGAGCAAATGGGGATGAATTGGTGAGGAGCCAGACATTAGATTCTTCATTACAGAAACAATTAAAAAAAAATAATGATTAGTTTTTGTTACATTCATCAAGTTACAGAGATAAAATAAATAAATAAATGCATCCATCGTCTGTCAAAGCGTCATCATTTAACTAGAACACAGACAGGAGGACTTTTTACTGATCGGCGGCACAACAGAGGGATTCCTGGTGAACCGTGGCAGCGGTACAAACCAGCACGTCTATTACTCAGCCGCGCAAATAATGCCACAGCGGTCGTTGACTAAAGAAGATTACATTTTGCTGATCTAACAGATTATGCGTCCAAGTCTACGTCAGAGAGGGCCGTTCGGGGCTGGAGAGCTTCATGAAGCAACAAAACCACTCATACCGCCACACAGCTACAAGAGAAATAATAAATAAATAATAAAAATAAATGGTCCTAAAGAAGCTGGCAGAGGAAAATGTTCATCTCCAGGCAGAATATCCTCCTCTGCCAAATAAAAAGCAAACGATCGGATATTTATTACATGTAAATAATCAATCAGAGTCATCTTAGACAATAACTAATAGAAATGGAGGCTGTAAGCATTAGAGCGTCACATGAACTTAGTCAATAACAGATAAAAGATGCTATAAATAAAAGGAAATGTTGGCATTATCAACTCTTTACTGACCAGGGTTGTCAAAAATATTGATACTTTTCAGAGTATCGATATTTTTGACACTCTGCAGTGCAAAAAGAACTAAAAATAAGTAAAATTTTCTTGAAATTAATGTATATGCCCTTGATTTGAGCAGGTAAATAAGACTATTTGCCAATGGAATGAGTATTTTTACCCCTAAAATAAGATAATTAGATATACTGCTCTTGAAATAAGAAGATGGAGATGAATTGTTCCTATTTTAAGTACAAAAATCTTATTCCATTGGCAAATAGTCCTATTTACCTGCTCAAATCAAGGAAAAATACTTTAATTTCAAGAAAGAAAATTCTTATTTTTAGGTCTATTTTTGCAGTGTGTATCCGGATACAATACTAATGTGGCGCAGTATTGATGCTAAACATTTTAGCATAGGAGGAAACATCTGGGTTCCAACAACTTCTCATGCAGCTCAATCCACAGTACCGTATTTTTCGGACCATATGGTGCACCATTAATTATTGAGAAAGTTTAAGGATTTTAAGCGAGCCTTATAGTCCAAAAGATTTGATATGTTCTTCCTTCACCAAACCACTTCAGGGATACTTTCTGGATTAGTTGCACTTTTAAAGAATAATACCTCAGACCATCTTCAAACATGTTCAAATTGCCTCATATTTGAGTTATTTTGGATTTATTTGCACATTTATTAACTGGCATCTGTGTCAAGAAAGCAAGTTCCATGCCGAGATAGAAAATGTGTTTTTCATGTTAATAAAATATTTTTTATGCCTTTAATTACTTTTTTCTTTTTTTTATAAAATTGGCAAGTTATAGAAAATGGTATCAAGCATCAAACATTTTCCTGGGTATTGTTATTGAGTTTAAAATTTTGGTATTGTGACGAACCAAATACTGTATTTGCATTTGAATTTCTAGGGCAGGTATGAGCTTCTGCTTCTATAATGAACATAAGGAAAAATACCAGGGTTTCATGCTATAATAAAACGTTTTAAATTATGTAAAAAAAAAAAAAAATTAATCTATTAGAATAATTATTCCTACTGTTGCAACATAAAACATTATTACAGCTATGCTAGCGTAGGGCTGGACGATGTGGCCAAAACTTTTATACATTTCTTAATTTCAGTCGATACGATATAAATCACGATATCCATATAAACTAAATAAAAAGCCTCAGAACGACTGCAAACTGATGACATTTTGCCATGTTTACAAACTCCTCCAATATATTTTAGAAATATTTGCTTTAAAAAACGCAAAACACCATAAAACCCAGAACGTCAGTCAGTAACAAATGCTGTACTCATAAACCATAATGTATACTGAAATACAGGAAATGTCATACCACCTTTTTTCAATAGTTATATTCCGCATATTAATATTGATTTATTATCCACCACTATATTAATGCGATATAAAACCTACATTATTCTGATACAGATGTAGAATAAGCAGCTGCTACATTTAGTAGATAAACGCTTCTTGCTGAATGTCATCTTTACGTTCTGCTCTTTAGAGTAAAACAGCATATTATGATATTAGCTGGTAGTTTGGACGCGTTATCCACCATTAACATTCAGTAAGCTGCTTAACAGAAATGCCACTCCATCGCCCCTCAGCTGGAGTTTAAATACAGCCTCGGTTTAATCAGAATGAGAGGCGTTCTGCATCATAACTCTACATGCTCTTTGTAAAGTTGCCCAAGCTTCTCTCATAATAATTCAATTATACTTTAACTGGTTAAGCCTCTTTATAGCTTACATAGCTAATTTAGTACAATATGAAAATATTATAGATTTAAATGTCAAGCATGAAAAACTGCAATGATTTTTTTTTATTTATTTAAAAAGGCGACCATACGGATTTACTTTAAAGGAGCTATAAGTAATACTGACACCTTGTGGCTCAAATCGGTACAACAGCTTCCCGATCACAACAATCTAATATGCCGTTTTTTTAAACGATATGTTGCTGTTGTGAATTTTTACTTCCTCAGGACATATGATGTTATATTCTGCTCCATTTCTGGTCCACTTCTCTTACTGGCTTCAATGCTTACAGGCTGCTGCTCTTTTCCCAAGATAAAATACCAAATGCTGTTTGAGGAACCCTGGGAACTCTGATGTGATTGGCTGAGGAACCAGGAAGTAAACATGGGCTACACTCTGAACAGAAGTAGTTCTGGACCGTACCTCTAGGTTTGAAAGGAGAAAAACACGACCAAGACATTGTTGATGGAGAGGACTGGTGGTTTATAAGGAATGTTACTTCTATCTTAGGTGAGAAATGAAAACAATTTAGGTTGATTTTACTATAAATATCTTACTTATAGCTCCTATAACATAAATGAATGTTTGCAGGATTTCTGCCTGTTTAATCAAACAGCAGGAAAACTGCATAGCAGCTTTTTACATTTTTTAATGTGTGTACTAGCAATGCTAAAATATTTTTTGCAAACTGCATCACGTTTCAATTCCAAGCAACGGAAAACGATAAAAAAGTAACTTGTCATAGTAAATTTGTTTAAACAATTGATTGCATGTTTGCAAAAGACAATCTGCATTTATCTACTGCCGTTTAGCCCAGAGTTCTTCCCCAAAACCCGTTTATAAAATCAAAATAAGGCATCCATTTGTCTGAGACAATTACGCCTGCAACAGGAGCTTTATTACATTAGATTAATGTGTTTGGCTGCACATTACAGCGTTTTGACTAGCATTAAACTCCCAGCTTTGGAAAGTGTTTCACAGAGAAAGTGCAGAGGACGACAATAATCCAGCAGTGTTTGAGTAATAAGCTCTGTTGCACGTTTCCTGGGAAAATCCTCTGAATGAGTCCAAAAGCAGCTTTGCTTCTATTGGCCCTCATCTAATTAGTTAAGATTCCCGCGATGCTTACATTCCTTTCACAACTGCACCAGATGGCACTTTCTCTCGCTGACTCTTAAAATGGGTCACTGGGACCAGAGACCAGAGAACGCCTCAGAGGAACCCCAGGATGACAGCAGAACGTCACGGTCAGACTTATCCTTCAACATTTACGAACCACAACAGGTCACACTTTTATACATTCACACTGCAAAAACTGAACTAAAAATAAGCAAGATTTTCTTAAAATCAGTGTGTTTTTTCCTTGATTTGAGCAGGTAAATAAGATTATCTGTCAATGGAATAAGATTTTTGCAGCTAAAATAGGAACAACTCATCTCGGTCATCTTATTTCAAGTGTAATTTATCTAATTATCTTATTTTAGGGGTCAAAATACTCATTCCATTGGCAGATCATCTTATTTACCTGCTCAAATCAAGGACAAATACATACATTTCAAGAAAATATCACTTATTTTTAGTTCTCTTTTTGTAGTGCAGAACTAAGGTGGGGCGACGATGCAAACAGCTCATAAAGTACTTTTTGTTTGTTAAAAATGAAAGGTTAACATTTTAATACATAGATAGACCACAATAACTTCAGTTTATAAGCATATACCTATATTAGGATTGAAAACTTAGGATTTCCTCTCCTAAAATGTAAAGTTCACACATGAAAACATAACGTGTGTCAGATCTGGACGGCGGGGGGGGGAAAAGCTGACAGGAGCATATGTTGTTGACAGTGTAGATGCGTTCCAGCTCACCGGAGCTGAAACGCTTTAATCAAGCAGACGGATTTACGCTTCGTCGTGAACGCACATTTCACATTGGCTGATGTTTGGGAAAAACCGAGGCAGCGGCGTGCTTTCAATCAGCCGTCCGACCACAGCAGCAACGAAGCGAGCCGCAGCAGACGCGTTTGTCCAGAAATGTTGGAGCGCGCCACGGGTCCAGATGGCGTTCCTGCCGGAGCCAAGATGGCCGACGTGAAGCTCACCGGAGGTCTTTCTACACGACATCCAGAGAAGGAACAGAAACATTTCTGATAAAGGAGGCGACCGCCCCGCTAAACCCATGGATGGGGTATTGCTGAGCCGGGTCCATTAGCTTAATTAGCTTAATGGAGCGACTTCAATCTTTAGGATTCAGGACTTTTAAACACGTCTGTAATGCTGCTTTGGTTATAATACTGATGTGAAGCGTTTCTAGTTCAACCTTTCTATGGTTTTTCCACATTTTGTTGCACAAAAAAAGCAAATCTGCACACATCAAAATATTTATTCATCCTTACAGTCCCTGGAATCACTTAATATCTTAACATCCTGCTTGGAGATAAAACACATGTAAGGCATGTGGGAAGAATACACTGCAAAAAGGGAACTAAAAGTAAGTGAAATTTTCTTGAAATGATTGTATTTTACCTTGATTAGAGCAGGTAAATAAGACTATTTGCCAATGGAATAAGATTTTTGCACTTAAAATAAGAACAATTCATCTCCATCATCTTATTTCAAGTGCAGGAAAACTGATTATCTTATTTTAGACATGATTTGTTCCTATTTTAAGTGCAAAAATCTTATTCCATTGGCAAATAGTCTTATTTACCTGCTCAAATCAAGGAAAAATACAATGATTTCAAGAAAGTTTCACTTACTTTTAGTTCCCTTTTTGCAGTGTATTTTTCCCACATGTGCAAGTAAAGATTTCTTGAAATTAGTGTATTTGTCCTTGATTTCAGCAGGTAAATAAGATTATCTGCCCAAGGAATAAGATTTTTGCACTTAAAATAAGAGCAACTCATCTCCATCTTATTTTAAGTGGACATCAAATTATCTTATTTTAGGGGTAAAAATACTCATTCCATTGGAAAATCGTCTTATTTAACTTCTCAATTCAAGGGAAAAAATGTATTATTGCTAACCAGAGTCAGATTTTTGAGTGCATTGTACCACATAAAGTCAGTCAGTAAGCACAATGGTAATCATATATAAGGCGCCTCGTACATTTTTTAAAGAATTTAAGGATTAAGTGTGCCTTATAGTGCGAAAAATACAATCCATGGTGATTTTTTTTTATCAAAATCACTTGATTATATGTTCCCTGAAGGAACAAAAAGAGTTTAAAAAGGCTATTAATAGCAGAGAAGCCTAAGAGCATCTGTTATTGGTTTGCTGCCAACTCAAAAGCTTCTCTTCAAAGACACCAACTGAGGGAGGAATCATGTGAAGGCCGCAGCCAGCAGCTCTTATTGAGATCGTAGTCTGGCAAAACAGCATCTTAAGACAGCTCCCAACACTTGGTACAAAAATAAACGATCACGAATGTTAAAAATATCTCTGGCAGAGCTCCAGCAAGCAGCTCCGGGCAAAACGAAGGTAAAAACAAACCGAGCGTGAAACCAACAACCGCTGCAGCCTTAAACTAACCTGGACATTTACACCAGGGCTAAAGAGCTGCTAAAAACCTAAACATGCAGCTTAAACTATTCCTCTTTCATTTGAGCCAAACGACGCTTTTATAAACGAAATCTGAAAAAAAGGTAGAAAACCCAACGAGAAGCCGCCAATTTACTCCTCCTAAAAGAAGCTGAACTGGAAAACACGAATAAAGATGCATCAAAATATGACGCAGTTTAGCGAAACTGATGGGAAAATAAAGACGCTCCGGTTAATAAACGGCCGCATTGTTCAACGGGACGACGGACTGCAGCCTCTGACCTGCAGGAAAACCTCTTAAAAAACAAACAAGAGAGCATGAATTGTGCTATATGGCAATATTAAAGAAAAGCAGGATGCATTCGGACACAGATTTGGGTCAAAGAGAACCGAGAACAATGGGAGACGGAGAGGCGGGCGGGGTTCTGTTGGCGGATAACTGGGCCAAGATAGCCGGGTTGAAGTCAGGTGAATGATGTCCGCCGAATAAATCAATCTAGAAATGAGCAGATTACGTTACGTAAGCCCCGCGGTCCTTTACATGGAGTTCTGTTAAAGATGCCGACGCTTTGTCTGCAAGTTCCTACGTTCTGAATGATTTTCATCACCAGAACTGTGACAAATCCACACGGCTCACTAATTTAGTTTGGAACGGTGAGCTTCAAAAGTTTGTCTTTGTTTAGAGGGAATAAGACACCAAAGACAAAAGGAAGTTATCTTTACTGAAGATCAGATTCAGGCCGGGATTAAAACCTAACCCTGAGTAAACAAAGACGTTTATTTAAGCACAAATGTCCATAGACTTGTTTTCCGGGCCTTTTAAATCTTTTTTCAGAGCATTTCCCCCGCACACCTATTCCTTACCCATCTTCATTTATAATAGCCCGTTTCTGCCTTTTAATTTTAAATTTAACGCTGTGTTGTTTACTTGGCAATTCATCGTGCAATTACCTGCAGCGTTGTGGTTAATAAAGGGATTTTAGCCTTTATTTAAAGTTTAAAAAAAAAGAGTTATGTGACAGAACCACAGCTACTGAAGCCGCCTTTGGAACATATTTACTGTAAAAAGTTTGCAGACCTTGGTCTTTCTTTGTTTTCCCGCTGTAACGCACGGGGGTTACTGAGTTTTAAATAATTTCCCCACACATCGTCGAGCTCTGCAGACAACCAGGAATAAAACAAAAGAAATCAAGAACAAACGTGGACGATTTTCCCTGCCGTGCAAACCCTTTTGGCCCGTTTTGGAGCTCTTTGTCCACTCCCATGGCAGAAACACGTTTTTTCCTTTAACATATTTAAAACTTAAAAGGCTTCAGGTCCTCTGAAGTGCTGAGGCTTATCCTGAAGACCTAATAGTTAACATCTGGGTCCGTAATGCTTAGAAGAGGCCTTGGTTCCGGATCTTGCTTCCTGATTTAAAGCCGTTTTTAGTCCTTGTATCGGGTTGCTTACTTCTATATTATTCCTCGCCAAAAACAACAAAAGAAACTGTGAAAAAGATCTATTGTTCGCCAAATATTTGCTTTACTAATCACTCTGGGAAAGTTAGTTTAGAATCCAAACAATTGGTTTTTATTGATGTGAATAAACCGTCATTAATGGCCCCGTAAGTCTCACACAGGCTTTCAAGGGTCAAAGTAAAGTAATCAGCTGCTACCCAGACTATTTATTTTACCCCCTGCACAGCCTAAAACAAATTTAAATAACTTGCAATACTATTTTTAAAGGCACTTTTAAATAAAAACTATTATTTTCAAGCAACAGAAAACACTAAACACACCTTTTTATTCTGTACAACTTGACCAAAATAAAAACGCTAGCCTCCTCAATGCGCCAAATTGTAAAGAATAAATAAAATGATATTACTTATATATACTTAGATTACTTAATATAAAGATGGCTCTGCAACAGCTACAGAAACAAAGCTTCATGTGTCCAAATCGTTACGCAAAGATTTATAATCCTCAATGTTATTATAGACGTGGAAGAAATAAAGATCGGTTCTCCAAATCCTTTGAAGGTTTGAGAGGTTGTGAGCTCGATTCCCACACATTGTGCTCAGAGGCAGTGTGCTCTTAGCGAGCAGACATTATTTAAGTCCTGGGTGCTGTTTGGGGGGATAATGAGGGAAGAAACGCCGCTCGGTTCCCGTCTGGTTGTCCTTGCGGAGCTCTAATCCTTTCCTAATCCCACCACCACCCCTCCCTGCAAAGGGGATAACTCCTTTCCATTTTACACCTCCTCATTCATAACAGGAACCATTTTTTTTTTCTTTTAACCTCAGCAGCCGTTTCTACTCATTTCTTTCCCCCCTCCTCCCCAATATTTCCGCCGGGTTTCGTTACGCTAACTCCAGCCGTAACTCCAAAACGCCCACACAAACTCTACGGATATTATACGTCATTTTTTTTAAACAAAAACAATTACAATTCAGTAACAAAAATAAATAAATAAAATAAGCACATTTCAACCCGTATTAGTCCATTTAAGCTGCGCTAGTTTGAGCCGTTAGCTAACGCTAAGCTAGCTAGTAGCGAGCGTCCGGGCAGAAAGAGCCTCACCTTGAGTAAACTGAACACCGTGTATCCCGCTGTCCGGTTAACTGGACCATAGAGGCATCCGGTTTGATGGCTCAGACGGCGGTTAACGGGTCAGAAACGAGCTTCCGTTATTCCGGTAACGAGGCAGTGACAGACCGCTACCTGCCTGCCTGCTTGCTTGCCGGGTCGCTCCTCCTTCCAGGAAATAAAGGATGAGGAGCCACGATGATGCGTTCAAGGCCCAAATCCGCTTATCGGGAAAAACGTTGATCATGGATAAAAAAAAATAATACTTTATGTGGACAATTTTTTTTAAATATAACGCTAATTATGCGATTTTATATATAAATTGAAGGATTTATTTAAAGTAATTTTAAATAGATATGTCTAGTATTAATCTGCACACATAACAGAAGCTCAGCTTTTGAATGAAGTTATTTGTTAAAAAAGGGTTACAAGTTTTTTTATTTTCCTGCTGACTCATAGTCAACAGCTGTGGCTTACAATGAGTTAAGTTCTTTCCCCCAACAGTTTTAAGAGCTCCATTGTTGGTTCAGAGGCTCGATACGTTATAAAAAGATCTCAAACACATTAACACGTTGATTTCTGCCATAACTGTTGCTACAGGTGCGAGCATTGGGTATAAATAAATAAATTCACAGTTGTTCAGTGTTGTTTCCAAGCCCTTGAGTTGTTAGCAATAGAGCTTTGCCATTTTTTAAATATTTTTTGGAAAAAGTTTAAAAATAAACAAACTAATTTGACCTTTAGCTATTTTTCTTATGTCCCTGTTACCATAGACATCATATACGCAGGTTCGCACGTCAACGTCACCGCCATATTGCATGTGGCAGAAAAAAGTTTAATTCTGTTGTGGTGAGCGTGGATCAGAGAAGATGCTTCATTCCTGTGCTGCATGGAAAAGTATTCTGGCTGATTTCACTACTTGTATCTGCCTTCTATAAACTAAGGCTGCACCATGTTGCAAAACTGGACACACTAAAGCTGCAGAGTGGCAACACTAGAAAAAAAGCTGTGCAAGACAATTCTTTTTCAAGGTTTTTAGTTTGCATACAGTACAGACTACTGTATTTAGACATAGATGTGCATATATAGATTTTCAAGTATTATAAATAAGTCAAATAAATAGGTGTGTGATTTTATATATATATATATATATATATATATATATATATATATATATATATATATATATATATATATATATATATATATATATATGTGTGTGTGTGTGTGTGTGTGTGTGTGTGTGTATGTATATATATATTTGTGTGTGTATATGTGTATGTGTTATGAATATAAGGATCAATTTGTTAAATCTAAACATTGTGGTCTTCATTATTTCATTAAACCGTGTCACATGTGAAACTTTAGGAACAGACTTTTTGGGGGAGTATTAAAGAGGTAAAATTACTAATATGAGAAAAAAGGACCTAGGACAATAAAGTAAAAAAAACACAAAAGTGATGTTATGAGAAAAACGTCATATATTGAGAATTAAGAGCGAACATTTCCAGAATGTTCACAGTTTGCAGAATTATTACTCCTGGAGTAATAGGGCCAGGTTAGATTATTTTAATTATTTTTATTCTTTACGAAAATAAATTCAGGAGAATGATGCTAAAGGGATACGAAAATAAACTTGTAATATTGCAAAAATAAAAATATTACGAATACAAAGTATATATAGAGATTAAAGTCCCTCTGATACTGTTTAAGTGACTGAGTAACTGCCGATTTGCCACATTTAACATGGCGGACGCTCTGACGCATCGCAGCATAGGCAGAACCCGCCCAATGACGGGTCTACTCTTATATTATGTCTATGCCTGTGACTCTTTTGTCCTGGAAACTACAACAAATAGTAAATCCTTTTATTTGCAAACCACTAACAAAATAGGTTTCCTATTACATGATTATTTGCAAATACAAATGTTTCTATTTGGTGACCTTTTTAAATGTTTTAACTGCACACAAAAAATAAATCTGGGAAACAATAAGCAAGAATCACAAAAGTTTAAAAATTTGTCATTTAATTATTTTTTTAATGTTGACTAATAAAATAAAATAAAAAGTAGAGTACCCCAAATTGCCATTATGATTCCTTATTTACCATTGATCACAATTAGAATATATATACTAGATCAGGCGTCACCAACACGGTGCCTGTGGTGAGCACCAGGTAGCCCCCAAGGACCATATGTGGCACCCTCAAGCCTGTTAGAAAAATAGCACAACCCTCCGATGACCTGCATTTATAATATTTTATTCTGTTGCTCTTCCTTTTCAATCATAGTTGTAGTTACATAGATTTATTTATTTTACAGTACAGGTAGTATGACACAGTAGCAATGAAGAAGCTCTCAGTTTCAAAACGGTTGGTACCTCCTCTAATACCCCTGTACTAGATTAAGTTGATCTCATTGGAAAGGTCTTCATTTTGCCTAACCAGTGACACAGCTGCTTTCATTAGTTTTAAAAACAAAGATTTATATTTAGAACTCTAATTTTGCACTTTAACACTAACAGCAATTTCACCAGACCTAGACTCTGGCTCCTATCAGCATTTCTTTCTTACAATTTTACAAAGCAGGTCTAAGGATGAAACTGAATTTCTGTGTGTTTTTTTTCTTTTTACTATCATGAAAAGAAAAAAAAAAAGTTTATTTTTGTTAGAATATTTGGCTCTATATAATATGCATAGTTTGTGATATCAAATCTTGATCCAGACGTTTTCTACATTTTCTACCATTTAAACATATATACATAGTTAAAATTATGTTTGTCATTCAAGCATCTATGACAGATTCACTTCAACATAGTGATGCTTTGGAAAAATCTCTTTATTTTCCGCATTTCAAGTTCTTCAACACTCAACTTACGTCACCGTGTGGACTAAGAAAAGTTGTTCTCTAAACGGTTACAGTCCAAGAGAGCGTTGACAAATGCAGTAAATAACCATAAACACAGGCAAGGGTAGAAGAACACCTGTGTGCTTTTATTTTTATTGATGCTGTATGTTTAAGGAATATTCCAGTGAAAAATACACATTTTTCCACAACTATTTCTGGTGCTGACATTGGCCACGGCAGAACCGGTAATATTATAACCTAAAGATTTAAAGAGATGGGCTTCCCTTGTTAACATCCTAGGGGGTCATACAAATCTTTTCTTGGCAAAAGTAAAGAAAAAAAAAGGGGGCAAAAGTTTTCCTCCAGCCGACAGAACATACATTTCATATGCATAAAAAAATAATTTGAATGCCCTCATAGCTTCCTTTAACAGCCCCGACCTGGTCCACAAAAAGGCTAAACGAAACAAAAATCACTAAAGTATCTTTATGAGAAATGTTGGGGACAAAAAAAACAAAAAAAAACAAACCGCTTTTCTTAAACCAAAAGGTGAAAAGTATCAGTGGGACATTTAAAGCAGCATCATAGAGACGAAATATGAAATTCTAATCTAAAACATGGTTCTCCAGTCCATCTCCAGTCATCTTTTAAATCTTCACAGATTGTCTGGAAATAACATGGTAATATTGCATTGCAGCTCTTCCAAATTTGACCAGTTGTGCTACAAAAAAAACAAAAAAAAAAAACAAAAGGATGGATTTATCTGCCAAGTACGGTGGCCAGCAGGGCCATTCTGATGTACATGCCGTTCTCAGCCTGACGGAAATATGCAGCTCTGGGGTCCGTGTCCACCTCCGCGCTGACGAGACAGAAGGAAAGGCAAGTTACTCCTGAAAGCTTTGCTTTGGAAACGTGATTAAGAACATGATGAAAAAAGGAAGTCACCTGATTTCGTTGACCCTGGGCAGAGGATGCATCACCACCATTTTCTTTTTGGCAACAGTCATGATGTGAGGCGTGAGGATGAACTGACCAAAACACTGAGAAAAAAAAAAAAAAAACACCATCAATGAAGGATTTTTATACGTCCTGCTCACTGAGCTATATAATACACTGGAGTGCTGATTTTGCCGAAAAACTGAAGTCACTGGCCGCCATCTTGCTCCTCCCTACTCTCACAGAATCCCACAGGATTTGGTTGCAACAACAAGCAGTTTTCTGGCTGTGTGAAAACGTTTCATAGGTAATTTTACAGTCAGTGGATGTAGTAACACTATCAACTACTAGGAAATTAGGTGCTGAAATATTTTACATGTTATTCATATTAAATAAATAAATAAATAAATAAATAAATAAATAAATAAATAAATATATATATATATATATATATATATATATATATATATATATATATATATATATATATATATATATATATATATATAAGTATGTGTATATGTATATATGTATACATATATGTAAATATGTTTTTGTATATTGTTATTTATATATTTATAAATGTTGTAAATATATATTTAAATAAATAAAATGCAAAATATTTCAGCACATGACTTTCGCAGTACTTGATAGTTTTAGAACATAACATAAAAGTATATGGCATTTGACATTTTAAAAGTTTTAAGCCCCCCCTGAACATGAGAAAATCCTCGTTATTTGATGCTGTAGCGCACATATTCCCTAGTTACTGAGGGGAAATAGGGAGTACCAATATGGCGGCTGGTGGCTTCAAAGCGACTCGTTATAACAGCGGCTATTAGCACTCCAGTGTATAATATAGCTTAGTGGTCCTGCTTCTGCCCAGCATGTTTAAAAGTGAAAATCCGACTTACAGCCTTGTACTCGTCCTCAGACCCAAACCTCTCCTTCTGGATCCTGGTCATGTACAGGACGTCCGTCTCAGGCAGCGCTTCCTCAATACTGTCAAACTCCTCCTGTTACACCAGTGAGATTAACCCCGTTTAGCGCGCTGGAAACCATTTTCTGCGCACCGGCTTTCAGCTGGGAAGCGTTCCCCACCTGCTTGATGCCCTTCGACGCCACGTAGTTGATGATCTCTGCGGGCATGTGGAGGTTCTTAGGCGCCACGTAGCGCAGAGTGATGCGGTACTGGGTCAGCAGCTTGGCCAGAGAGTGAACGGTGCGGCCGTGCTTCAGGTCTCCAACCATGGTGATCTAACAGAAAAACAACGACCCGTAAACCTTCCCTTCCTCCTCTGGATGGGGCATTCAAGCGTCTGGCTTCTTACCGTCATGCCGTTGACCGTGCCGAGCTCCTCCCTGATGGTGAAGATGTCCAGCAGGGCCTGGGTGGGGTGCTCCCCGACGCCGTCGCCTGCGTTGATCACCGGCTTACGGCAGTGACGGGATGCAGTCTGTGTGGCGCAGAGAAAACATCGTCACGTGAAAATACCGGCTATGGCGAAATAAAGCCGCAACACCTTCAGAATAAAGTTTTAAATTTTTTTTTAAGTTAAAACAATGTACAGCATATATACCTAGTTTGAAATGTATTTAAAGTACTTCTTGATTCTGAGATCGACCAACTCGGAAATACATGCATTAGTGACCATATTTTCAAAAAAATGTAGCATTAAGATCGTGATTGCGCCATTAAAAGTTTTTTTAAGGACTTAAAATTGTCCCTCGGTGACCGCTAGGCTGAAAATCCATAATTTGGGTCGATGACGTAGTTTGTGGGCGTTGCCCAGGCTACGCTACAGAGAGTTCAATGAAGTACACCACGAGAAGTTCAGATGGCGATTCACAAAGTGATGATTTTAACACGAAAGACAGCGCAAGCGTCTGTTACGACTTGGGTAAGTCTGAGAAAAACATTTTAGGAGAATAAACGGAATGGTTTGCTAATGTATAATTAGAATTGGTGCTCATAATCGCGGTCATGGCTGACCGTTTGGATGTAAACACGGAAGCAACTCGTTGAAGCTCGATTGTCTGGAATCGTTCACTACCTCTCAGCACAGCAGCGCCGTGCAGAGAGGTAGTGAACGAGAGGAGAGAATATGGACATTTCAGCTGCCTGAAGACAGCGTTTATTTATTTTTATTTTACAATTTTGTAAACAACAGCTGCCGATTAAACTGAATGTTACAATCTTGACATGATTATATTAGTTGTTTTACCGAGAAACCGATCAGAAGTGCCGTGAAACCCCGCCTCTCTGGATGCAGCTCCCGATTCAGAGGGGAACAGATTTTTATAGGGGAGCTGAATTTCGCACAACACCGGGACTTTTTGGGTTTGGAAATGTGTGTAAAGAGACATTATCCTTATAGTTGGTATTTGACCAACCGTAAGCCACACACTTTTTAGCCATGTTTAATCCGCCTATTTGTGTTTGAGAAAGCGAGTTTGCAACCAGGAAGTATCTTGTTACCATGTCAACAGATCAACGCCTAGCCACATATTTCGTCATCGGTCATGCAACATTTTCTTATGAGCCTTGAGCTAAAAAGCCTTAAAAATCCACTTTTTCATAAAAATTTTAAATTTTTTCCCCTCAGGTCATAATAATATGAGAACTTTCTAACATTTAGCAACTTGTATGATCTCAGAATCAAGAAGTACTTTAAATATCATTAAACGTTAAAATTTATTTTGAAAGTTCCCGTTTGGCTGCAAATCTGCCTAGCGGCTTCCATCTCTACAAGCCACAGCGGTTCTCTGGTGCATTAAGAGATCATGTGCTCAGATGCTTCTTTATGATAACCTGAGCCGGAAAACCTCAGCAAAATAACCTTGAAGCCCAACTCTAAACATTTATAAGCAAACTGGTTAGAAAGAAGGCCGATTTATGAGAAAAAAAACGTTTGTTGTGCTTTTGTTCCTCTGCCTTTGACTTCTGTTTGCCTCGCAGGACGCTTGAAGAACAAGAATTAAACCGTCAGACTCCATTAAAAGAAAATCAATCACAGCTTTCCAGGGTTTCTGTCTTAAACTCCTTAGTAGAAATTAACAAGGTTCAGTGCAAACAACCTTAGATCCTGTTAGCAATTTAGAAAAAGAAGAGCAGAAAATTCAGCTGAAGCTTTTTCCACTTGTTCTCGATACAAAAACGCCTCACTGCTGGAAAAAAACGTCGCCAGCTACACTGATCTACTGAACTACAGTCAGAAAATAAAACCCAAGAATCTAATTGATTAAATAAAAAGGAAATCTTCACCGTTTTCATTGTTTTACGCAGTTTTTAAAAGGTTCCACGAGAAAGTGACATCAGTCCTTTAATCCCAGGATTAAAGGACTGATGTCTCAGCAGGATCTGGAATAACTAATCCATGCGTTTATTTTTAATAGAATAGATTACTGCAACAGTGTTTTCACAGGTCTGCCTAAAAAGTGGATCAGACAGCTGCAGCTGATCCAGAACGCTGCTGCCCGCGTCCTCACTAAGACTAAGAAAGTAGAGAACATCACCCCAGTTCTAAAGTCCTTCCACTGGCTCCCTGTATCTCAGAGAATAGACTTTAAAATCCTTCTGTTAGTCTATAAATCCCTAAATGGCTTAGCACCTAAATACATTACAGACTTGTTATCAGTGCATCAACCCTCCAGACCACTCAGGTCTTCTGGCTCCAGCCTGCTCTGCAGAACCAGAACCAGAACCAGACATGGAGAAGCAGCATTTAGTTCCTATGCTCCACTTATCTGGAACAAACTTCCAGAAAATTGTAAAGGTGCGGAAAGCCTGAGTTCCTTTAAATCAAGATTAAAAACATTTGTTTAGGATTGCCTTCAACTGTTCTAGTTAACTGAATCACCACTTTTTTGTTCTATTTTCTATCTACATTTTATTCTTACTTGCTTTTATTCTGTTTTATTTTGCTATATTTTAATCATGTAAAGCACTTTGCATTGTCTCTGTACTGAATTGTGCTATATAAATAAATTTGCCTTGCCTTACGTCACACCTGATCAAGCTTAAACGCAAACAAAATACAACTAAATGTATTAATGAAATATTCCCATTATAAAGAAGGAGAAAAAGACAAATATTTAGCACAAGCGACTTAAAGCGAGCTGTACATAAGGATATCTTAGACAGCATGGTGAGCAGAGTCATCTAGTCTCTAATTATTGGCTCATATAAAGTTAAACTCGTTTTTTTAAGCATATAAAAAAACATAATAAATATGTAATAAAAGGAGAATATAAAATCTAATCAAATGCTCAGTAAGTGGTAAGCGCCTTCTTGTGAAGAGTTTTTCAGAATGTGACCCTGCGGATCCAGAAACCCACCTCCACGGCGCCAGGAGTCGGGTGTCTGAGCACCACGACGTCGGCGTAGCAGCACATGGTCTGGACCGAGTCGGCCAGCGACTCGCCCTTTTGGGAGGAGGAGGTGGAGTCGCTGAAATGCACGACGGAGCCGCCCAGGCGCTGCATGGCTGCCGCGAAGGAGCTGCTGGTGCGCGTGCTGACTTCGTAGAACATGGAGGCCATCACTTTCCCCTGGGTGGATGGAAACGGTAAATGGAGCGTTTAGAAAGAAAATATGAACGTTAAGGAATAGAGCTGGACGATAATTCAATAATATATATCGATAGATCGACCGTGTACTGATAATAGAAAAAAAAGGGTAACACTTTATTTGAAGGGGTGTGCATAAGACTGACATTACAGTGTTTTACACCTGTTATGAACATAAATGACTCTTTATGAATGTTTAGGACTGTTGTCATTAATTGTCATTCGGTAAATTATGACACTATTAAAGAAAAGTTGACATTGTTTAAAATGTCTTTGTTATGACAAACCCTTAACTTAACAAAACCCCAAACCAAGCCCTTAATTTAACCTAATCCCAAACCAAGCCCTTAATTTAACCTAATCCCAAATCAAGCCCTTAATTTAACCTAATCCCAAATCAAGCCCTAAATTTAACCTAATCCCAAATCAAGCCCGTAATTTAACTTAATCCCAAATCAAGCCCTTAATTTAACCAAATCCCAAATCAAGCCCTTAATTTAACCTAATCCCAAATCAAGCCCTTAATTTAACCTAATCCCAAATCAAGCCTTAAATTTAACCTAATCCCAAATCAAGCCCTTAATTTAACCCAATCCCAAATCAAGCCCTTAATTTAACCTAATCCCAAATCAAGCCCTAAATTTAACTTAATCCCAAATCAAGCCCTTAATTTAACCAAATCCCAAATCAAGCCCTTAATTTAACCAAATCCCAAATCAAGCCCTTAATTTAACCTAATCCCAAATCAAGCCCTTAATTTAAACAAATCCCAAATCAAGCCCTTAATTTAACCTAATCCCAAATCAAGCCATTAATTTAACCTAATCCCAAATCAAGCCCTTAATTTAACCTAATCCAAAATCAAGCCCTAAATTTAACCTAATCCCAAATCAAGCCCTTAATTTAACCTAATCCCAAATCAAGCCCTAAATTTAACCTAATCCCAAATCAAGCCCTTAATTTAACCTAATCCCAAATCAAGCCCTTAATTTAAACAAATCCCAAATCAAGCCCTTAATTTAACCTAATCCCAAATCAAGCCATTAATTTAACCTAATCCCAAATCAAGCCCTTAATTTAACCTAATCCCAAATCAAGCCCTAAATTTAACCTAATCCCAAATCAAGCCCTTAATTTAACCTAATCCCAAATCAAGACCTAAATTTAACCTAATCCCAAATCAAGCCCTTAACTTAACCTTGTCTCTGTTAATGTCAAGTTGTCATAACAAAGACATTTTAAACAATGTCAACTTTGCTTTAATAGTGTCATAATTTACCGAATGACAATTAATGACAACAGCCCTAAACATTCATTAAGAGTCATTTATGTTCATAACAGGAGTTATGTCATGTTTATGACAGTGTAATGTCAGTCTTATGTACATTCTTTTTTTTCTTTTTTAAAAACTTGCAGATTTGGTACAAAGTGTGTTTAATAAAGGGTTGAGTTTGAATTCAGTGTTTGTGTGTATCTTTATCTACACTGCAAAAACGGAACAAGAAATAAGTAAAATGTTCTTAAAATTAGTGTATTTGTCCTTGATTTGAGCAGGTAAGTAACATGATTTGCCAATGGAATAAGAACTTTGCACTTAAAATAGGAATAATTCATCTCAATCATCTTATTTCAAGTGCAGGATGTCTAATTATCTTATTTTGGGGGTAAAAATACTCATTCCACTGGCAGATAATCTTACTTACCTACTCAAATCAAGGATAAATACACTAACTTTAAGAACATTTTACTTATTTTTAGATCCATTTTTGCAGTGTAAAAATAGGTTGCAACAGCATAAATTGGCCAGGGCTGCATTTAAAATATGTGTTTTAAATTTGTCGATAATTATCGATATCGATCAATATGATTTCTATTTTATCGATATGATTTTTTTTCCTAAATCATCCAGCCCTGTTAAGGAATTTTTAATGACTAATGGAATGGCCGTTTGGTATATTTAACAGTTTACCTTCAAGATTTCCAGGCTTCGCTCTTTCTGGACCAACAATCGCAGATTGTGGGCAACATTAAAAAGATGAGACATCTGAAAGAAAGACAGAAAGAAAACCCACGGGATGAGATGTGGCAGAAAAGACCGCAGTCGTACCTCTGTGCCCTGGACGAGGCGTTGCCATCGGGTACCTGCTCTTTGCTGAACTGGTTGACCGTCAGGATGTGCTGGCCCACCAGTGGGTGAAGCAGGGGAGACGTCTGGAAGTGCTGTACCTGAGTGGAAGTCATCTGTTTGGACTCAGACAAGGGGGAGAGCAGCCTGGACAGAGGCGGAGGATGGCTGTAACCTTCCCCAGAGCCGGGGGTTGGGATCATGGTGAAATCTACAGGAGTCACACACAGACAACTGGTCCGTAAACGATGCAGCTAAAAGATTGTTTCTGCTTTTATTGCCTCTCTTTGTAATAAAGCCGTTTGTTGGCTTACAACGCAGACAACTCACAATGTCTTTAAGAAAGAAAGAAGCAGTCGGACTGTTTTTAACCAAAAGCAATATCCCCTGCGTATTTTATGTCAATATTGCACATTTTTCTCATTTGGTCCACATATGGATAAGCTGGTATTAACTAAGGCAAATTGCTATGAAACTGCATAAAATCATTGGTTCCTCCAGATTTTTTAAGCCAACATCATAGAATTAGTCCGACTTTAAAGGCGCATTGCCACGTTATTTGACTTTTTTATTTATACGTCAGTAGCTCACTCTGGTTGCATCTAGCCTCAAAAAGGAGCAATAAAAACATTCTCAAGACAGACGTTAGGTGTGTAAACCTTATTTTATCATAACTAAACGGTTTTTGGTCTTTTTTGTATAAGCAAATAACATGATTATGTACCTTTAAATATGCAAAAACCAGGAGGTAGGAAAGAGGGAAACTTGGAAGGAAAGATGGATGAATTACAGCAATAAATATATGAAAGGCTTGATGGATGGCTTTACAAACAGATGGTCAAATGGGAGGATGGATGACAGAAACACAAACGTACTGGTAAATAAAATATAGAGACATAAATATTTGCATATATTCCAGATTATGTGGGAACCCTAATTTCCATCTCAGCTAAAGTTTGACCAATTTAGGGCTGAACGATATGAAGAAAACTTATACCAAGATATTTTTTAATCTCGGTAGATAAAATATAATTACGACATCGATATAAACAAAATAAAAGCTTCAGAAAGAATCACCACAACAGACGCCTGTACAAACGCTTTCATAATTATTTCCCCATGTTTATAAAACTCCTCCAACGTAACATTTTAAAAATATTTACATAAAAAAAATAAAACCCAGTACGTTAGGCAGTGACAAATGCTGTTTTTAAAGACTGTAATGCACATTGAAATATCTTATAAAGTTGATCGAATAGTTATTTCGTGATATATACTGATATTGAATCATAGTCCTGGGCCATTTGACGGTATAGACCGGTTCACGCATGACGTCACGAGCTACATCCGGGTCACGCTGGTAGGCAAAAACAGAACTGTTTTCGCCTACCAGCGTGACAAAACAGGTGAATTAGAGCGTACTGTTAGTTTATTTTTGGAATCTAAATAATGCATACGACTTGTTGTTCTCCCGGTTGCACACAGAGGCATTCCTAATAGTCGGATGTACGTTTCTGTCGTTTACCGAAGGACGAAGAAAGAAATGGATAATTTCAATGAAAAGGATGCAGGCAGACAATCCCAATCAACTGGGAGCCATCAGCACGACAGAATTTGCAGTCTACACTTCATCTCCGGTAAATACAACTTAATTCTGCTCTAGTCATTGTTCAACGTAAATCATTATATAAATAAAAAATTAGGATATATATTTAAGTCAAGACGTAAACGTTCGTTTCGTAATAATATACGTACATGTACAATGCATGCAAACCCTCTGGCATGAGTCTGTGAAAAGGATTAATAAGACAAAAACACCAAAATAATCCACAATGTTTTTTGTTTTTTTTAACCTACTGGTGGCGGGTCTTCCTCTATGCTGAGGCGCCGTTTGTGTCCAACCATCAACTTACTCTTAAAAAGATCTTGTGATACGTTATCTAAAGAAGAAAAATATGTGGAGAACTAGTTGTTTCCTTTGCGTCCGCCATTGTGCCTACCAGTCAAAAAAAAAAAACCCAGAATCAAAACAATAACAATGAACTGGTCTATTGCGGGTTTTCTAGTACCTGGCGGTAGGGCTGAACAATTAATCGCATTTTCAATATAATCGTGATTTAAAATAACGGAATTTCCAAATCGCAGAGGTCTGCAATTTTTGCCTATGTAACAATTAGTGAATCAGACGCGTCCTTTAGGTGTCGGTAAAATGTTTAAAGTGGGTTTGCCTCCATATGGAAGGGAAGACAGTTGCAGCAGTGAGATAATCTAATTTTATTACTTGTTTTAGAGTTTATATAATCATACAAAGCATTAAGTTCTGGTCAATCAGTTTAATACATAGACTTGCTTGTTGGTTGGACTTTGGACTTTATGTTTAGCAAGGATTGATGTCCAATTAAATTAAAAGCTGTTGAATAATATTCTGATCAATAGAAACATTAAAAGTTCATGTTTAAAATAGTCCTTGTTAACAAACATCTCAATTTAGAGGCCATTTTTGTTGCTTGTGGTTAATGCGGAGAAAAGTAAAAATTGCAATTTTGATTGAAATATATCGTAGGCAGAAATTTATTGTTTGTATATGTTTAAAAAGACATGATAAATCAAACTGGGAAAAAAATCTTATTAAATCGCAACAAAAGTCAAAATTGCAATTTTGATTGAAATATATTGTAGGCAGAACTCAGTCATTTCTGCTCTGATTTTAGATGCTGTGGGTCTTTTAGCAACTAATCAACATGGTGAGGAAACAAATTGATTTGCTGTTTGTATATATTTTGAAACACATGATAAATTAAAATCGTATTTATAAAAAAAAAAAAAAAAAAAAATCGCAATTAGATTATTTTACAAAATCGTTCAGCCCTACCTGGCGGTAGTCCAGGGTCAGAGGAACGGTGGACCCTCGGTGGCAGCAGGAACCGGGACTCCCCTGGAATGCGTCTGGGACTTGGAGGTCTGGTTCGGACGGGTCCGTCACGCGGAGTCGACGGGCGCGGTCGCTCTGGGGACTGACGAAACCGCAAACAAACTTTCTGAATGAGAACACAGGTCAGAAAGCCAACGGCTAGCAGCTTGTTTTACAAGTCCTCTGAATACCAGCGGCGTGTCCTTAACGGGCTCAGCCGGGTGAACGGAGGCAGCAGGCCAGCTCTTCACATCCTCGCCAAAACCAGGAGGCACCAGAACCTAAAAAAGAAGGCAGATTTTCTACGTCGGGTTCAAACAAACACTCAAACGACCGATGATGTGGAACGCTAGCTGACCTGTCCATCGATGTAGGCCAACTCTCCTCGCAGAACGACGCGGAGAACTTTACCCTTCACCTTCATGCCTTGGAAAGGAGTCCACTTGGACTTGGTGAACTGCATGGACTGAGGAATGACCCACTCTTGCTCCAGATCAACCTGAACAACAACAGAATGTACTCCAGATTACATTTTCATAGATTACGTTCATAGTTCACAGCCTTTTTCAGGACGTCGCCCGTACCTCCACATAGGTGTTCTCCTGCACGGGCAGGTTGAAAATCTTGCGTGGGTTGTCGTAAAGACGTCTGATGATGTCATCCAGAGTCAGGCGTCCGTCGCTGACGGCGGTCAGCAGCAGCGGCAGCATCGTCTCCAGGCCCGGGTAACCAGGAGGAGGACGCTCCGAGTTCTTCTCCTCTACGGTGTGAGGAGCTGCAGACAAAAAAGGAGACGATGAAAACGAGAAACGACTGTAAGTGTGCGCTAGGGTTGGGAATTGAAAAGATTTTCACGATTCCGATTCCCTTATCGATTCTGTGAAACGATTAGATTCTCTTTTCAATTCCAATTTGGGGAAAAAAGGAGAACAAACAGTTTGTTTGTTTGATAGGCCTAGGCTGCTGGAGGACATCAGGGTCTAATTTTCTCACTGTACTGATTTCTACTGTTCTTCAGTTTTGCATTGTATTACATTGAAATGACTGTCGTCATTTCAGCTTTTAACTTTTTGCTCTCTCTCTTTTTCTTTATAGTAGGTACACCTGGTCTGGCGTTCTGTTAACTGTGACATCATCCAGAGAAGATGGCTCACCCGCTACTACCATCTAATGTAGAACAGATTACTAGATCAATGTGTGCTTCTGTGCTTTTTTGTTTCTCTTGTTGTGTCTCTGTTCTGTCTTCTGTAACCACAGTCGGTCGAGGCAGATGACCGTTCATACTGAGCCCGGTTCTGCCGGAGGTTTTTCCTTCCCGTTAATGGGTGGTTTTTCTTCCCACTGTCGCTTCATGCTTGCTCAGTATGAGGGATTGCAGCAAAGCCATGTACAATGCAGACGACTCTTCCCTGTGGCTCTACGGCTTCCCCAGGAGTGAATGCTGCTTGTCGGGACTTTGATGCAATCAACTGGTTTCCTTATATAGGAAATTTTTGACCAATCTGTATAATCTGACCCAATCTGTATAATATGATTGAACTTGACTTTGTAAAGTGCCTTGAGATGACATGTTTCATGATTTGGCGCTATATAAATAAAATTGAATTGAATTGAATTGATGATGAGCATCAACTTTGTTTACTTAACTATCACACGACCTTACAAACTAACAAGGTCAAGATATCCACAGCAAATGTGCAACTGAAGTAACATTTATATTTGTTTAAATAAAAAAAGGAATATAAGAACAAACTTAAATACAGTAGATGAGTTGCTTATAATATAAGAAAATGTAAGTTTGTTGTGACAGTTGCTTATTAATCTCTCTTTAGATAACCTCAGTCATCTAAATCTAACAGAGAAGGCATCGGTTTAGTGAAAAAGCATTACTGTACAATTTTGGGAAATAAACTCGTCTCCCCCTGATTTAAATAAACTAGCGTCACCTTTCTCTCGCTCCCGGAACTGCGGAGCAACTTCGTAGCATGTTTCGTTACATCCAATGCAATAGCTAGAATCATGTAATAATTCCAGCTACCAGTAGTTCTAATTAAACATGTTACCAATGAAGGGCTGGATTAACGAGAAAGACACACTCCCTTAATAACCCCAAAGAAAGGTAGGGAATTGGTTTATTTCCAGAGATGGTATATGATTTACTAGGAACCAGCCAGTGATGTAAAACTATCTACTTACACTGCAAAAACGGAACTAAAAATAAGTAATATTTTCTTAAAATGAGCGTGTCTGTCCTTGATTTGAGCAGGTAAAAAAGATGATCTGCCAATGGAATAATATTTTTTGCACTTAAAATAGGAACAACTCATCTCCGTCATCTTATTTCAAGTGCAGGATGTCTAATTATCTTATTTTAGGGGTTGAAATACTCATTCCATTGGCAGATACAATTATTTACCTTCTTAAATCTAGGACAAAAACACAAATTTTAAGAACATTTTACTTATTTTTAGATCCATTTTTGCAGTCTACCACCAGAGCTGCCTTCCATGCTGGTCGTAACTTTAGCTTCTGTCCGGTAAGAATCAAAAACACGGCATTCATTAAATTATATGCCATGTTGTGTGTGCAGGTGTTTCTGCCTGTTGGATCTATTTCCTCCCGCGGATGTATATGCCATTTTGCAATGATTGCAAAGCGCCTCGTTGCCATCTTTCTCTTCCTTTAAAATGAAACCAAACTTTCGACCGCTTCCCCCGATGGGGCGCCATTTTTTTTTTGTTTTGCTTTAAGCTTGGTCACGTCGTTTAAAAAAAAAAACGTTGTGCTGCTAAGAGCTACGGCACGACGGAATCGAAAAGAGAGAATCGTTTAGCGAGCTGCCAAACGGTGCCACGGATTTGGAAAACACGGAACCGGCTCTGAACAGGAACCGGTTTTGGATTCCCATCCCTAGTGTGCGCTCACTGACCGTGATCCGTAGCAAAGCAGTCTATCACGTCCAGGTTTTTCCACAGTGCCTCCATGTCCTCGCGGGTTCCCAGCGAGGGTCGGACCTGCGCTTGCCCCGCTCCGATGTCCGCCACGTTGTCCTCGCACAGGAAGAGGTGATGGGGCGCCACCTCACACGTCACCTGGATGCCCTTCTGCTTCGCCGCTCGGATGACCAGGATCTAAAAAAATAAAAAATAAAAACATCAGAGCCTGTAACTGTTGCGACTCCAACGCGGAGCTGAAGACAAACCATCCCGTTCCTTACCTCCTCCTTTTTGGCCACATGGCAGATGTGGACCGGACGCTGGTAGAGCTGCGCCACCATCAGGATGGCGGCCACAGTTTGCTTCTCAGCGTGAGCTACGATGGGCATCTGCTTGGGCCAGTTCTCAAAGTGCTGCAAACAGAACAAGGCAGTGTGGGTTTTAGCTCCTCCATTGAGCCCAAACAGTTTCTCCAACACATTTAGGTCCTGAGATTAAATCCATCCGTTTTCCACAGTACTTTTCCTCTGTCACCACTTCCCTCTCAGTCTCAAAAACAGACATTTTGGCTTAATTAGTAACTCTAAATTGCCTTTAGCTGTGTGTCTTCATGACATAAGGCACAAGGAACTTTTAAAACAAACACTTTAATGCCTTCAAAAGCAGGATTTTCTAGGTTTTAGGTTTAAACTAGGATTAAAAACATTTATTTTTAGCAGGACGTATGACTTTTAACATTTTACAATTATGCTATTGATTTTATTCATAAGTGTTTTAAAGCGATGCTTAGTTTTAAATTTTGATTTTACCCTTCTATGATGATTTTACCTGTAGCACTTTGAGATTTTTCTTAAATGTAAAGTGCATTACAAATAAAATTTATTATTATTATTATTATTATTATTATTATTATTATTATTATTATTAAACTGCGAGGAGTTTTATTTTTAAAGCATTTACAATAAAACGTCAGGTGATGTTTTGTGAAAAAGATAGCTTTAACAATGTTCTGGAATGTGTTAAAGCAACGTAATTAACAAAAGCTTGGAGCTATTTAAAGGTCAAAGTTCGACTTTTTTAAGAATTCAATTTCAGATGTTTCTTTTCCCTTTAGGAAGCAAAAAGTTGTGTTTCTTATCTTAGAGTTATACTCCTCGTCTGAAACTGTTGTTAGAAAGTTAAAGTCTTTTATAAGATGAAAAAAAATATATTCTCATTGTTCTTTAAACATTAGTACATGGAGTAAAATAGTAAAGCTCTTTTCTAGTTATACGGACCAACCCAGTCACATTCTCTCAGCTGCACTTGGTAGCCAACTTGGGGTTAAGGGTCTTGCCCAAGGGCACCTGGAAGTGTGATGGGAACCAAACTTATTGCCAGGCGACTATTCCTCAAACTGAGTCAGAACCAACCTTTTTTTTTTTAATGCACAAAAATCCAGGTTAAAGAACGTAATTGTTGTGATATAGTGATATTTTATTTTAGCAAGGTCACATAAAACAGTTTCTTAAATATATGGGGCACCATCAATTTTGGAGAAAATTTAAGGATTTTTCAGTGCGCCTTATAGTCTGGAAAATACGGTAGTTTATCGTTTCTCAGAGTTTCAAACACCTTGTTTAAAATAAATAAAAACAAACATGATAGGGCTGGGCGATATGGATTAAAAAATAAATCTCCGATTTTATCATACCAAATCCGATTAATCGATTTTTTTTCCCTCCTTTTTGTTTCATAAAAAGAAATTAAAGAAATTATTTTAAAACCTTGCTTTTTATGTCAAGTAGTTCGTCAGGGAGTTGACCTGAATTCAAAGTGCAACTAAAAACAAGCTGTGAAACATGCATGTAAAACAAGATGGCAGCCGTGCCATTATAAACAATGAAAATATAAGTGGTATTACACATTGAGCTAAGAACAGGCTTCACTGCACTTGTGAACTTCAAACTAAGTTAAAAAAAAAAGTAAATAAGTAAATGAAGTACCTCGTTTTATGGTAAAAAAAAGTTTGCACTTAACAATATTTTGACAATACATTTGCCTAAACATATATTCAGCATCACTTTCTGTTCTCTTCATGGAAACCCAATGAGTGTATTGGCAAAATAAAATCCAGATTTTCCAAAAATGAAATCTTAAAGAATTGTAAATTCGAATTAATCGATTAAATCGATTTATCGCCCAGCCCTAAAACATGACATTAAAAGCATTGATTTAAAATATGTGCACCATCACTTCTCAGATAACCTAATTAGGCTCCACCCACCTCCATCCACAGGGAGACGTTGTCCATCTTGAGGGTGGAGTACGTGTCGTTCAGGTACATCTTCAGACCTGCAGCCTGGGTCGCCACGGACGGCAGCGTGGCGGCGTTGTCTGAAGACGCGCCCACGTACAGGGCGTAGTCACAGCGGCAGCCCGCCTTGGCCAGCTGATGACAGATCACATGTTTTACGTCACATTTTGTCAAACGCACAACAAAAGGAGCGCGATCACAGATCCTTCCTCCCAGCAGACTTTAGCACCATCACTGCTCCCATCCAGTGGCGCCTCCAGAAATATTTCATAGGGGTGGCCAGATGGAGCCACTTAAACTCTTGGGGTGGCACTGAAACTAAAAGCTGTAATTTCAGGATTTTATTCTACTGTTGTGGTAAAGCTGCATGTAGAAAACAGGCAGAATCAGAAAGACTTAAGTAAACGCCTACTAATATCTTATGGTTTTTAATGGTTTTCTGAAATTTTAATGTTCCTAATGATCTAATGTGCATAGCCCAATAATAGCACAGTTAACATTTTGTGTTGAACAACAATACATTTTTAATGCGTAATTACATCAGGAATAAGGTGTACATTTATTCATTTATTGGAAAAAAAAACAGTTATTAAGAAGTTGATACTGGCAGATACAAATAAGTGCGATAGAAGCCAAGGAAGAGCGTCTGTCTTGCTGGCTGTGCATGATAGGATAAAATGCTAAACTGACGCTACTACAATAGACACTGGCCAGTGGGGTGGCAGGACAAGGCACAGGGGGGGCCATGGCCACCCCTGCCACCCCCTGGAGGCGCCCCTGCTCCCATCATCTCTGCTGTTCTTCGAAACAGTCGTAAATGGATTGTTGGCATTTTAACCCATAAGTATTCACACGTGTTTTCCACATTTCTTTAATTTCTAGTTTTTAATAACTACAGTATTTCCTTCTTATGTAGTAAATTGGCTTTTTGCTGCTGGTACGCCTGAACTTTCCCACTGAAGGACCGCGACGGATCCTCCTCTGTGCTTTATGTCGGTTAAGTTATAAAAGACACTTTTTGCAAAGTAAAACATATTTACATGCATTTTTTTTTACCTCTGACTTTGAATAGTTTTGATCTGCAGGCTTACCTTCTGTACCAGCGCCAGGGTGGCGGCGTCTGTGACGGCGGGGGACGTGTTGGGCATCGCACACACCAGAGTCACACCTCCTGCCAGAGCAGCGGCCGTGCCAGAGGAAAAGTCCTCCTTATAGTTGCCGCCGGGTTCCCGTAGGTGAACGTGGACGTCGATTAGACCTGAGGGCCAACAAGAACCCAACTTAACCGACAAACGGGTCGGAAATAAAGCCGAAACTTTATGCCAATTTTCTACAAGCAAAGGTTACAAAAAACAACTTCTGGATTGCAATAGAAGAAGACTTCAAGAACAAAAAACTAGGATTTTAACTAAAGGCACACACGTCCACTCATCTGTAAAGGTTTGTTAGAAATTAAATTAGCAAAGATTATTAGATATCAGTCTGATTTGGATTCAAGTAACTCAGTGGTTCCTTCATAGGGGAAAATACTTTCCCCTTTGAAAAGGGGAATGGGTAAAAAAAAAATAAAAAAATAAAAAAATTATCGTTTTCTGTTTTAATGCATTAAAGCTGTTGTTCTGAAGATTACCCAGAACCCCTTTTAAAATTATAATGTATATATGGGTTAATGGTTTCTAACTAGAATGTTTCAACATTGGCACTTTTTTAACTACATAATATTAAAATGGGTGTTAGCTCGACTCGTGCCTGCAGTCAACTTGTAACTAGCTGTGTAAAATAATACTAAGCCATTAATATTAAAGATAAACTTCAGATACATTAAGTTTTGCACTTTTTAGGAGTTTATCCGTCATAGTACTAGCTGCAGGTACAGACCCCCCTGCAGTACCTGCACCATCCCCTAGAGAGCGCACCCTACTATCTGACAACCACTGAAGTAACAAAGATCAAATTACACAATTTTAGTTTTCTTTCCAAAGAAGGAAAACAAAGAAGATGACAGAAAAACAGAAAAGGAAAAGCTAAATAATTCTGAATTCAATCTCCAAAGTCTTTAAGGCTGGTTCACATCGCATGATTTTTAGCACAATTTTCACCCGTTCTCCCCTTTCTAAGAGGCGGTGATTAAAATAATCTTAAGAGATATTCCTGCCGCGTGTGGTGTGTTAAGAGCGATCGGGTCCGTTTGGTGGAACGTCGGGACCGCTCCGACCTCAAATCGGAGATATTCAACATGTTGGATTGTCTTGCCCAGATATCCTACCCTGTGTGGCGTCTCCCTAGGACAAACGAGCACGGAGCCTGTTGAATGTGACGTGTAGCCAATCAGAAAGCGAGGTGAGAGACTCCCCAGAGAGGAGGGAAATTTTTTTTTTTTAAAATCGCCAACTTGCCCCCATTTCATAGTGCAGAAATCGTAGAGCCTCCCGGTTGCGTTGTCTCCGTTTCTTTAACCAACGGCTTTTCTTTTTTTATGTTTTTTTTTCTCCATTAAAATTAGTCCACAAACTATCAGCATTATTCTACCTGGTCGTCCACGTTTATTTACGCTGAATTTCTTGATAGGATTGGCAAGATTTCCCGTCTGATATCTGAATGATTTTAAGTGAAATCTATTTGTGTGTGGTGTGTTGAGTTTGTCACACTGTACGAACAAGCCTGTTTTATCTAGGATTTTTTTTATCATTACGTGTGGCGTCTGTAAGGCTTTGAAAAATCATGCGACTCTTTTAAAATCCTGCCGTGTGAACCAGCAGTATTCAGAAGAACAAAAATTTCTGTTGCAGGTTAAAGTATTGCTGGCCACAATATTTCCAAAATTAGGGGAACATTTGTGGAAACAGGAAATTGTGATCCTTCCGACTCCATTATTGCTCCATTTTTTGTGCGCTTTAGCATCTCATGGCACCAAGAATGTGAAGGCGTCACCGCTAAAATGTGGTATCCAACCACTGAGCTATATAATACACTGGAGTGCTGATTTTGCCGAAAAACTGAAGTCACTGGCCGCCATCTTGCTACTCCCTACTCTCACAGAATCCCACAGGATTTGGTTGCAACAACAAGCAGTTTTCTGGCTGAGTGAAAATATTTCACAGGTAATTCTACAGTCAGTGGATGTACTAACACTATTAACTACTAGGAAATTAGGTGCTGAAATATTTTACATGTTATTCATATTAAATATATATATATGTATATATAAGTATGTGTATATGTATATATGTATATATATGTATACACATATGTAAATATATGTTTTTGTACATTGTTATTTATATATTTATAAATGTTAAACATATTATTTAAATGAATAAAATGCAAAATATTTCAGCACATGACTTTCTCAGTACTTGATATTTTTAGAACATAACATAAAAGTATATGGCATTTGACATTTTAAAAGTCTTAAGCCCCCCCTGAACATGAGAAAATCCTCGTTATTCGATGCTGTAGCGCACATATTCCCTAGTTACTGGGGGAAAATAGGGAGTACCAATATGGCGGCTGGTGGCTTCAAAGCGACTCGTTCAAACAGACGGTGATTAGCACTCCAGTGTATTATATAGCTCAGTGTATCCAACCAATACGGGACTTAAACAGTCCTTTGCAACTGCATTATTGCAAACACTGACATTGCAAACTGAACTGGCTGGATATACAATGTAGCTTTTAGACAAATCAAAGCTAATTAAGAGTCACTGTAGCGAAATGTCCCAACAAATGCCATGTTTTTACCCTAAATCTTAAACACTGTTGTCCATATTTAAGCTTGTGAAGTAGAAATAAAACACTACTAGAGTGAATAAGTGCTGCTGCAGTGAGGCACTTTGACTCACCAGGCAGACGGACGAGGGTTTGGGATGTCATGCAGTCGACGTGAGTTTTCACAGGTGGAGTCCGACCAACCAGACGAAGAGCCTGTAATCAAGTCCCTCATGTGAATATTTAAAAGGTAAATAGCCACGCAATGTGCTTAGAAACAAACAAACAAAAAAACAACAACATTTGATCATGATAAAATAAGGTTATATACAGCAAGCCTTCATCCTGATAGTGTTTTGATTGTCCTTTTATAGCCGAAAATTAATCCCCTCTCAGGCACGATTAACAAATACAAACAGATGTGGTGACATCTAGCGACAGTATCGCAGAACTATCATAATGCCGCTTTGCTTAATTTACCGCATTTTTTGGACCATAAGGTGCACTAAATATTCTTTTAATATCACTCCACGTCCACAGCTCTCTATCCGTCTCTGTCAGGAGGACAGAGTAGCTGGACTACACTGCCCTGTTTCTAACATAAGGCCAAAATAAACTCAACTTTTATAGTGAATTAACTCACTAAGTTTATTGTTGCTAGTATGTATTCCAGGCGCGGGCTGCTTTACATGTATGCACTAATTTATACATTACAGTCAGGCAGTCTGGTAGACAGCTCACGGGTCCTCAGGTAGTGACACAGTGTACCGTAATGCTCCTAATATCCATTGAGCGGAGTGGCTTCGTAGCTTACCAAAGTTGTATTAAACATTTTAACAGCTTTTTGAGCGCGTTGTACCACATACAATTAGTAAGGACAACGGTAATGATATATAAGGCGCACAATAGAGAAAGAGTTTTGAGAAAATGTAAGTGTGCCTTATAGTCTGAAAAATACGGTATAAATCAGAGCCTGACCCTCTGAAATGCCTCACAGTAAAGTGGCAGCTCGGCGTGATCGAAGATCAGCTGTTATCAATTAAATAAAACGATATATAGCAACTTTAAGAGCCTCACAGCAAAAATTTACTCGCATCAATCAACTCTGCGTCACATCTGAGCCTCGGCAGGTTTACCGTCCGCTTCAGTGACCATCAACATACTGTATTCCCAGAGACATTCCAGTCTTTTCCCTCTTGGAATTATATAATTTTTTGCGCTTTTTTTTTTTACCGTTATTCAATATTTTGTGGGAGATGCTAACAGCCGTTAGCCGCTTCTTTCTTCTAACCCCTGCTGCACATGCACAATGTCTTACTTCCATTGATATTGTAAATCTTTCATAAAAACTTTGTATGCAACCAGTGTCAGCTACAGATGTATAAATAATAAAGCCAAATAACGTGAATATGCACCTTTAAATTCCAACACAGCAGATTTTACTGTGATCACCTGAAAACAGGGCATCTTACCTGAACGAAGAGCTTGGTGCACTTGATGTCGATGATGAGCGGAACAGAATAGTCCACAGCCATTCGTCTGGTCCTGTACCCCTTGGTGACAAAGGAGGACAGCCTCCGGCCGCCGCTGTTCCTCATGGAGAGGTTGATGACCAGCTCAAAGTGGTTCTCCTCCAGGTAGTTCATGATGCTGCGCTGCCTCTCCTTGGTGGTACCGTCACTTTCATCCTCCTCAAATGGCCAGTCTACCGCGGTCACCTGGAGGGAGGGGGCCAAGATCACATAAATGTACGCACTTGTGTTTATGTATCTGGGTAGCCTAGCGGTTAGCTTCGGTGGCAGCCTAGCGGTTAGCTTCGGTGGCAGCCTAGCGGTTAGCTTCGGTGGCAGCCTAGCGGTTAGCTTCGGTGGCAGCCTAGCGGTTAGCTTCGGTGGCAGCCTAGCGGTTAGCTTCGGTGGCAGCCTACCTCTTAGCTTCGGTGGCAGCCTAGCTCTTAGCTTCGGTGGCAGCCTAGCTCTTAGCTTCGGTGGCAGCCTAGCTCTTAGCTTCGGTGGCAGCCTAGCTCTTAGCTTCGGTGGCAGCCTACCTCTTAGCTTCGGTGGCAGCCTACCTCTTAGCTTCGGTGGCAGCCTACCTCTTAGCTTCGGTGGCAGCCTACCTCTTAGCTTCGGTGGCAGCCTACCTCTTAGCTTCGGTGGCAGCCTACCTCTTAGCTTCGGTGGCAGCCTAGCTCTTAGCTTCGGTGGCAGCCTAGCTCTTAGCTTCGGTGGCAGCCTAGCTCTTAGCTTCGGTGGCAGCCTAGCTCTTAGCTTCGGTGGCAGCCTAGCTCTTAGCTTCGGTGGCAGCCTAGCTCTTAGCTTCGGTGGCAGCCTAGCTCTTAGCTTCGGTGGCAGCCTAGCTCTTAGCTTCGGTGGCAGCCTAGCTCTTAGCTTCGGTGGCAGCCTAGCTCTTAGCTTCGGTGGCAGCCTAGCTCTTAGCTTCGGTGGCAGCCTAGCTCTTAGCTTCGGTGGCAGCCTAGCTCTTAGCTTCGGTGGCAGCCTAACTGTTAGCTTCCGTGTCAGCCTAACTGTTAGCTTCCGTGTCAGCCTAGCTGTTAGCTTCCGTGTCAGCCTAGCTGTTAGCTTCCGTGTCAGCCTAGCTGTTAGCTTCCGTGTCAGCCTAGCTGTTAGCTTCCGTGTCAGCCTAGCGGTTAGCTTCGGTGTTAGCCACTTATTGTAGCTTCGCTGCTCTCACCATATACTGGCTGAGAGTAGAAAGAAGGGCACCGCATTCATGTTTACGAGAAGAAGAGGAAGGCCACAGTAGAAATAAATAAGACCAGAATGGATTTGGGAGATTTTGTCATGCAATCCCTCTGAAGAGCGGAAGAGCGGGTAAGACGGCCTTGTGCAGTTATTTTAAAAGTGGCTTGGGTAAACTTCCAGGAAAAAAATAATTAAATAAAAATATTCGGCAACTCTAGCTTTAAGCCATTTTTAAACCGCAAGTGCAGCTATAAATGTAGAAAAAATGCTTCTGAATATTTTATACCAGTCTTGTTTTAATAAATCCAAAAATCAGCAAATTAAAAAAAAATCTGCAAAATAGAGAATGTGGCCCCGCAGAGGATGGTGAGAGGACGCATTGAAGTGTCCCTAACCTCTGAGCAGGAGAGCCTCTGCAACAACGGGGCTTTGAACATTGCTAGAGGCTCCTCTCACCTGCTGCTATCAGATGAGGTATTTTATTCATTTTTAACACCGATCTGTTAAAGATCCTGAGAAATCTTCTTATATCCCTCACTGCAGCATATAGGATGAGCACCAGCCAGGAACAAAACCAGATCCTCCGACTCCTACCGTGACTCCGTGTTCTGTGTAGAAGTCAGCCGTTCCCAGACTGGCGTACAGGTCGTATCCCAGAGACTCCAGAGCCTTAACCGTGGGCAGCAGCTCGCTCTTGTTCTAAGGTCACACAATTCAAAAAGACATGATTAGCAAAAGGAAACCATTTTCACACGGTTCCAGTCCCCAGCAATTATTTAAACACCTGCTCCACAAATTTATTCTTTAAAAAAAAAAAAAACACTGTCTTTTTTCCTCCCTCATACATTATTAAACTTAGAGATATAAAATGCGGAAAAACGTGGCGGACGAGCAAGCGCTCCTTCTGGTGAAGGTTCATAAATTTAGATATCTTCATGATTCGACCCTTAAAGATCACCGTGATTGGACAGAAATCGGCATCACTCTTGGAAGAAAGTAAGAGGCTTAAATGTTTAAAACAACTGTTTTCTACGTCTCTGTGTAGTGTGGTGTAGTACGCTTGGCGTAGGAGCGCAACGCTGCCCTCTAGAGTTTAGGAGACTAGTGCTACTTGGAGGATAAGCTGCATGCAGCATAAATGGTGCAGACGTTGCGTTCGCACGTCTCATTTCCGTGTGATGCATACGTGCGTCAATCGGATGAAATGAGCTTTAATCTAATAAACGATTAATCGACGGTCGATTATTTGTTCACCAATTGTTTCCAAAAATGCTACAAGTCAATAAGCGAGTAATGAGGAAAATGGGCATATGTCACAACTGATGCTACCGCAGTATAACCAAAATAAACTGCAGATTGTCTAATATCGTACAGCCATGGTATTTGTATGTCGTCTAGTATGTTAGTTCACAATGTACACCGTTAGATTTCTGTTTTTGCTGGTTTCATTTCAGCTTTAATTGCAGCTTTACGTCTCTGGATTAATTTCAGATATTTTAATTGGATTTCTCCTCGTCTTTGGTTAGTTTGATAGTTTGAGAAGAAAGATTTAAATTATTGCAGTTTTTTTCACAGATTTGTTTGTTTCTTATTGGAAGTTTATTTCAATTTGGTTCAATTATCTCAGAAACGTCTGTTAAAGTCAACCTCAGCCACAACCTATGTTCTTCCAGAGTGGCTCCCCGTTAAAATGTTCCTAAAATATCTCAGCCATACCTTATAGCTGCCGATGGAGAGCAGGATGTTCTTCTTGGGGATCTTGAAGCCCGTGGAGAGCATGGCCTTCAGGTAAGCCTCGTACCGGTTCTCCCCAAAGCAGGCGACTTCCCCGGTGCTGGTCATCTCCACGCCGAGGACCACATCGGCCCCGGCGAGCCGAGAGAAGGAGAACTGGGGAACCTAAAGAACGACGCATGGTTGTCGTTTTAACACGTGAAGAAGTGAGGCAGCAAAAATAGTTTGAGTTGGAACATTTACCTTGACTCCCACAATCCCTTTTCCACGCATCAGACCCACCGGCTCGACCTCGACCCCCATGATGACTTGAGTTGCCAGGGCAACGAGATCCACTCCCAGCGTCTTTGATACAAAGGGGAAGGAGCGGGAAACTCGGACGTTGCATTCGATCACCTTCAGCAGGTCGTCCTTTAAAAGAAAAGGCACAAAAACGATGAAACAGTGTTCCTTATTCAAGTAGTCTGCTAGAAGTAATCAATGATGGCCTGTTTGTTGAAAGGAATAACCAAAGCAGCACTTTAATTTACCAGAATAACTGTCTTAATTAGATATTTATAAGAACTATTAAAGGCATTCAGGTTTCAGCTGGAGGTGGTTTGCAGATGAAAAGCTCCAGAAACCCAGAAAATAGCATTTTCTCGCTCAAAATATGGATGTTGTTCTAAACATCCTCACAGGTTTAGTTCATATATTCACAGGGATGAGTCCTTGGCCCGGTTCTGTTCTCCATTTACCCGTTTACCCTTCGACAGCTTATCAAGGACCACAGTTTAACTCTTTACGGTTCTTAAACAAAAAAAGTTTCCATGTGGAAAATCACACTTTTCCAAGTCTAAATGTTCCAACTTCTCAGCGTATGTTAAAAAAATGTTTTTTTATTTAAATACATTGGATTAAGTTGAATTAAGAGCACATATTCTACAAACATAAGATTTTAAAGAGCGCAAAAACGAGGATGAGTGGAAAGCTGGATGGATGGGATGGCTATCCTGCATGCTTGGACAGATAATAGATGAATAAATAAATAGTCTGGGTCGATGGATAGACAAACTGAAAGGGTAACTTTTTTTTGCCAATAAACTGTTAACCTGGTTTTCTCATAGCACTGTCTATGTATCCTGGTCATTATTTTTTGAAAAATTAATACACATTTGTTAACATCCTGCTTTTGTGTCTAAAATCCTCAGTGTGGCGCCTTCCTAGAGTTAAACGGCGGCCTTCAACTGAATTTCAAACTAACATTTGCATTTGGTGACTGTGATGTAATTCTGTTCTAGTGCCGCTGTGGGGTATAAAAGCTGCTCCGATTAAAAATCCACACCTCCCTCCATCTTCTGCCTCCATATAGAGCACTGTTGCACTTTTCAGACCCTCTAGCAACTTTCTTTTTCTTCATAAAAGTGACTAGAAACTATTCAAACCTGCCTGCAGCAGTCAGATCATCCAGGCTTCATGTCCACATTACAAATGAATCATGATGCGATAGGCCGCCAGTGATCCCGTCTGGATTTCAAAGTGGTAAATAAATATATAACTGGACCGATCCTGTCCTCCATTGCCTCGGTATGAGGGATTGCTGCAAAGCCATCAACAATGCAGACGACTGTCCACTGTGGCTCTACGCTCTTTCAGGAGGAGTGAATGCTGCTTGGAGAGACTTGATGCAACCTGCTGGGTTTCCTTAGAGAGGAAACTTTCTCACCAACCTGGAGGATTTGATTGAATTTGACTTTGGAAAGAGCCTTGAGGTGACATGTTTCATGATTTGGCGCTATATAAATAAAATTGAATTGAATTTTTAATTTGTCTTGGGCGGAAATCTGCTTTTACATGAAGAGTTACACTTGAAGGACGCAAAGCTTGTTAGAAAGACATGTAGATGAATGCAGGGAGTAAAGTCTGGAAGCAAAAATTAAGTTAAACTTTGTACATCAATGTATCTGCTGATAATAAACTATACAATTCCTTCAGTTTTTGTGATAATTACTTATCACAAAAACTGGTTTGGTTCATGCAGCTCTCAGTTTGCAGCCTATCACTAAATATCAGCCATGCTACTGAAAATCTGTAATAGTTTAGATCACATGTAGGAATGGGTCTCACCTTGGCGATCAGCTGCAGGTTAAAGGGTCCGGTGACCTGCAGCTCCTGGCCGATGGCGTGAACTATCATCATGATCCTTTCTATGGTTTTTGGGTTGAGGTCCTGAGGAGGAGTCACCAAAGTGGCGTCGCCCGAGTGAACGCCAGCGTTCTCCACGTGTTCAGAAATGGCAATGGCCATCACAACCCCGTCGCAGGCCACCGCGTCCACGTCTATCTCCTGGTAAACAGGGAAGAAAGGAGAATTTTACAGCTTACTGTGGCATTATCCACTGATATGCTACAGTGAGATGAAAATGACAGAGAATATCCTAGTTTTACTATAGTAAATTTATCCCTTTAGTCATGGAAAATTACTTTATTTCTTGAATATTTACAACTTTTTTGATATCAGAAAACATACAATTTTGTTTCTTGGAAATATGTGAAATTAATCTTAAAATTTCTGATTTTTTTTTGTGTGGAAATTTACTCCGCCATGGTAAATTATTTATATCTTTAGTTTACGACTGCCCTAAAACTTTTCTGTATGTGTAATTTATGAGAATAAAGTCATGATATTAGGTGTACAAGAATAAAGTCGTAATATTAAGAGAATAAAGTCACATAACTGTTTGCACAACTGTTTCAAATAGGGCTGAACAATTAATCACATTTTCAATATAATCGCGATTTAAAAAAACGCAATTTCCAAATCGCAGAGTCTGCAATTTTTGGCTATGTAACAATCAGGGAATTAGACACGTCCATTAGGTGTTGGTAAAATGTTTGAAGTGGGTTTGCCTCCACATGGAAGGGAAGACAGTTGCAGCAGTGAGATAATCTAATTTTATTACTTGTTTTAGAGTTTATATAATCATACATAGCATTAAGTACAGGTCAATCAGTTTAATACATACACTTGCTTGTTGGTTACACTTTATGTTCAACAAGGATTGATGTCCAAATCAATTAAAAGCTGTTCTCCTGAACAATATTCTGATTAATAGAAACATTAAAAGTTCTTGTTTTAAATAGTCCTTGTTTACAAACATCTTTTTTTAGACGCCATTTTTGTTGCTTGTGGTTAATGCAGAGAAAAGTCAAAATTGCAATTTTGGTTGAAATATATTGTAGGCAGAACGCAATCATTTCTGAGTTTAGATGCTGTGGGTCTTTTAGCAACTAATTTGCACAGCGAATTTTTACCGTTAATGGGTGGTTTTTCTTCCCACTGTCGCTTCATGCTTGCTCAGTATGAGGGATTGCAGCAAAGCCATGTACAATGCAGATGACTCTTCCTGTGGCTCTACGGTTCCCCAGGAGTGAATGCTGCTTGTCGGGACTTTGATGCAATCAACTGGTTTCCTTATATAGGACATTTTTGACCAATCTGTATAATCTGACCCAATCTGTATAATATGATTGAACTTGACTTTGTAAAGTGCCTTGAGATGACATGTTTCATGATTTGGCGCTATATAAATAAAATTGAATTGAATTGAATAGAATTGAGGAAACAAATTGATTTGTTGTTTGTATATGTTTAAAAAGACATGATAAATCAAACTGGGGAAAAAAATCGTATTAAATCGCAATTTTAAGAAAATAAAAAAATCGCAATAAGATTATTTTCCAAAATCGTTCAGGCCTAGTTTCAAAGTCCTGGAACTACTAATAATTTGATGCTGATGTGCTAAAAAGTTTTGGTATTTTCTTATTTCGTAAAAACCAATACCTAAACGTAACTTAAGATGCTGAATATTTCTTATGTTAACACAGACTGTGCTTTTTTTTTTTTTGTTCTCATAAAGTGTAGGAACTCCTGCTGTAACTCACCTTGGCTTCTTGTATGAACTTGGAGATGACGACAGGATGTTCTTTGGACACGGCGGCGGCGCTGGTCAGGTATTTCTCCAGGTCGCTGTCGCTGTACGCCACGTTCATGGCCGCTCCGCTGAGAACGTAGGAGGGCCGCACCAGGCAGGGATAGCCGACCGTCTCACAGAACTTCACGGCAGACTGCAGGAGGAGAAAAAAAGAAGAAGTGAAGGTCGGAGCGAGGCACGGGGCGCGACAGTCGGTCGGCTCTCCGGCCGGGCCGTACCTCCGTGTCTGAGAGCTCCTTCCACTGAGGCTGGCTGATGCCGATGGTGTCCAGCATTCTGGAGAACTTGAAGCGGTTCTCGGCGCTGTCGATGAACTCCGGCGACGTTCCCAGGATGCGGCACTGCTGGCGGTGCAGCGACATGGCGATGTTGTTGGGCAGCTGGCCCCCCATGGAGAGGATCACCCCCTCCGGGTTTTCTCTCTCGTAGATATCCATCACCACCTGACAGACGCAGAAAAAGGAAACGGCTTTAAACGCCGGGCGCACGCTGTACGAGTTTTTACTCTTTTTATACAGGACTGCCATCAAACTTTACAGTGCTGCACTATAACTGCAATTACTATTTAATAACCTGTGCAATTAAATAAGAGACTTCAGCTGTTATAAACTACAAAAAGGGAACTAAAAGTAAAATATTCTTGAAATTGGTATATTTTTCTATGATTTGAGCAGCTGAATAAGATTATTTGCCAATGGAATGAGTATTTTTACCCCTAAAATAAGATAATTAGATATCCTGCACTTGAAATAAGATGATGGAGATGAATTGTTCTTATTTTAAGTGCAAATATCTCATTCCATTGGCAAATAGTCGTATTTACCTGCTCAAATCAAGGACAAATATACACATTTCAGGAAGATTTTACTTACTTCGAGGTCCCTTTTTGCAGTGTAGTTATCTCACTACCTCACTGTTGTGCTTTAGCTGGTACCACATTAATGCACAACGTCAATCCTTATGTATATAAGTCACCTTAAATACCTTAAATCTCTGCTTTATTTCTTTTTTTCTCTCCATCCACTGTATATATGTGGACACACTGTAAATACCTCATACACCTTTTTCTCCTTTTGGTACCTTCTTTTGATTATTGAGCCGATGTGAAACGTGAATTTCTCCACCGTGAGATCAATAAAGTATATCTTATATTATCTTATCGTAACGAGGGGTGATTAGCCTCTCACGACCTCCTACCGATCAGGAATCGTACGGTCGGATAAAAAAAATGTCTGAAATTCAGTCGGCCCTCCTGAGGTGATGGTGAGCGCCTCCTGCTGGTGAAGCAGAGCTACAGGCAGATTTCCCACAACCTTGCACACTGCACATGTGCAAACAAGGGAATTCTTCTTGTTCTCCTCAGATGCCAACATGGGACTGCTGTCATGTTCAGTTTGTCTATGTCAGGGGTCGGCAACCTTTACCACTCAAAGAGCCATTTGGACCAATTTCAGACAGTAAAGAAAACACTGGGAGCCACAAAATCCTTTTGAAATTTTAAATGAAATAACACTGCACATAAGGACTTTTTTGCAACTGAATGGACCCGCACCAGAACCAATGCACCTCTGCGCTTGTACTTCTACTGTTGTTTTATGGAAATCGTCAAATCTGCTAATGTCAGAGTTTTTATTTTGAATAAAGCTTGGTGCGAGTAAACGCACATCATGGTCGGACTATTTTATTTATCAGCCCATATAAATGGTTCATCCGGAATACTTTCTTTCCTTTAAATCCGAACACATTTTAATCACATCTGCGAAAGTGAACGAGCTCCTGTCATTAACAAGCTAACAAGCTAACAGCTGCATTAGACGAGCTATCAGACTTCAGCTGCGCAGGACTCCGCTCACATCCTCGAGCCAAGCGCTGTTCGCTTTTCCTCACTTTGAAAATGAACAAACGTCAGATATAGAAATGACTCTTACCCTGCTGTTTAGCTCTCTTCAACCTCATCGATGAATCCATGTTATTTTAGTTCACTGTGTTTGTCATTTGAAGAATTTACTACAAAAAAGCAGCATTTGAAAATGCCGCCTTAACTCCGCCTCGCTGTGTTTATGTCACTGCAGCCAGTGAACTACCAGTTCTTCTTCTTCTTCTTGAGTTTGACGGTGAGCAAGAATCTATTCAGTGTGCATTACCACCACCAACTGGTGAGGAGTGTTCGTCAGCCAGCATTGATGACTGCCTGTATGAGGCACACAGCTTCGTGACATAATTATTTTCAACACCTGAGCCGCATCAGAGCAATCAAAGAGCCGCAGGTTGCCGACCCCTGGTCTATGTCGATGTGTGTCTGTCCCTACCAAATAAACTTTGAAATGAAATGAAACTAAACAAGTGGAGAGAAGCATGGTGGCGGTACGTGTGACATTGAGTCAAACTACGGAGGAGAAAATCATAGAATTACCAAGGCAGCGCGTTTCGTTCTTGTGAGCCCCATATTTAACAGAGAGCATCGACACTTTTTCTTTTTCTACTGCTTACGTTTGGATTCCTGATAGACGAGTCCGAGTAGTCTGACGTGGTTTTTAGACGTACAGTGTGAGCTGTCAGATCGCATCGGGCCGTTTAGTGTGAGAACAGATGTTGTGAGCTGTGAACTTTTAAATCCTGCGATTTCGTCGTACAGTTTTGAGCTCTGAGCGCAACGATTGAACATATCGTAGTCAACGCCCGGCTGAAATCTCAAAAACCTCTTGCACAGATCTGTGCCACCACAAGAACATGACACACTGCAAAAACGGAAGTAAAAATAGTTAAAATTTTCTGAAAATGAGTGCATCTGTCCTTGATCTGAGCAGGTAAATAAGGTGATCTGCCAATAGAATAAGATTTTTGCACTTAAAATAGGAACAATTCATCATCATCTTTTTTCAAGTGCAGGATGTCTAATTATCTTAATTTAGGGGTCAAAATGCTTATTCCATTGGCAGATGATCTTATTTACCTGCTCAAATCAAGAACAAAACATTACGTTTAAGAACATTTTGCCTATTTTTAGATCCGTTTTTGCAGTGCAGACTTACCTCGAAGGAGATCTCGTCGAAGTAGAGGCGGTCGCACATGTCGTAGTCTGTGCTGACCGTCTCAGGGTTGTAGTTCACCATGATGGTCTTATAGCCCATCTGTAAAGAAACAATAGATTGTATTGCGTTAATTTGCCGAAAGCTATCTCGCATCTCGGCGCATGAAGGTTATGAAGGTTTTAAAAACCGAGCAGAGCCCCGATCGTCGGCCCTGACCGCACCTTGCGGAGCTCCGTGATGCAGCCGACCGCGCACCAGTCGAACTCCACGCTGCTGCCGATGCGGTACACGCCCGAGCCGATGACCATGACGTGCTGCTCGCCGAAGCTCAGGTCGTCCTCCACGCCGTGGTAGGTCATGTACAGGTAGTTGGTGTAGGCGGGCCACTCGGCCGCCACCGTGTCGATCTGCTTCACCACGGGCAGGATGCCGTAATCGTGACGCAGCTTTCTGACCGCCAGCTCGGTGCTAGGAGACGGGAAAGACACATTTGATGAGAAACCAGCGATTCAATCAGACTCCAAGACGATCCAATCACGTCTCTCCGGGCTTTAGCCTCCGTTGCTCCACACCTGTGTATGGCCTGCGCTATCTGCTTGTCCGAGAAGCCCAGCTGCTTGGCCTTACGCATCTCCTCCGGAGCGATGGTGCCTTCGTCCTGGAGGATTCAGGAGAAGAAAGCTCAGAACACATTGTTGTTTTCAGCCTAAGCTGGACGCCGCCTTAAAGCGTTACCTGGCTATATTTCTCCAGCAGCCGCTCGTGGTCGGCGATGTTTTTCATCTTGTGCAGGAACCAGTGGTCGATCTTCGTCAGCTCGTACAGCTGGTCCACCGTGTACCCGGCTTTGAACGCCGCCGCCAAAACAAAGATACGCTTATCGGTGGGAGTCTGCAGCTCCTGCAGGGAGGACAGGGGGGGGAGGAGGTGACAACCTGAACGCAAACAAACCCAGACCTGGTCGGGAAACTTTTGGGTTATGCTCAGACAATCCAGAACAGGATATCTTGTATACACTGCAAAAAGGGAACTAAAAGTAAGTAAAATGTTCTTAAAATTAGTATATTTTTCCTTGATTTGAGCATATAAATAAGACTATTTGCCAATGGAATTAGAATTTCTACCCCCAAAATAAGATCATTAGACATCCTGCACTTGAAATAAGATGATAGAGTTGAATTGTTCTTATTTTAAGTGCAAAAATCTTATTCCATTGGCAAATAGTCTCATTTACCAGCTTCAATCATTGGAAAATACATTCATTTCAAGAGGATTTTACCTACTTTGAGTTCCCTTTTTGCAGTGTACCGGTCATTTCAAAACGCTTTTAACGCGTTTTTGGAGACATTTACTCAAGACGAGACAAAGATCCTAGCTAGATCCCATGAAAACACTTTCTCTCAACCAAACTATAACTTTTTACCATTTGTAGTTGACAGCATGCTTAGTTTGTTAAACATGTAGCAGAAATACATATTTTCCTGACTGACAACAATCAGGCCTCTTGTGGTGGATGTAACTCAAAAGGTAAAAATCTGCAACGGCTTCCTTTGCCTTCATCAAGTCAGCCACATGTAAAGCAGAAGATGCAAGTACCGTATTTTTTCAGACTATAAGTCACACTTTTTTTTTCATAGTTTGGCCGATCCTGCGACTTATATTCAGGTGCAAATTATACATCGGTTTTAAATGGTAAATCATACAGACTAGCTAGAACCAAGGAGTAAACATTACCATATGTAGCCACAAGAGGGCGCTCTAGGCCAGTGAAAACTATTTCCTGCTCCTGTACCACTTAAAAATGAATCATTATCTTATAAACAACAAAGATTGAAAACATGTACATATGTTGTTTCACTGTTTCAATATGGATTCATACAGCAAAGTGTTTGCTCGAAGGAAACAGACGCGACAGAACCCTGTTACTGGGCTGTCCGTGAAGCTAATACAAGCTAGCGCTAGCTTGCAGCTCTGTTTACAACTTCGCTGATGCACGTGAGCTTTATGTTGCTCTGGAACAGCCGTGTTGTACTGTTAGCTTAGCACGTTGCACCGCTATGTGCTCGGTCTAATTTCACCGTAATTAGACCGAAATGATCTAATGAGAACTTCCCCGGTTGAAGTTCCTGGCTTGTTGTGCTAATTTGCCCGATTCAAACCTCCAAGCATGCTCCATGTTATTCAGCCGATTGTGGATGCAGCTGTGTTGTTGAATAAATTGCCATACCAGATTTAATGTCAGTTTTTAGTCTTGGATTGTGTGAAATAAAGTTCTAAATAAATGCGAATTATATATATATATTTTCCCCCCTCATTTTGACATGTTTTTTGTCTGATGCAACTTCTACTCTTGAAAAACTTAGTTGGAAAAATACGGTAAACTTTTTAGTCCTCAGGTAAATAGTTTTTAATAAGTCAGTGAATCAAATTAGGATGACGGCTAAGCTGCAACACCATAAGTTTTTTTTTTCCCCTACGTGGAAATGAGACGCGTGGACACATCTCTAACATTTATGCTCCATGTGGAGGAAAACTCTGAAGTTGCACTTTTCTCCTAGACTCTAGAGGGCAGCATTGCACTCCTATGACAAGCATACTACACCCCACTGCAGGTAGAGGTAGAAAACGGGTGTTTTCAACATTTAACCCTTTTTCTTTCTTCTAATAGTGACGCCGATTTATGTCCAGGAATTGTTAATTTGTTGATCACGACGAATCGTAAAGATTTCTATATTTACGAACCTCCGCCAGAAGGAGTGCTTGCTCGTCCGCCATGTTTTTCCGTCAAAATGGCCGCGCGGACCATGACTGACCTCATAAACATAAACCAGGCATAAGTGTCCTCTGTGTCTCCAGCTTTATTATTATCTCGCACAAATAGCACCTCGGCTTGGGTTTTCCCATCACGGATGTGAATAAAATGTTACAATAGGGTTACTGTATAGTTACATCCAGCAGTTTTCTAAAACGATAGTAGGGAATTAAAGCAAAACAACTTTCTGAATGAGATTTTTTTTTCCAGTTAAAGATGTGAACTTCACTCAGCCTGCAAATCAGCAGGCTGAGTGAAATCAGCCACCCTACAATGCTGATTATGAAAGTTTCTCCCTGATACTTTTATTTAGGTACTTCCTCTGTGCAATGAGGCTTTTATTTTGACATCTCCTTTAACAGGACCTGCAGTCCTGACTAACGGTAGCTTTGTTTAAAAAACATGGGGCGACTTTCTCAACTATCAGGCTCTCTTACACCGCGGCGCGGACTCATGGTTACATTAACGGCTTAGCTGGAAATGGAAACAAAGTATTGTGTTCCTTAATGTTTTATTAATGCTGGGGTGACGCGATACGCCGACGGCCGGGCTGCACTGGAGTCATAACACTGATGCTCCTTACAGGAGAGCTCAGAGCAGACGCTACCAGCTGAGGAGGCGGAGGTCTTTTGGACTACAGGGGGCGCTGCTGAAGACTTTTGACTCTGTGGTGGCATCAGCCTTCTTCTATGGTCTGTAGGAGCAGCAGCTTATTTACAGCTGAGAGGCAGCGGTTATATAAGCTCATTATGAAGACCAGCTCTGTCCTGGGATCCTACCCCCCACAACCCAGACCAGGTGCTGGGAGTCAGGAGGACTCTGGCAAAAATAACACCCATGTTGGACAGTTTAACCCACCCGCCCCGGTGCATGAAGCCGTAGCAGAGCCGGTGAGCTCGTTCAGGGACTGCTGCTCTTTCCTCCCAGCAGCTGTTAGACTTCATAACCATCACTGCTCCCAGCTAACTCATTTTTATTCAGATTTCTTCAGCCCTAATATACCTTTTTTATTAACTGTACAGTACTTTTTTCTTTTGTAAAGTTGCCTACACTGCACAGTCTTGTCTGCGTTTTATATTTTTCTGATAACCTCTGTATCTGCATGCTTCCGTTACATAAATGTTCCCTCTGAGGAACATTAAAGGTCGTTTCTACAGGACTGTCTCAGAAAATTAGAATATTGTGATAAAGTTCGTTATTTTCTGTAATGCAATTAAAAAAAAACATGAAATATCATACATTCTGGATTCATTACAAATCAACTGAAATATCTCAAGCCTTTTATTGTTTTAATATCGCTGATTATGGCGTACAGCTTAAGAAAACTCAAAAATCCTATCTCAAAATATTAGAATATTCCCTCAGACCAAGTAAAAAAAAAATTATAACAGCAAAACAAAATCAAACATTTGAAAATGTCCATTAATGCACTGAGTACTTGGTTGGGAATCCTTTTGCACAGATTACTGCATCAATGCGGCGTGGCATGGAGGCAATCAGCCTGTGGCATTGCTGAGGTGTTATGGATGCCCAGGATGCTTCAATAGCGGCCTTTAGCTCATTTGCATTGTTGGCTCTGGTGTCTTTCAGCTTCTTCTTCACAATAGCCCACAAATTCTCTATGGGGTTCAGGTCAGGGGAATTGGCAGGCCAATCAAGGACAGTAATGCCATGGTCAGTACACCAGTTACTGTGAGAATCTTATGTCGTCTCTTAACCACTACCATACTTGTGATTTAGTTTACTGAACCAAGCTGAGTGTTTTTCAAGGCTCAGGAAACCCTGCAGTGTTTCCAGTTAATTAGACGATTCAAGTGATTAGTTGATTGGCCTACTAGTATACTTTTTCACAATATTCTAATATTTTGAGATAGGATATTTGGGTTTCTAAAGCTGTAAGCCATAATCAGCGATATTAAAACAATAAAAGGCTTGCGATATTTCAGTTGATTTGTAATAAATCCAGAATGTATGACATTTCATGTTTTTTTTATTGCATTACAGAAAATAAAGAACTTTATCACAATATTCAAATTTTCTGAGACAGTCCTGTATGCTAATGTAACGCTTCTTTTTGTCGTTTTTCTGTTCCAGAGCTCTTACGGCGTTGTCTAGAGAAACATGATGGTTGTCTGGGAAGGATTAAGTAATCTAATATATGTTAAAAAAAAAAAAAAAAAAAAAGGCTGAGCAGAAATATAAACATTTAAACACATTAATATGCTTCGTCGTTGTTCTGCTGTGGTTCACTACAAGCCTCGCCTTTTTTTACATCAACATATTTAACCGCTTAACCAAAAATCTTGTCATTCACAGCAAATATGAAGACTCAAATACATCTATGCAGTTTATGTTTGTGTTTTGTAGCCACAAAACTGGATAAATGAGACTAAAAAAAAAAAAAAACTGGACAGCTGTGAGAAAAGTTTGAGATTGTGTAATATTCACACAAAGCGGCTCCACAAACCTTCTCTGAGACGGGCTTGATGGTGTGGTCAAAGCCGACACAGTTCTCATCCACCATGCGGAGAGCTTTCTGGAAGGCCTCCTCAAAGCTGCGGCCGATGGCCATCACCTCCCCTGAGGAGAGAGGAGGTGAAAAGCATGAGACAAAAGTTTCCTGCTGCTGTTTAAGTGTAAACCTGTCAGCACTGCAAAAAAGGGAACTAAAAGCAAGTAAAAATTTCTTGAAATTAGTGTATTTTTCCTTAATTTGAGCAGCTAAATAAGATTATTTGCCAATGGAATGAGTATTTTTACCCCCAAAATAAGATAATTAGATATCCTGCACTTGAAATAAGACTATGGAGATGAACTGTTCCTATTTTAAATGCAAACATCTTATTCCATTGGCAAATGGTCTTATTTACCTGCTCAAATCAAGGAAAAATACACTCATTTCAAGAAAATTTCACTTACTTTTAGTTCCCTTTTTGCAGTGAGAAAAGGAGACTACGGAGCTCCAGGCACAATCCCCAGACATATTTTATTTTAAGTCCGCTATGGCGTTTAAATAGTGGTAGGGTTGAAAGTTGGAGAGCGCAAAAAAGAGGCAGACAGATGGACTGACGGCAGGATCAACTTTTAAAGAATGAAGAATCCAAACATATTTACAAACTTCATTTACTTTTCCCCCCCCTAAAACAAGATGTGATTTAAATCAAATATTGTACTTTTCCAGAATTAAGCAATCTAGAGCTGATTCACAATGACACAAATATACTTCTTTTAATACAGGAAATGTAAGCAATTAATTGTGTTTATGACTTTGACATCAGAGAACATCCAAAATTAGCTTAAAAACTTTTTTTGTGGAAATTTACCAATTCATTTTTCTTTATTCTACTACGACCCTGATACAATTTATTTGGGAGGGAATTTTCAAGTGGTCATAATATTTTGATCTCCCCAGTTTCCGGCACTCTTATTTCAGGGTTGCAGGCAGAAAAGTTTGGGAAACTCTGATCTAGACGATGTGCTTTTAAAGTTCAGCTTACAGCTGAAGTTCCAGGGGAAAAGCAACATTAAAGGTTTTTTGTATTTCTCCTCTCTCACCAACGCTCTTCATTGAGCTGCCGATCTTGGTAGAAACCCTAAGGAACTTGCTGAGATCCCATCGCGGCACCTTCACCACACAGTAGTCCAGACTGGGCTCAAAGTTGGCTGTGGTCGAGTTGGTGACAGAATTCCTACAAGAGCGACATTTAGAAAATTAAACATGACGCACAGATAGAGTCGCGTTAATAAGCTGCTTGGCAGGAAGAAGTCTTCACATACTGCTTCAAGTAGGGCTGGACGATATATAGAAAAAAATAACTATATTGATAAAATATAAAATCATATTTATCAATAATTATCAAAAGATTCAAAACGTGTGTTTTAAGAGCAGCTCATGCATTTTTATGCTGTTGCTTAGTGACCTATTTTTAAATAAAGACACACAAGCACTGAATTGAAACTAAACCCTTTATTCAACCAATTTTTTTTAACCAAAACTGCAAGTTTAAAAAAAAAAGAAAAAAAAGAAAGAATGCTCTCTGAACTCTTTGAAGGGGGCGGGGCTTGGTGACAAAGCAATCCTGGGTCTGTGTTGTGATTGGTTGGGAGGATTAATGACAGTAATATTAAGCTACATGAATACAAAAGGAAGGAAAACTGTTATTCTATTTAACTTTTTATTGACCCTTTTTGTGCCTATCAATCGATTATATATTATTTAATTATCGTCCAGCCATAGCTTCAAGACAGTCTCGACTTACAATATATCGCTGGACGATAATTCAATAACAATATATATCGATCGATAGAAAAAAGAAAGGGTAAATAAAAAGTTCAATAGAACAACAATTTTTCTTCCTTTTGTATTTTAGCCTATCATGGAGGTTAATATTACAGCCATCACATCCTTCCAACCAATCACAACGCAGGCCCAGGAACGCTCCGCCCCCTTTAAAGAGTTCATTGAGAACATGTTCTTTTTTTCTTTTTTTAAAAATTGTAGTTTTGGTAAAAAGTTGGTTGAATAAAGTGTTGAGTTTGAATTCAGTGTTTGTGTGTCTTTATCTAAAAAAAAATAGGTTGCTAAGCAACAGCATAAAATGGCCAGGGCTGCAATTAAAATGTACGTTTTGAATTTGTTGACAATTATCTATCAATCAATATGATTTCAATTTTTTCAATATGCTTTTTCCCCCTTATATCATCCTGCCCTAACTATAAACATCAACGCCCAATGTAGCGCGTTCTCAACAAGTAAACGGCTCTAAGATCATTTTCAGATCTCTTAATATAATTTGATTTGTCACCAATAGTCTGTCCTTCCTGCGACCAACTATGAAATAAGACGGCTGCTTAGTTCTTTGAAAACTTATTTTTGTTGCTAGACGGACCCAAAGAATAGATCCGAAACAGATCCTGAAAGTTATAAAATTAAAATTTAATAAAGTTACGCTCAAAAATACGTTAAACTCTGGCAGATCTCAGATTTCAAAGAGATATTCATTCAATCGAGAAGTAGGAAGGGAGAACGGGAGGCACCCCACCCCCAGGACAACATTTCTAGGTGAAACGCTGCATCACAAACAAAAGGGAACCTAGTTAACATTTTAAACCAGGGGTGTCAAACTCATTTTGGTTGAGGGGCCGCATACAGCTTAATCTGATCTCAAGAGGGCCACACGAGTAAACTCATTGCAAGATTAAATAGAACTAATAAATGTGGACTTGTTGTTGGTTTTTATATTAAATGAATTTCACTTTTACACAATATATTATGAATAACCTCAGCGTTTTTAAGAAAAGTATGTGCAATTTCAACAAAACTTTTACTCAGTTAAACATTTACTTGTGCATTATGCATAAGAACTGATCACAGTGATTATACAATGTTGAAAAACATTTTTTCACTTTTTTTGGAACTTAAAAACACTGTCCTACATGACAAAATACATCAAACAGATAAAAATTAAGAAATTATTTAAAATAAATTTTCCACATCTGTAAACAGCAAAGGTAGAGGACGTGCTGCCTCTCAGCAGCTAAAACACGTACTTGAGTTGTGGCAGCGGGATTCCCAGGCCCAGTTTAGCCGCCACATAAGCCAGAGGGTAACCCGTGGCCTTACTGGCCAGCGCAGAGCTGCGGGACAGCCGGGCGTTCACCTCGATGATGTAGTACTGCAGAGAGAGAGCGTTCAGCGTCACGGCGACGCTCCATCGATCGGAGCGGCGTCTGGAACGGCGTGGCGTACCTGATCGGATTCGGGGTTCAAGGCGTACTGGATGTTGCACTCCCCCACGATGCCGAGGTGCCGGATCACTTTGATGGCCGTGTTTCTCAGCATGTTGTACTCGTGGTCGTTCAGCGTCTGACTGGGGGCCACCACGATGGATTCCCCCGTGTGGATGCCCAGCGGGTCGATGTTCTCCATGTTACACACCTGGAGGACGGCAGGAAGGTTAAGTTAAAGGAAAAGAACGGCTTCCCCCGGATAACATGACTGGCCGTTCGTCGCCGCCCAGGACTCACAGTGATGCAGTTGTCGTAGGCGTCCCGCACAACCTCGTACTCGATCTCCTTCCAGCCTTTGAGGGACTTGTCCACCAGCACCTGAGAGGTGTGAGCGAGGGCCGACGTCACCAGCAGGACGAGCTCCTCTCGGTTGTTGGCGAAGCCGGAGCCCAGACCGCCGAGAGCGAACGCCGAGCGGACCAGGACCGGGTAACCCAGACGCTCAGCAGCAGCAACCGCCTGCAACCAAAATAAACAAAAAAAATTAAATTACTTTTCCAGATTCTAGTCTCTGCTTTCTGCACAGATCCGTCTATAAATGTAGAACCTGCATGAACCAGAAGAAATGAAAAGGCTGCATGGAGGTAAATGTGATAATATGGCTGTCATTTCTATATGTGGCCACTTTGGCATCATGAGGCCATTAAAAGGGCCGTTGAATGTGTATAGATGATACTTGTGATTTCAGTTCACAAAGAAATATATAAAAATGCAAAGCTACAGAAAAGACTAATTTAAACAGTTTATCTGCCAAAAAAGGTGATTTTGTGTGTGAGTTACACTTTAAACTCATCGTTCTGCATCACTTTTTCTCTTTTTGAACATTTCTGGGTTGTTTTAATGTGTTGTGGGAAAAACTGACATCTAGTGGCAGAATGCTGTTACTACACAGTTAACAAAAAACATCAACAATCCCTGCAGGAGGCTCAGTTTTAGCCGATTTAAAGGATATATGCCTCTACTTTATAACATAATATGCCCTTTTTTGGCTCTTGAAGGTCGGATAAATTGCCTTGACGGGCCGCATTCGGCCCGCGGGCCACGAGTTTGACACGTGATAAGGACAAAAGCATGAACGAATGAGTTGATAGCTGGATAATGGAGCAACAGATGAATGGATGAGAAGTGGACCAACACACGTTTGGATGGATAAAGGTTCAATAGATGGATACAAAGTAAAAAATAAATAAAAAAGATTTAATTGTGGCCGAATTAAAACCGTTTTGGCCAGAAGTGTGCCAAAATTTTCCCCACAGCAAAATAAACGAGTCATTTCCAGTTGTCGGAAATGATTGAAATATTGATTTTAGTCTGCATGGCTTCGACTAAATTTAATTGACCGTGGCGCACGGCCACTGCAAAAATAAAAGCTGCAACACCTTTAGAGTGTTTTTTTTAATCTATGCTAAAACAATAAACCATACAAGATCTATATTTCCTGTATTATTTATAACCTATAGTTGCACACTTATAATGGGACAATCACAGTTTGAAATGAATTTAAATATCATTAAATGTTAAAATGTACTTTATTTTGAAAAACTAACACTGCCTGCTCCTTCCTGTCTGGCTGTGAAGCTGCTAGTGGCTTCTGTGCTGCTTTCAGGAAGACTAGAGAGGACCACTGTTGCCCATTTAGCGACATCTCAGACCTGTCTAGTGATTTTCTTTCAAAAAGCGACTAGCACATAAGTTAAAACAAAAAGAATCAGTTTGACTAAAAAATCTTCCTAGTCAGCCCATATATTCCTGGCCGTGGACGTCATGCCACATTAGTTAGCTCACTTGCTTATTATGCAAAGTCAAAAAATATATTTACCTTATTTCTTATTATTATTAGAAACAATTAAGTCTTTCTGTATGTTTGTTAATGTATGAAAGAAGTTTAGTCAATGATTTATTTAGCTTATTCTTTTGTTTTTCCTGTCTGTAATGCTTTTCTGTTCATGTCCAGCACTTTGAATCGTCTGGTTACTGAAAAATGCTAAATAAATAAACAAGTCTTGACTAACCCGCTCTGTTTGCAGCTGAATCATGCGTGCACCACAGTGCTGCTGATCCCGCCCTGCATTACAAAGCGTCATATTTACAATAAATATGACAAATGCAGTTTTTAAAAGTAGTCCATTTTGTCTCTGAAGCTGTTGCACTAAAATAATTCACAGCTTTAGTCTCATTGAGTGCCTCTGACAGCTGGATTAATTTGGTAGTTTGTTTTATGTAGTGTGGATTCAGGCAATGTATTGAAAGTCATTCCATGCAGGTCATATGTTTTTTATTTAATCCCTTTTTTTGTCTTGGTAAAAGCTTCTTTTTCCTACAGCCCAGGATATGAACAAACATGCAAATGGGCCGACGCCTCCTGTTCACCTGCTCCACTGACAGAGCCGCTTCACTGGGAGCGACGTGCTCGTTGATCTCCTCCATCTTCTCCACGAAGATCTTGCGGTCCTCGGTCATCTCGATGGAGGCCACCGGCGTTCCCAGCACCTTCACCTTGTACTTCTCCAGGACGCCCAGCTTGGTGAGCTCCACGCCGCAGTTCAGCGCGGTCTGACCGCCGAACGTCAGCAGAACGCCGTCCGGACGCTCGTTTTGGATCACCTGGCACAAAACGACGAGAACACGTTTAATATCAATGCTTTCTGTTCTCTAATCAGATGTTTAATAGGCGAATTCCCTGTTTTCTTCACATTATTTAGCACTTTTATACACACATTTTCCCCTTCGACTTTTTCTGGGGCTAGTTTTGCTGCAATCCTGCTAACTTTTTATAGAAAACAATGCCCGCAGAACAATTTAGTCCGGCCCGGTGGCTAAATGCATTATCATTATTCAAAAAAATAAAAAATAAAAAATCCAGTGTCCTGTCTGGCAATGTGGCAATACGAATTGTTGTCACAAGTGGAGCAGTACTGCTTTTGCCATAGTGCTCCGCTTGATTTATGAATGTGAATAGTTTTATTATGATTCATGCGGGGAATATCTCAAATGATATGGACACTACAATGGGAAAGTAGGAGAGGAAAGGAAGAACAAGAAAAAAAGAAAAGGTGAAATAAAGAGGAGATAAAAGGAAGAGAATGATAAATTATTGAAAAAAACATGTACTTTGTTTAATTGAAAATCTGCAGTTCCTATATTGTCCACGAGGGGCGCTGTGTTTTAATCAGCAGATGGTAGCACTGAGCTTCAGATGTGGAAAATTGATTTTAAATCATTTCTTAATTTTTATCTGTTTGATGTATTTTGTCATGCAGGACAGTGTTTTTAAGTCCCAAAAAATGTGAATAAATGTTTTTCAACATTGTATAATCACTGTGATCAGTTCTTATGCATAATGCACATTTAGTAAATGTTTAACTGAGTAAAAGTATTGTTGAAATTGCACATACTTTTCTTAAAAACGCTGAGGTTATTCATAATATATTGTGTAAAAGTGAAATTAATTTAATAAAAATCAACAAGTCCACATTTATTAGTTCTATTTAATCTTGCAATGAGTTTACTCGTGTGGCCCTCTTGAGATCAGATTAAGCTGAATGCGGCCCCTAAACCAAAATGAGTTTGACACCCCTGATCTACACGGATTTACACGGCAAAGAGTGGAAAGGGTTAAAAGTGAAGAACAAACGCACCTGAGTGACGTATTCTGGTGTGAGTGGCAGAAAGTAGACTTTGTCGGCGAGACCTTTGGATGTCTGTACAGTGGCGATGTTGGGGTTGATCAGCACGGTCTGGACATTCTCCTCCTTCAGAGCTTTAATAGCCTGGGAAAACAAAGCAGAGTTTAAATGAAAACTAGAAAAAGCTGTTCCTGCGTAACAGCGAGTGAGAATGCTAATCTGCAGAATGATTTTAGCAGAAGATGCAGAAGATCCCTGCAGAAGAGAAAAAGTAGCTGAAAAACATTGAAATCAGATTTAAAAAATTTGAAAAAAAAATTAAGAATTTGAAGGGATTTGAAGAATTTGAAAAAATTTAATTGGAAGAAATTGAAGAATTAAAATTGCAAAAATGTGAAGGAATTTTAAAATTTTTTTAAAAAATGTGAAGGAATGTGAAAAATTTGAAGAATTTGAAAATTTTTTGAAGAATTTGGAAAAATTAAAAAATTTGAAAAAATTTGAAGAATTTGAAAACATTTGGAAAAATTTGAAGAATTTGAACAAAATTAAAAAAAAATTGAAGAATTGGAAGAATTTAAAGAATGTGAAGAATTTGAAAAAAAAATAAAAAAATTGAAGAATTGGAAGAATGTGAAGAATTTGAAGGAAGTTGTATCAATTTGCATTGATTTCAATGGTAACAGCCAGAAAAAAAATGCTGTATAGCATTCTCACTGAATAACAAATTCTAATCTATTCTTTGAGGGGAGCAGTTTCCTGATCTCACACCTGAGATCCAGAGTAGTCAAACTCCCCGGCCTGGCCGATGGAGAGGCCTCCAGAGCCCAGGATGAGGACCTTCTTGGGCCTGACGACCTCCTCCGTCTTTGAAGAGCCAGCGTATGTAAGGTGGTCCATCAAACGCTGCTTAACTGTGGAAAAAAAAAAGAAAAAAAAAAAGACATGAAATGCTTTAAGGAGGTTGCCTGAACTCGTTATTACAACCAGCTTCCCTCTGATCTGTTTAACGATGCGTAGACTGGTTAGAGCGGGAGGAAATTGAATTACCAGATTTCTTGCCGTTGCCCACTTTGTGGTCCTTGACGGCGTCGAGGAAAACGTCAAACAAGCCGACCAGATCTGTGGGGCCGGCCATGTGCTCAGGGTGGAACTGGACACTGCAGGGTGAGAGGAGCCGATCAGGGATGTGATCCACATTAGGGCTGAACAATTAATCGCATTTTCAATATAATCGCGATTTAAAAAAACGCACTTTCCAAATCGCAGAGGTCTGCAATTTTTGGCTATGAAACAATTAGTGAATCAGACACGTCCATTAGGTGTCGGTAAAATGTTTAAAGTGGGTTTGCTCCACATGGAAGGGAAGACAGTTGTAGCAGTGAGATATTCTAATTTATTACTTGTTTTAGAGTTTATATAATCATACATAGCATTAAGTACAGGTCAATCAGTTTAATACATAGACTTGCTTGTTGGTTGCACTTTATGTTCAACAAGGATTGATGTCCAAATCAATTAAAAGCTGTTCTCTTGAATAATATTCTGATTAATAGAAATATTTAAAGTTCATGTTTAAAGTAGTCCTTGTTTACAAACATCTTTATCTAGAGGCCATTTTAGTTACTTGTGGTTAATGCAGAGAAAAGTCAATATTGCAATTTTGGTAGAAATATTTCGTAGGCAGAACGCAATCATTTCTGCACCGACTTTAGATGCTGTGGGTCTTTTAGCAACTAATTGATTTGTTGTTTGTATGTGTGTTAAAAGACATGATAAATTAAACTGGGGAAAAAATTGCATTAAATCACAATATTTAAAAAAAAGAATAATAAATAAATAAAAAATAATAATAAAAAAATAAAATCGCAATTAGATTATTTTCCAAAATCGTTGAGCCCTAATCCACATGAAGCGGCGCGTCTACCTGAACAGCGGCTTGGTGCTGTGCACGACGCCCTCGCTGGTGTGGTCGTTGGCGTTGGTGAAGAGGACGTCCCAGTCGCTGGGCAGGGTGTCGGGGTCGACGGCGAAGCCGTGGTTCTGACTGGTGATGAAGCAGCGGTCCGTCCCGTTGTGGATGCACGGCTGGTTGTGGCCTCGGTTACCGTACCTGAGATTTAAAAAAAAAAAAAAAAAAAAAAAAGAAAGAAAGTTTTTTACTGAAACAAAACAAACCTAACAGAAAATGTTAATTATAAGACATCAAAAGGCTTTTCAACGTCTGCTTGAATGACATTAATGGTATATATGATCACTGGTGGCGTTAATGGAGTTGCCATTATTTTTAGTTCCCGTTTAATCATTTATTAGAATAACATTAAGTTGGTCACTCTGTATTTCTTCCTGTTGTTTTCCTTTTTCAATACTGCTTAAAAGCCCAGAAATCTTTTACAAAATTACATTTTACAATTAACCTGTTTAGCACATGGTGCAGGCGTTCGCCACAGGCATAAGTTGTGTTTTTAAATTTAAGTTACTGCCTAATGCATGCACTGCAAAAAGTGCATGAAAGTAATGTATTTTTCCTTGTTTTGAGCAGGTAAATAAGACTATTTGCCAATAGAATAAGATTTTTGCACTTAAAATAGGAACAATTGATCTCCATCTTATTTGAAGTGCAGTTTAATAATTATCTCATTTTAGGGGTCAAAATACTCATTCATTGGCAAATAATCTTATTTACCTGCCCAAATAAAGGACAAATGCACTAATTTCATGAAAATTCTACTCACTTTTAGTTCCCTTTTTGCGGTGTGTGTGATATAAACAGAACACGAGTTCTAATGCATAAAAATATAACTTAATCAACTAAATAAACTGGTTTCAGGAGTGATTTTTCTTGTTTTCCAATTCCTGAGATTATTTTAAGTATTTCTTTGTAGAGTATAGCTAAGTTTATTGAAAAAAAAACTGAATTTCCACCATGATTATCATCCACAAAAAGAAGAAAATAACTATTTCCTATTAATTTTAACCACTTTAATCCCCCGTTACAGACTTTTCTTTACAGGAAACCAAACGGTTAATAAACCAGGCTGCATAGCTGTAGTTTGTTGCCCTGAATCCAGGCAAACTATCCTGAAATTATCTCTGAAGATGTCAATAACATTCCAGGAGGCAGTGGGAACCTTTTACTGCCCTGAGAAAAGCTGCCGGGCGGCGGCCGCTGTACCTCTGAGCTTCAGGGTCACTGGGTTTCCGCTCATCCAGGACTGCTGAGGACAGCTAAACCTGCCTTTCACAGCTCAACCGTTCCCAAACAAAGAGGCAAAACGCCACAGCCGGAGGATTTCTGAGAACCTGCCCCCCGGATCGGGTCACCTGGGAGACATTTCTGTCCTGCTTCAGAAACCTTTAAAGCACTAAGAGGGCTCGTAATGTTATCAGGTTTGCCTGTGTGATAAAGTGAAGCCGGCTTGATTGATCCTTTCTTCAGACTTTAATAATTTAAAACCGACGAGCCTTTTCGCTGCATGCCAACAACAGAGGAATCTCACTTCATCTTGTAGGTTTTTGCTCCAATGACCAAAGAGAGCAGCTGGTGGCCGAGGCAGATCCCGAACACGGGCTTGGGCTGATCCACACAGACCACCTTCCTCACGTTGTTGATGGTGGCCTGACAGAACCGCGGGTCGCCGGGACCGTTGCTGATGAACAAACCGTCAAAATCTGGGGAGAGAAAGTCGACTTTACCGTCTAAAATCTTGCCTGGTTTCGTCCAAATGAGCAAATGCTGCCGGCACAAAAGCTTACGGTGTGGACTACTTACCGTTGGGGTCCAGTGGGTGGTCCCACGGCACCACAGTGACACAGGCCCCCCTCTGAGCAAGGCACCGGATCTGATTGTACTTGATGCCACAGTCGACCGCCGTGATTCGCACGCTGCCACTTGGGTTGAACACTCGTGGCTCCTGAAAGAAACAAGAGCAGAAATAAGAGAACCGCATCATGAGTAGCAGAAAGCAACATTACTCTCATATCATAGGGAAAAAAAACGTTTCTCCTGCCTCCTGATGCAGCAGCTGATGACACTTCAGCCACTAATGCACCAAACTCACCTGAAGTAGAATTCTTTAGTGTCCCATAGGGCCGGTTCTTTTGCAGCAGAGTCTTTTAAGTCTATACTAGGGTTGTTTAGTACTAATTTGGTACTGGGGCATTTAAAATGGTGTTATACTGGGCTCCTTTGATAAGCACCATCACTTAGTGGAAAGGGGCGGTCGGTTGCGTCCTGCAGGGCGCAGGGGCTGGCTAGAGGGGTCCCTGGGGCTCTGGGGGCACTCGGAGTGGGGCGCCTGGTGGGTCTGACCCAGGGGTCTGTTGCCCCCATCTGGGCGGGGCTTGGGAGGCCTAGGGGCGGCCTACAGCGGCCGCTTGCGGCGCTCTTGGGGAGTTACTGACCTGGTAGCTGTACTGCCACTTGGTGGGTCCGGGGGTCGGTGGTCCCTGGGGTGTGCCGGCCCCTGGCAGGGCCTCAGGGGTTCGGGTTCCGGGGGGTATGCCGCCCCCGACAGGGCCTCGGGGGTTCGGGTTCCGGGGGGTATGCCGCCCCCGGCAGGGCCTCGGGGGTTCGGGTTCCGGGGGGTATGCCGCCCCCGGCAGGGCCTCGGGGGTTCGGGTTCCGGGGGGTATGCTGCCTTCGGGCAGGGGCCCCCGGCGGGGCCTCGGGTTCCGGGGGGTATGCCACTTGGGATCTGGGCCAGCGCGCCGCCTGAGTGTTTGCCCCTGCACGAGGCCTCTGGTGTGCTGGGGGGCCTCGGGGTCTGTTGAGCTGGTAGGGGGGCATGGACTTTAACATCTCAGGGCAGATGCTCTTCCCTTTCTTTTTGGGTTGGCACTCTGCTAGTGGAGGGGAGGGGAGGGCGGGAGGAGTAGGGACTAACCCAGCCTTGATGTCTATTGTTGCATGTATGGTGAGTTGTTTGAATGTTAGTGTTGGGGAGGGATTACATCTACGAGTGGGGGGTTGGGGTGTGTGTGTGTGTGGATGTGGACGTTTTGGACATGGACATCATATATGTAGACGCCGCGTCGTTGGGTGAGAGGCGTGCTGACAGAGCGGCCATCGTAGGTCAGACCAAGCTGCAGTCAGACAGAATACACGTCAATTCAGGAAAATGTACTTTATGTTTTCAGACACTCTGAATCCGGTGAATTCTCAACCGATTTCCAGATAAATTAGCTGACTGAAAACGTCACCCCTTTAGGGGCTACATGAGATCAATTGATTGAATTAAATTACTGTCTAACTTAATACATCATTTCAAATTTTGTATTGACAGTTAGCAAACTTCCAGAGCTACGTCTCAGGAAGCCCGATTTTTTCTTTGCTTATGGGTGCACAAATAAATGGACACTACAAACTACATCCTGGGGAATTACCTTTTATAAGTAAAATTGTCTGATAGATAATCCTCTGCTTTACAGTTAGTTTTTCCCGGCATAAACACAATATGTGCTAATGGGTAGAGAAGTACATTGAACACCCTGATTTCTGAGACATGTGACTGAGGATATATATATATTGTTTATAATAATATAAACAATATATATTGTTTTTGCTATGATTTTGTAATCTCTTTGATTCTAAGATGCATTATTCATTTTTTGTTGATTTGTTTTCCCTCCGCATTGCGGTTTGTATTATATCATTTTTAAATTTATTGGCATCTCTGCTCTCACTTGTCTGTATATAGTTTTGCTCTTATGTAGATAAGCGCTGTTGTTATCACGTACTCTTTAAAAGTGTCAGATGGTCACTAATGAGTATCTGTTTTTTTGTACAGTTTAAAGTGTCATTTGTAAATGTATTTACACATGAAGTAGGAAGCTACCCTGTTGGATCCGATTGATAATTATATTAATATATAACTTAGTATATATATATATATATATATATATATATATATATATATATATATATATATATATATATATATATATATATATATATATATATATATATATATATATATATATATAAAATCCAGTTTAAATAGTTTTGGTTCTGAATAAATATGTGTAATCTGACTGAAATGTCACGATCATTGTGAACATATGATTGTGGATGGCTCGTGCAGGCTGGCTAGCCAGGGTCCCCCCTTTAATTTTTTTATTTTATTTCTTTCTTTTTTGGTAAAGCCAGGAGGCTTCGTGGGTGGGTCGCGGGGGGGTTCGGTTGTAGGTGTTGGCTCACGGGCCCTACCGCCTCTCCCTGGCCCCCGGGCTATGGTGGTGCCGGGGCCCCCTTCTCCATGGGTTTCGGGGAGCGGGGGTGCCTATTGGAGTCAGTAGGGGAGCTGGACTGCAGTAGGCCCCCCAGTACTTTTCTCCTCATCCCCGGACTCCTCCCCCTGCCTGCTCCATCACGCTGGCACACTTGTAGGACCTTGGGGAGTGGGGGTGTTACTGGAGGTTGCCACTTTCTGATGATGTCCCTCACCCCAATTTTATTATGCATTTTAGACATTTTCACAACGCACATACATGTAGGCCATGGTATGGGGGGGGGGGTGAAGACATCTGGGGGAACGGGGGGCATATGTTGTTTGAGCCTCGCCTCGGATGGCTCCATTCACCTCCTCTCGCATTAAGACATTGAGGGTTCTGGGCAGTTGGAACGGGTGCGTTAGCACCAGCTACCTTCCGGAGGGTGGGTGGACTGTGCCGGACACCCCCTTCGGTGCTCCCGGTTTTGAACACACTTGAAAACAACATGCAACAATACAACATCTGAGCGGGCGTAGGGAGGATCGGGGGTCTTTTCCACACCCCCGTTCTCCGATTGCGGCACGGAGTCTGGGGCCTGGAGGAAAAGCTGGCCACAGGGTCCGGGGTCTTGGCGGGGGGTTGCTGTGGGGCCTAGGTGGCTTGCCGGGACTGGGGCTGACACCTCTGCTCTCCCCAGAAAGGTGTGGGGGGAGGGGTGGCTAGGGTAAGGTGGGGGAGGGAGTGGGTTTATTAGGTATTTAGGGGGTCAGGGGCGTTCTGGTTGGGTGGCCCGTACGGGTCGTGTTGGCCCCCTCCCTGGGGGGCCTGGGCCGGGTGTGGGATCGGGAACTGGCAGTCGGATAGTTGGATTATGGTGTGGTGTGGTGCCCCCCCCTCCCAATTTGGGATTGTTGGATGTGGGTGTTATGTGGAAATGTGTGTACGGCGTCGTCCCCTTCTTTTCTTTCTTTTGAAAGTCTGTGTGTGGGGAGTGGGGCACTAGGGTGGGAAGGTATGAATGAGATTTATTTTTTAAAATTTTTTTTATTATTTTTTTTTACCAGGTTCGGGTCTAAGTTCAATTTTCTTGAAATTAGTGTTTTTGTGCTTGATTTGAGCAGGTAAATGAGATTATCTGCCAATGGAAACAGTAGTTTTACCCCTAAAATATGGTAATTAGATATAATGCACTTGAAATAAGTGACTTTCAACATTCTTCATTGTCTCTGCGTGTTACCGTGGTGAAAAACCTTTCAGGACATAATGTGGCGTTGAGTTCACACAACAAACGGACAACAAACACGTGTACAGCTTTGTTTTTGTTTTGTTTTAATTAAAAATGTGTCTAAGGATGACAGGATCTATGCACTTTTGACTCAGCAATGGGATTTTTTGTGTTCTCTTCTCTTTTTATTTGAACAAAGTATCACAATACATATCGACACACAACAATAAACACTAAAAGAGAGAAAAACAAAAAACAAATTTTCAAGTTTAAATCAGGACTCCAGGCTGGAAAAACTTAAAAACCCAGCAGCTAAAGTTCCTTCCTGTGAAGCTGCTAGTGGCTACTTCTGCTCCCAGGAGGGAAGGAAGACTAGAGACGACATTTAGCATCTTTGTTGCTACACTTAAGAGACTTTTCAGACCCCTCTGGTGATTTTATTTCAAAAAGTGACCAGCAACAATGGCTTTTAGCAACTTTTATTTTCCCCTCCGAACCAACTGGGCCCGCCTGGTGAGAATGCTTAAGCGCTCTGGATGGGTTACCTTCATGGACACCTCCTGGACCAGGTTCCTCTGATCGGGGTTATCCAAGGGAACGCTGTTCTCCGGAGTCCCGTCTACCACCAGTTTCCCCAGCATGGTGCCGCGCTCCCTGATCTTTTTGGTTAGGCAGCGAGTGTCGATACCTGGAAAGCAGGAAAACAGCTTTAAAAGCCTCGATTTTATCAGCCTTACTTTAAAACAGGCGTGTCCAAAGTGCGGGCCGGGGGCCATTTGTGGCCCCCCCACTCCCCCTACTGCGTTTAAATAAAGATTTGCTCCACCAGCATAGGTGTCTGATGCAGATGGAAGCTTTTAGTTTTTAAATCAGGGCCAAATTATTACAGAAAAGTTCAAATCTTACAATAGAAAATGTTAAGTTCAACACAAAGTATTCAAATTTTAATAAATACACTTTTGACATCCTCTTTAATTTCATTGTAGCGTCTATCCAATGACATTTAATTACTCAGATGCAGACTTTGGTGCATTAAAATCTGCTTTGAATTCAGTTACACTGGTTTTAAAGAACTACTGACCCAAATAATGTTCATATGTTGCTAGACCAAAAAGAGTCAATTATTCAAAAAAATTTGCAAACTGGACGACCATCTTTTAACGTGACAAATTATTTGGATCTACAATGATTTACACATTTATTTCCTACAGAAAATCTAATTTATTTACTTAAAATTATATTTTGCAGAGCAGGTAAAAAAGTTAGCATACATTTTTTTTGGTTTAAAAGTTTTTTTTTAGTCATTCTTTGGCTCTAGAGTTCCTTTGGCGTGACATTTTTGGCCCATGTATAGAAAAGTTTGGACACCCCTGCTTTAAACTTTGAGATGGGAATGAAATCTCCTGACCTTGCAACCCGGGGATGCCGTGCTCTTTGAGCCACTGGTCGAGCGACTTCACCGAACTCCAGTGGCTGGGATTCTCCGACAACTCTCCGATAATCAGAGCCGCAGCGTGAATCTTGTTAGATTCAAACCACTGAGGAGGAAAAAAAACGTGAGAATAAAATTAATGTGGCGTTTTCGGTCCGATTTAAGCCCACTTCAGCGGTTTTATTTCCGCCGCTTACCGAGCTCAATCCAAACTCCCCCTCCTCGTCGTCCGGTACGCCGTAGTTGCCGATGAGAGGGTAAGTGAGGGTCAGCATCTGGCAGCGGTAGGAGGGGTCTGTAAGGGCCTCAGGGTAGCCCACCATGCCCGTCTGGAACACTAAACACACAAAAAACCTTCCTCAGCAAGACCCCAAACTCACTCTGCACTGCAAAAAAGGACTTAAAAATAAGTAAAATGTTCTTAAAATTTGTTTTTGTCTTTGATTTGAGCAGGTATATTATATTATCTGCCAATGGAATGAGTATTTTGACCCATAAAATAAGATAATTAGACATCCTGCACTTAAAGTAAGACGATGGAGATGGATTGTTCCTATTTTAAGTGCAAAAATCTTATTCCATTGGCAGATAATCTTATTTACCTGCTCAAATCAAGGACAGATACACTCATTTTAAGAAAATTTTACTCATTTTTGGTTCCGTTTTTGCAGTGTGCCTCATCCACGTCTGTGGACGGGGTCAACGTACGGCTCAGGTCTTCCTTTCATTTCATTTCACAGACTTTTTTTTTCTTCCAAACTCTTGATAAATAACCCGTACAGAGTTCAAAGTTTGTCTTTGGGCTTCAGATGCTTCTTATTTTGAGCGCGGCAGCCTTTTTTTTTACCCTCAGTCCAGCTAAATAGCTCGTTATGAGCCGTACACTGCCAAAACAGAACTAAAAATAAGTACAATTTTCTTATGAGTATATCTGTCCTTGATTTGGGCGGGTAAATAAGATTATCTGCCAATGGAATAAGATTTTTGCACTTAAAATAGGAACAATCCATCTCCATCATCTTATTTCAAGTGCAGGATGTCTATTTTTCTTATTTTAGGGGTCAAAATACTCATATTGGCAGACAATCTTATTTACCTGCTCAAATCTAGGACAAAAACACACATTTTAAGAACGTTTTACTTATTTTTAGGTCAGTTTTTGCAGTGTAGATGTTACACGTTTGATTGACATCATCTGTGCAGATGAAGCTCTGCCCTTCAGAGGCGAAGAGGCAGATCTGAACATAAGAGGCATCGAGTCGCTTTGAACGTCTCAGGGGGAAAAGAAGAGAGGCTGCTGCCTACTTTCCCAGTCTAAAAGATTGGGAAAGTAAAATAAATCCAGGCCTGAGGCTGAGATTTAAACGTTAGCATTAGTGACATAAAACCTGATCATAGTAGGGCGTAGGCCAGTGGGGCTTTTGTCAAATGACGTCAAACGTTGAGCCGAACAGCTTAAAATAGTTTGAATAGTCAAATAGTGAACAGGTCCGTGCTGAAAGTCGCCTCCGCAGACATTATGGCCGCCATAAAACGCAGCTGCTGCGTCGGTTTCTGCCGGAGAGACCAAACGAAGGGATTTTTTTTTATTAATTTTCCTAAACACCAAAGGATTGACGGGAAATGTCAGTGTTGGGTACGAGTTTGTGACCGAGACGACTTCACTGTGGAAACTCTGACCAAAGACGCCTCTGTGAGCTCTCTGCCTTCCATCGGTGGTGAGGAGTCAGACGAGACACCAGGTAGGCTAAATTTCTCTGGGTTTTTTCTCAGCGGAATGAAACCATCATACAGATACGGCCGCGCGATCGATTTAAAATCAATTATTTCCAGATTTACAAAGTTTGTAAGATTTAATTTTTGGAAAATGCGGATTTTACTTTGCCAACGCACTCATTGGGCTTCCGTGAAGAGAACAGCAGCAATGCTGAATTCATGTTTAGGGAAATATATTATCAAAATATTGTAAAGAGGAAACTTTTACTTAGTTTTTTTAGTTAGTTTGAAGTTCAAGTGACGCGAGGCTCATCGTGTAAAACCACTGGCAGCAAACATTTTGTTCTAATTTCATTGTTTACGACGGCAGGGCCGCCATCTTGTCGCGTTTTGAATTCAGGACAACTACAAGATGACATAAAAGCAAGTTTTTAAATTATTTCTTTAATTTTTTTTTGGTGAAACAAAGAGGAAAGAAAATCAATTAATCGGGCTTGTTATAAGAAAATCAGATTTTATTTTGAGGCCATATCGCCCAGCCCTATACGATCCATGAGGTGTTCATGAGCTTCATTCCTGCATAGTCCGCCTATTATAAGCAACTTTGGGCTTATTTTTCTCTAAATTCAGTCGCAACGTTCGTTGAGTTGGTGATTATGGTTTTTTTGGGTTTGTTTTTTGAACGTGAAGTCACTTTTTTTTTTTACAACTGAACCCCTCATCATGGAAGATTAGTAATATTATTTGTGTGTCTGCAGCGGTGAGAAGGGACGCAAGTGTCTGATTAAAGCACGTTGGTTGACTTAGAAACTTTAGAAAATAAGCTATTTTTTTCCCTAGTAAGCCCAATAATAATTTAAAACACAGGCCTGTAAAAAGATGTTTTTTTTCTTTGTACTGGCTGTAATTTTACGCGGATTCAGCTCGTTTCCCTTCTCACATTTGATCCGTTCTGTGAGAGGACAGCCTCTCCTCTCTTTGGGCTTATTTTGAGACATCTACGTTTTAACCAGCATTTAAGCTTTTCTCTGCTGGGTTTCTTGATTGAAGCGGGTTGAAATGAAGCTCGGTTTGTACTCTGCTTGACCGAACGTGACGTCATTTGAGAGAAGCCCCACTGCGTGATAATTCTGGCATAGATTATACCAGCAGGATAATTATTTATACCATTATAACTATTGGGATTCAACAATCTCTCCAATGTGAGATCAATAAAGCTCATCTTATCTTAACAATGAAGGAAAAGGAAACTTAAGATTGCCACAAGGATGTAAGCAATAAAAACAAAAGATGTGGCCGGAGTTGAATAAAACCCAATTATTATATCAAATTTAATGGGAAACTTTAAATCTTTGCATTGCAGCTCAGTCTGGGTGTGGAGGCGTGTTCTCAGAGCATGTTGTTGTCAGGAAATGACACCTTCCCAAGCATGCTTCAGATCAATCTCACCTCATATTGGTTGACTGGATTGCGTAAACCCAACTATGCCGTAGTAAAGGCATCACAGCCGGGGGCGGAGCCACTTTCATCTGTGATCATTACCAACAATGACAAGATAAGAGAGTTTTCAGGAGCTGACTACCTGAGGAAAGCTAAATAGTCACAACAGGGCTGCCAAGTGTCCCGGGATGACCCGCGTTTCGAGCCAAACTGAAACATTACCCCTTAATTCTTGTTTTTTTTTTCCTGCGTCCTGCAATTTGTATTAGTAAATGACTGGGGGCGCTGCTCGCCTCACCTACACCAAAACATAGACATCATATACGTAGACGCGTCATTGGGCGAGTTCTGCCTATGCTGCGATGCGTCAGAGCGTCCGCCATGTTAAATGTGGCAAATCTGCAGTTACTCAGTCACTTAAACAGTATCAGAGGGACTTTAATCTCAGAATATACTTTGTATTCATAGTATTTTTGTTTTTTGTAATATTACAAGTTTATTTTCGTATCCCTTTAGCTTCATTCTCCTGAATTTATTCTCGTAAAGAATAAAAATAATTAAAATAATCTAACCTGGCCCTATTACTCCAGGAGTGAAATAATTCTGCAAACTGTGATTATTCTGGAAATGTTCCCTCTTAATTCTCATAATATGACGTTTTTCTCATAACATTATCACTATGTATATTTATGTCTTTTTATGTGTTTTTTTACTTTAATACCACTTTTGTGTTTTTTCTTTCTGTCTTTTTTTTTCTTTATTGTCATAGGTCTTTTTTTTCTCATATTAATAATTTTACCTCTTTAATACTCCCCCAAAAACTCTGTTCCTAAAGGTTCACATGTGACACGGTTTTATGAAATAATGAAGACCACAATGTTTAGATTTAACAAATTGATCCTTATATTCATAACACAGACACACAAATATATATATATATATATATAGATAGATAGATAGATAGATAGATAGATAGATAGATATAATCTTGACCTATAGTTATATATAATCACAGCTATTTATTTGGCTTATTTATAATACTTGAAAATCTATATATTCACATCTATGTCTAAATACAATAGTCTGTACTGTATGCAAGCTAAAAACCTTGAAAAAGAATTGTCTTGCACAGCTTTTTTTCTAGTGTTGCCACTCTGCAGCTTTAGTGTGTCCAGTTTTGCAACATGATGCAGCCTTATTGTATAGAAGGCAGATACAAGTAGTGAAATCAGCCCGAATACTTTTCCATGCAGCACAGGAATGAGGCATCTTCTCTGATCCACGTTCACTACAACAGAACTTAACTTTTTTTTCTGCCACATACAATATGGCGGTGACGTTGACGTGCGAACCTGCGCCCAACGACGCGTCTACGTATAAGATGTCTATGCACCTAAATACGACAATCACGTCGAAGTAGAAAGCGCGCCGCAGGCTTTGCGTGTCCGGTGGATAAGCTCAGCACCATACCCACAACCCTACCCCGGCTGTCCGGTGTTCTGGAGGTGCCGAACCGGCAACCCGAAGTCATTACATATTAATTTAAGACAATATGTCGCTTTCAGGTAGCTTGTGATTTCCAGTTACTTACCAACTTCCCCAGAAACAGACACGTTCGCACCAAAAAGTCGGCCCCTAAACCTTTCTCCATCCTCCAGAATCAAAGTAGCCATAGTAGCCATTTCTTCCCCCATGCTAAAGCTAACTTAACCGGTTCGCGGTTTGGAGAACGGTCCCCACGTGAACTCTCCTCGCCACGCAGCGCGCGAAGATGCGAAGGATGAAAGCAAAACGCGGATAAAGACAAGGTTTGAGAGTCAAAGGGGGTTAGCTTAGGCGCGCTGCCGCGTTTCCAGCGTCCCCGGGAGGCAAATAAATAAGAATTAAAGCTTAGCTGGAGAGTTTGATGGGTAGATGGGCCGGAAGGCTGGCAGAAAAGTGTCCCACGCGCGCCGCCAGCAGCGTGGAAGTCGGCCCGCGGTGACTGCACGAACGTTTGACGCAAAAAACCGGAAGTGACAGTTCCGGTTGAAGTTTTCAAAATAAAATTAAAGGTATGACCATAGACATAATATATATGTCTATATATATATATATATATATATATATGTCTAATATATGTCTATGGGTATGACCACTGAGCTATATTATACACTGGAGTGCTAATCACCGTCTGTTTGAACGAGTCACTTTGAAGCCACCAGCCGCCATATTGGTACTCCCTATTTCCCCCCAGTAACTAGGGAATATGTGCGCTACAGCATCTAATAACAAGGATTTTCTCATGTTCAGGGGGGGCTTAAGACTTTTAAAATGTCAAATGCCATATAGTTTTATGTTATGTTCTAAAAATATCAAGTACTGAGAAAGTCATGTGCTGAAATATTTTGCATTTTATTCATTTAAATATATATGTTTAACATTTATAAATATATACATAACAATATACAAAAACATATATGTATACATATACATATATACATATACACATACTTATATATACATATATATATCTAATATGAATAACATGTAAAATATTTCAGCACCTAATTTTCTAGTAGTTGATAGTGTTAGTACATCCACTGACTGTGAATTACCTGTGAAACGTTTTCACACAGCCAGAAAACTGCTTGTTGTTGCAACCAAATCCTATGGGATTCTGTGAGAGTAGGGAGGAGCAAGATGGCGGCCAGTGACTTCAGTTTTTCGGCAAAATCAGCACTCCAGTGTATTATATAGCTCAGTGGGTATGACTAAACCAAAACCACTGAGCTATATTATACAGTGGAGTGCTAATCGCCCGCTGTTAGAACGAGTCACTTTGAAGCCACCAGCCGCCATATTGGTACTCCCTATTTCCCCCCAGTAATTAGGGAATATGTGCGCTACAGCATCGAATAACGAGGATTTTCTCATGTTCAGGGGGGGGCTTAAGACTTTTAAAATGTCAAATGCCATATACTTTTATGTTATGTTCTAAAACTAGCAAGTACTGAGAAAGTCATGTGCTGACATATTTTGCATTTTATCAATTTAAAAAAAAAAAAATATATATATATATATATATATATATATATATATATATATAATATTATATATATATATATATATATATAACATTTATAAATATATAAATAACAATATACAAAAACATATATTTACATATATACATATATACATATACACTTATTTATATATACATACATGTATATTTAATATGAATAACATGTAAAAATTTTCAGCACCTAATTTCGTAGTAGTTGATAGTGTTAGTACATCCACTGACTGTAGAATTACCTATGAAACGTTTTCACACAGCCAGACAACTGCTTGTTGTTGCATCCAAATCCTATGGGGTTCCGTGAGAGTAGGGAGGAGCAAGATGGCGGCCAGTGACTTCAGTTTTTTGGCTAAATCAGCACTCCAGTGTGTTATATAGCTCAGTGACCAAAACGCACTAAACCAAACTGAGGTGATGGAAATAAAACAAATGACATAACAGAGCTTTAAAAAATACAACAACCTAAAGTATAAACATTTGCAACGTCTGGGTTTTGTTGTCCTGCTGTTGCTACCACACAGAGTGCACTGTAGCAGAATCTGATTTGGAGACCCAAGCCATCCTTCACATTACTGATCACAGAAATAGCTTGTTGTGGAAATATATAATCAGTTGTTGTATTGTGATGTATTTGTATTAAAGCAGTAAGAATTACCCACGTTTTAAATAAAATAGGTAAACTGTGTGGCCTGGAGTGCAAAGAGGATGGAGTCTGTCTGCTAACCTGACACAAGCCAGACGCATGTCTCCGTCGCTCCGCCTAGCTTCACTCACATCTATCTGGGACATCTCCTATAGAGAGTGATTTCTTCAACCAAATTTATGGTCTGGCCAATCAGGACGCAGGGCGGGTGTTTCCTGGATGTGACGTAGTGGAGAAGCCACCGTGAGATTCCAACAACAATGGCGGCTTGCATCGAGGAAGCAAGCGTTAGCATTGATGCTACTATTTCTTCTGTGTTGTCCAATCTACCTAATATTGTTTCATTCATTCAACATCAGAGAACGCCTCTGAAGGCTTTTGTTGGTGGAAACGATGTTTTCGCCCTTCTCCTGACCGGATTTGGCAAGTTTTGTTTTCCGGGGCGCGTCTGTGGCGGAGCAGTTAGCGGTTAGCGCGAACCATATTAGGAGGCCTTTAGTCCTCAACGCGGTCGGCTCGGGATCGACTTCGACCCGCGGCACTTTGCCGCCTGTCTTCCCCCCTCTTCCTGTCAGCTCACTGTCAATAAAACGCGTGCCAAAAAAAAAAGTTTTGTTTTTTTCCAACATCGCTCTCACAGCGTCACGGGTTAGCTTCGGTGTGAGTGGTTGAAATAGCACGTCGATAAAGATGACAGACAAGTGGCTTATCCAATCATATGCAAGGATTTTTGATAAGGCCCAGCCTTCTGAAACGCCATTCCTATGGAACTGTCCCAGATGGATGTGAGTGAAGTTAGGTGGAGCGAAATACATCTGGCGAAGGTCAGGTTAGTAATCACGAGCTAGACTCTGAAAAGAAGTCGTTCCGGAGAAGGAGGAAACGTTGGCTAAGACATTGTTGATAGAGGGGACCGTTTGTTTATAGCGAATGTTACTTCCATCTGAGGTGACAAATTAAAATAATTTAGGTTGATTTTACAATAAATATCTTACTTGTATTTCCTTTAAGATACAGAAAACAGGCACTGACATGCCCAACATAAGACCTAAAGGCATGAAATAAAAAGTATAATCTAATAATAATGTCAACATGGATTGACATTAGGGAGTTAAGGAATTTGTCCTGCATTTGTCGGGTTGCCGGTTCGATCCCCCGCTATGACTGTCTCAGTCGTTGAGTCCTTGCGCGGTTGTCAGAGGGTCTGGTGGTGCTGATGTTTGGCAGCTTTGCCTCTGTCAACTAACAGCTCACCACTGTCAGGTGAATGACTGATTGTAGTGTAGTGTCGTCGGACTAGTCAAAGCTTTATACAAGAACAAGCCATTTACCATTTATCAGTGTAATTAAGTAGCAGAAAAATGTAATTAATGTGCAAATGAAAGTCAGCAGTATAATTCAGACCAGTTCCAGTAATAATTTAAGTGTGTTATTGTACAGGGTGATGGCATGTGGCAGGAGACATTTCCTGTATCTGTGATCGACAGCAGATCTGTAATAGTCTGTGGGAGAAAGTGCTCCACTGTCTGTCCAGTGTGGGTTAATAATAATAATGGATTACTTCAGTATCCTTCCTTTCACCACAGTCTCAAAGGTCTACAGCCTGAAACAAATCACATAGCCAGTCCTCCTGTTAATGATTCTCCAGTCTGCAGGTTTCTGTGATGCTGCTCTCCCAAAACACAGCTGATCCTGTGAAAAAGATGATGCTGGAGACAACAGACTGCTGAAAGATCACCAACATCTTGCTGCATAAATTAATAGATCAGGGCTTCCCAATAGGCTTAATTTATGGACTTGAGTTTATTCATAAAGCTTTTTTTAGTCTGTGGTTACAAAACGACAGGCAAATAAAATAAACAGAAGGGAATAAATAAAGCAGTTGTTATAGATTATTTTTTTCTGTACTAATATTTTACAATATTTTTAGGTATTAAAGAATTCACAAGTGCTTGATCTATAATCTATAAATTAGACGTTAGGTTATCACACTGGTCACTCGATGCATTTTTAAATCATAAATATTAGATAAATATTATTAAATATTATTATCTTATATTCAAGAACAAATGCATTTTAAGCACATTTTTAATGTGTAAGTATTTTGAGTTAAAAGATTAAACTAAGAAGTAAACATAGTATTAATATTCTTTCATTATGAAAATTGTTATATTTCCCTGTTGTTACTTTAACAAGTATCAGCTTGACATAAAAATAAAAGTTCACATAGTTTATGTTTAAACAAAATAAAAATAAAATGTTACTGCCCTCATAGATATTATATAGATGGTCCATGGACTGGCGCTGCTTATTGGAGCTGACGGTGGACATACCAATTAATTGTTGTATAAATGAATATATTTTATATTTTAACCAAGAAACAAGTTGGTTTATTCATTTAAATTTATTTCACACTCACATGTACACTCTTGAGCCTTCTCTACATACAACAATATTTTTTCCATATGTATACCATATGTATACCACTGCATACACAGTTTTTTTTAAGGTCTGTAAAAGTGTTCTTTAAAATTTCCAAGTCATTTCAGTGTCTTACACTACTCTGCCTGGAAATAGGGCTGGAGATTGAGACCCTTGAAAAACAACTGTTTTGCACAGCTTTTGCATCTGCTGGCACTCTGTAACTCCAGGGTACTTAATATGGCAATGTGATTCAGACTTAACTTGTGAAATACTGTTATAACAAATTAATAAACCTAAATTTATGGTCCAGCTGTTGGGTTTCTGCATGGTTCTCACCAAGTAAAAACTAATCTTCAGAGCCAATCTCAGTCCAAAATGGTGATATGCACTGTGTGATTTTCTTTCAGTAGTTATCGACAGTTATTGTAACCGTCAGCTGCAGAAAATACGGGCAAAGTCGCTCCCTCTGCGTTTACTCCAGTCGGCTCCTATGCCAACCTGGAGCAGGAGATACCCATCCAAGATGGCGTCGCTCAAGCGCGCAACGTGCCCTGCTGAAATTTTATTTTGAACATATGTTTGCCTATTTCCTTTTTTGACGTCACCTGCGTCATCTCTTTTCCCACCACAACAGTTTTTTTTCAAAGATTTATTATTCCAACGATTTCCTTGTTTGATGGCGCCATTAAACACATTCTCTTTTGTCGAAATAAAACCTCGAGAAACACTTTAGAAGCTTATGAGAAAAGTATTTGTAAAGTAGTGGTGATGAACCTGTCTTGCCCTACCCCAATGTCAAATCGGCTAAAACGTAATAGAATAATAGACAAGTATCAAGCGGATTAGTTGAAAACAATGTGTAAGTTTGGACACTTTTAACGAAGTTTTCGTTAATTCTTAGGTTCCTTGGGTTATCTTTACATGTGTCAATATTATTAAAAACTATTCCGTATATAGTAAAGTATATATTCACAAAACGCGGTACTTGTGCTATGGAAGGGGATGTAGCTCAGTGGTAGAGCGCATGCTTTGCATGTATGAGGCCCCGGGTTCAATCCCCGGCATCTCCAAGTGTAATTTTTTTCTCTAAATTGTTTCTATAAACGTTGATATTCATTTTTGTCATTGGCTGATAACATATCTGAAGACATGTCTTAATACTATTTTACTCGTGCCTGTCATACAGCTTTGTAATTTAATAATGTCCTCTGTGTAAAGCAGAGGACAACTTCTTGACAACCCGGCTGTATATTGTCAATCATTCCTTTGATTAACTTTACTATTTGTATCTTTATAACAGTTTTTTACTCATAGGTTTACGCATATTTGTAGACAAAACGGAGTAGCTTAGCTGTAGAAGCTTGGCCAACGAGAAGTTCTTAAATTTCCGCCTGCTTCTAAACGCACCACGAGTCCCCTCCCAGAGCGGTAACTAAGGAGATCACGGTTGTGTTTACTACAAAGATGTCCTCCTTGCTAGCTGCTGCTGTCCTGCAGCCGGTCAGAGAGATGGCCGAGATCTAAACCATTATCTCAGCGCTGATAACCGCGCTGTGGGCTTCCTGTCGATTATTGTTTTATATATATTTTTTAAAAAATGCAGCTGAAGCATATCAAAACACTCCTAACCCCCCAGGTAAGTTTGGAGGTGGGTGGGTGGGCTAGCTAACGTTAGCGGACGCTGGCTAGCTTACACGTTACAGTTGTAAATGTAATTTCAAACCCCTTTAATAACGCTATTCTTTCTGTATGGGTGTAATTTGATAACACTGACTTTGCTGTGTTTAGGTCATTTTAATCATCCCCCATAACATGGTGTTCTTTTTTTTTTTTACTGCTTTTTGATTAGCATGTCTATATCCCCTGCATTGTTTACATTTCAATTGTTTACTATAAATCACTGCTGCACCTTATCCTGTAATTTACTGCAATGTACTGTAATTTTTCAAGCTGTATGCATACGAAATTTCGTTCTGTACGCACTCTGTGCATACAAAATGACAAATAAAGTTGTCTAAGTCAAAGTCATGTCTGCTGGAATGCAGTCAGCTCTGATGTATAAATACCGGTTTAATACGATTTAGATTTTATTTAGCGGTTTAATTGTATTTGCTGTTGATAGGATGGTGCTGCCAAGGTGACATGCATGGCCTGGGCGCCGAACAACAGCAAGTTTGCTGTTTGCACTGTGGACAGAGTAGTGCTGCTCTATGACGAACAAGGAGAAAGGAGAGACAAGTTCTCCACCAAACCTCTGGACCCGAAGGTGAAACCCACACAGACGCACACACACAAAAAAAAAACAACATATTTTTATCGATCTAATCTGGTAAAAAAAAAAGTTAGCTTCACACACACCATACTATTTAAACAATACAACCCAAATAAAAAAACAGCAAAATACTAGGCGTTGTCTTTAGGAATCACCGACAATGTTTTACAGATGTGATTCCATTATATTTAAGTGTTAAGCTGTGGCGACTCTGCATTTGGGGCCAGTGAGGCCTAACCCCACCAGATGTCCCTGTGGAGCTCTAATGAACATAGAGCTGAGTAATATTGTAAAAAAGACAAATTCCCTTACCAATATAATTCTGTTATAAACATTTGTGTCTCTATATCTAAGTCTGCCAGAAAACTGACAAGCTCAGTAGTTAAATCCTCTTGAGGCGCCTTAATGTTGGGGCCGGTATGTTCGAGATAAATTCTTATAGTAGGAAGATTCCACTTACATGGGTATAAAGATCTCCTTATAATAAATTATTTACACACACAGCTAAAAGGAGCCTTTTGAGATTAAACATCAACCAATAAGCTAGTTTCTAACATGATAATTGTGTTATAATTGTAGGTGCAACCTCACCAACATGAATTATGTCCTTTTTTTTTTCCTAACAATCTGTGGTGACATTTGACATGAACCTTTTGTTGTCCTGCTTTTATTATGCTTTAGGCTATGTTAGAGTTTTTTTGCACTAACATTTAGGTGTTATGTGATCCGACAGTTTGGCAAACAGAGCTATGTGGTCAATGACATGGCCTTCTCGCCGGACTCCACCAAAATCGCCATTGGCCAGTCGGACAACATCATCTACGTGTACAGAATCGGCGAAGAATGGTAAGCTGGTCCACACTGCTTTAGGGTTCTCCAGTGTAAACGTTTGCTGATAGAGCAAAACACAAGATCCCCAGAAAATCTTCGGATGTGTGGAAATTGTTTGTCAGAAACGTTCAGGTCTAGATAAAGGAACATGTAACCTACAAACGTTAATGGTCCGGCGCTGACAGATAAAACAATTCTTAGTTTACATATAATAGATATTTTCAAATCTGTCTAATAGATGACCAGAGTCACCACGATGCTACATCCGTTTGTTCATCTCACACATCAAACTCTGAGTTTCCAGAAATACTTTAATATTTGTCTGATTTAAGACCAGGGGTCTCATTTATAAAGCTTACCTACGCACAAAATGGGGCCTGAAACATGCGTACGTCACTTTCCAGGTAGAAGTTGGGATCTATAAAAAAATAAATACAATTTATGGGAGAATGTGTGGTTCTCACGGGAGCTCTGCCCAGGGATACGCTCCTATTGGAGACGGAGAAACTGGGGACACAGATGGTAACGTGATGATTTGCAGCCAAACTGCATCATAATTCTTCTCAGATGTTCAATTTCCCTTAATATCCGACTTTAATCATCGCTCATCTTCATCATAGCTACAGTGGTATTCATTCTTGAGCTGCTGACACATAAATATACAAAAGGACCTTTCAAATAGAGGAAAAAATGCCCATAACTTAAATCATAAATAAAACTCTGTATGACATTTGATCAGTTTTCTGCCATCACATCCGATGCTCACCAGATTGACGTGTTCCACAGATTAACTGATTATTGTGAGAAGGTGCGAGGCGATTACTTTAATTCCTGTGAACGGTGAAATCCACTGCTGCGTAATGCTGAGCAGGTGATGAGGCGGCACTGCATGAAGACCTTACAGATGGGAGAACTAGGAAGGAACACGGTTTCCTGGCTAATATGCCGCTTTAGACTCCAAGCATCGCTTTCTTGAATAAAATACCGTGTTTGTTAATTTAACAAAAATTCTCTTTTGTGAGCTCTATTGCAAGTCGTTTCCTTCCTGGAAAAACCTGAGAATCTCAGTTTGGACATGAGTTTAGCCCTGAAACCCAAAGCCGGGTGGAAAAAATTCGGAATTAGATTTGAATATTTTCAGAGTTGTGGTAAATACGGAAGAGAAAACCAGAAAGTTGAAAATATTTGTTTTTCCACGTTTTATTCTCTGTCTTTCTGTCTGGAAATCAAACCCAGCCGTCCATCCATAAGCCTGTCGTTTTTAATTATTCCATATTTAAAGCCAGACCGCTGTAAAAAAACAACAACAACCTGCTCCTGAAATTATTTTTGTAGAGGTTCTGTATTTTTTGGAAAATTATGGTATTTTATCATGGATAATGTGTAGGAATGTGTTGGGACACTGTGAATTTAAAAAAAAAAAAAACTCTTCTATCTTTTTTAGGGGTGACAAGAAAGCCATCTGCAACAAATTTGTTCAGACGGTGAGTAAACAGAGTTTGTTTGTTTGTTGTAACGCAGGGGTGTCCGAAGGGCTGGACTGCAACTCAAGAATGGTTTGTTCCATGGAGACGTTAATACATTTAAAAAAACTCTTTATTGATCAGATAGAAAAAGGTACCAAACATTCATACAGGAAGTAAGGGGCGACAGAGGTCCAAAAAACAACTGGCTCCATTCTGTGAGCTGCACACAACAAAAATTCCCATGATGCCTCACACATGAATGACACATATAGAGCCTTAAACCAAAGAAGTAATTAAAATAGTTACAAAATAACCACAATAGCTAAATGTACAAATTCCCAAAATGAATATGAATCACAAATAATATCTAATAATTCAAAGAAAAGTCAATTTAGCTAGAAGAAACAAAACTATTAACCATAAAGCATACCAAGAGGAGCACTAAATATAAATTCAGGCTCCTGCAGAGAGGATGGAATGAAGCGGCTCTTCATGTTTAGTAGATGCGGGGTTCTTCGCTGACCTCTCAAAGCGTCAGGTGTAGTTTTGAATCCACTGAATAATTTCCTTTTGCTTTTAATCCCATGCCGTTTTAGGATTTTTCTGTTTTTACCTTCTTTCTTGTGAACTTGAGCTGGCTTTGCTGATCTAAAGGATTAACACAGGCCTCCTCTAAACATTTATTTAAAAAAAACTCAGACCTCCTTTATGTCTTAGAGCTAAACATTCTTCTCTCTACGCATAATATAGAAAATTTAGTCCCAGAAGTGTGTTTTTTTTTTTGTCTTTTAGAGACGTGTTTTGCATCTGAAATTGTTAAAACTGAGGCTAATATCAGACACGGAGCACTGTGTGAAGAAAGTTGTCATTTTTTAGCTTTCTTTAACTCTGTTAAAACCTTTAGTTTCTGCAACAAGCACCTGAATGTTTAACTTTGACATCTGTGTTGCAGAGCGCCGTGACTCGCCTTCTTTGGCCTGCAGAAAGTGCGATTGTTTACGGACTAGTTGATGGCAAGGTAAGTCACCAACACACCATAAAATCTTTGCCATCTGTCTATAAAGGACAGAAATGGTTGTCACTAAGGGAAAGTACAGAGTGGCTCTCAGTGGGGTTCACACTGCTGTTAAAATGACAGATTTTAGATGTAAATAAACGACATCATGGTAAATCTTTTTTTAAATCCACTACGTGTGGTGTGATAATGATGATGAACAACTCAAGTGGGGAAAAACAAACAAATGCATTTGTGGTAAAATAAAAAATACTGCAATATCCTGGTTGCAAAAATGTACACACAGTTCAGCTAATACCTCTTTGAAGCTTTTTTTCATGACGTTTCAGTATTTAGTCTGTAGTTCACACCTGCAAATGTTGAGAACTATTAATTAATAGCCCAATTAACTATTAATGTGTAAACCTTACATACACAAGTTCACTCTCACCAACATCTACAGGTGGATCCAGGTGCTTACAGATTCACTTCTATACAGAAAATCCCTGTTATTATCTTCAGCTGTCACTTTATAAATGTTGTATTAAATAATATTGTATATTCTTCAGTGATGGTATCAAGGCGTTGGTTGTTTTTACCTGTAATACTTTATCGGCTGGTTCTGCTGTTCTTTTTATATATCTCTCTGCAGATGTAGAAGCAGACTCCAATGATGTTATCTTGCTCTTTCCTTTTCCTCTCCGCTTTCTCTTTCACCTTTTCTCCCTTTTTAACATTTTGTCTAATCTGTTTCTCTCCTTTTTTTTTCTCTTCTACCTTCCCGTTTCAGTGTCCATTTAACATGAAATAGTCCCAGCATAAAACCTAATAAAGCTTCTTGCATATATAAATCAAGCGGAGCACTATGGCGAAAGCAGTAAGGCTCCGCCTGTGAAAGTAAAATCTGTTGGGCTCTTTTTGGCATTAAGACAACAATTCTTATTTCCACATTGCCAGACAGGAAACAAATAAATAAATACACCAAAGCATAGTGAAGGAAGTTGGTAATAATTGGGCAAAATGGGGGACAGCGTTACAAAAACTGGACATTTCTCCTAAATGGTTTAAGGGACCAGCTTGAAACGGGTCAGGGATGCTAAAGAGGTTAACCAGTCAGTTCAAATTAATTTATTTGAACTGACTGGTTGTGTCATACACGTGACAACAATCTCTGGATTTAGACGTAAAGTCAATAGAATAATTTTCTTCCAATAAAATCATCCAAGCCTGGCTAAGAAAAACCCACAAATATTAATGTGTCTTAATGTGTTTATGGTCTAATTGAACCAATTTGAAGCTTTTTAGTTCAAGGGTCCAAATGAAGATAAACAACCAAAGGAACACGCTAAGCCACAGGGATGGCAGCTTACTTTTCTTCAGATGAAACTGAGGGTTTTGTCAAGGTGGATGTAGTCGAGTAACTCAAAGTACTAGCCTGCCGTTTTGGTATTTGCTCAGAAGCTTCATATTGAGTCCGAGCAACATCCAAAACAACAAAAGAACGACTCCATGAGAGGAAAATGAAGGTTCTGAAACGGCCTGGCCCCGAGTCCAGAGCAGGAAATGTGTGGGATCATCTGCAGAGGGCTGAGGACCACCGATGTCCTCATAGTCTCATCGATTCTGAGACCTTTTTCAGTGCAGAGTGAGCGCATATGGCCGAGTCTTCATGTCGGATGCTGAAAGACTCCCTACAAAGACAGATAAACACTGAAACCGCATGAAAAGGTGCTTCAACGAGGTTTACAGGGTCTGCACAACTCTTTTTTTCTAGTGATTTTTTTTTTTATTACTATTGTTTCATTTAGTTTTTACTGTGGTTTATTGTTCACTTTTGTGCTTTATCCTCTTAAGCCAAAAATAAATAAATAAAAGAAGGCATTTCTCAACTTGCCTAAACTGCTAATCTTGTTATCAACTAACATAGAGGTTCAGGTGGATGTGAAAAAATTAGTAAATTTTTCTGGGGCTGAGTAAATGAGATTTAAATGCCCAAAAAAATTATTCTGTACTGTGCCACTCTTTATTTACACTCTCTAAAACTATATATACAAACTATATGTGCCCTTATATCCTCACCTGAGCTTTGGTGGTCAGCTGAAAGTTTTGCTAATGAGTTTGATTGGGATGGATTCAGGGTCTAGTTGCCTTTCGTTGTGTTGAAACACAAACTTGGTCATAATTTGCATTTTGGCTATCTGAGTGTTCTGCTGCATGGTGTTTGAGCTGCGGTCAGTGGATATTAGAATAAAGTAGATCATTTTGTAGAGGAGTCTCAGATAAAGACCTGAACATATGATAAATGTGTCGGTCTCAGTTAGTCAGCTACAAACGCGTTATTGTTGCTGAAGAGCTCAAGCCCTCTTAAAAGTGGACTCACGGGCTTAAGGGGTTAAGCATTTTATTAATCGCTTATTACTCGTGCAATTCATGCAACCAGGTTATTGCAGCAAACACAGATGGTTCAGTCCAGCTAACCCAAAACTGACCCAAAAATAAGATGCAAAACCATGACAGGTGATGTGAAACTGAGAGGAAGAAGAAATAAAATGTTTGGTAACTTTGAAACGGAGGATAGATGAGGAAAGAAAAAGCTGAAACAGAGGAAGCAAAACTAAACCACAGAGAGACTTATTTATATTGCACCGTAGCCGAAGACACCATCCTGCAAAAAAAAAAAAAAGGAAAGTAATTAAGTTATTTTTTTTATCCTCAGGTTCGCCTCGCCAACACCCAGACAAATAAATCCTCCACCATCTACACCACAGAGTCCTGTGTTGTCTCTCTGGCATCCAAGTAAATGTCTCACCCACACAGCGCCCCCTACAGTTCTGAGCCCTCCTGGTAAAGCTGTGCAAAATGCTTTAAAACAAATGTTATTGCTGTAGCATCGTCTCACACTGAAGTCATTTAGGACAACACAACCAACTTGAGCTCGTCAGTGTGTGGAGTCTGATGAGTTGATCCGACTGTTTAGGAACTTTTAATCGGCAATTAATTAGGGCTGTGCATAAAAATCGATACAAAAATTAATATTGATATTTTTTTTAAAAACAATTTAATATCGATATTCTGGCTTTCAATACGACATACCTCCCAACCCCTAGGGGGCGCTATTACAGCCATTACTGCTCACAGTGAGGAAGAACAAGTGAGACAAATGTGTGGACCGACAGGATTTTAGATGTGCCTTTGTCCCTAAAATCAGACGTTTGGACACATTTTTGGTTTCTGTGATACATTTAAATGCATTGAACCAAATGATTTATGTTCCTGTTCATATATCAGTGTTCAATAAATTGAACATAAATATGATATTTAGTTTTGTTTATTTATGATATCTGGTTTTGTTTATTGAATGGCTTTGAGCATTAATTTGAAAGTAATAAATATCAATATTGGAGTCAAATCAAATCAAGCTGAGCTATATATCGAGAATAGTATCGAATCAACACTGCAAAAACGGAACTAGAAAAAAGTAAAATGTTCTTAAAATTTGTGTATTTGTCCTTGATTTGAGCAGGTAAATAAGATGATTTGCCAATTGGAATAAGAAATTTGCACTTAGAATAGGAACGATTCATCTCAATCATCTTATTTCAAGTGCAGGATGTCTAATTATCTTATTTTAAGGGGTCAAAATACTCATTCCATTGGCAGATAATCTTATTTACCTGCTCAAATCAAGGATAAATACACTAACTTTAAGAACATTTTACTTTTTTTTAAATCAGTTTTTGCAGTGAACTCATCCTAGATGACACCCAGCCCTACAATTAATGCCTTCCTGCTTCCCTGGGGCATCAGTATGTTGGGGCGCAGTTCTCTTCCTCAAAATGAGAAAGATTAGAGAACTTTCCCAGGGCAGAAGTTTAAAATGTCAGGACTTGGCTACAAGAATATCAAAGCAAAGCGGGACACAGGCCTGAGCTTATCTTTCCAACACGCGCTGTAAGGAGGCTAATAGCGGGGAACATTAGGCCAACCGTCTTCCATAAGCATTTTACACAGCTTCACCAGCGACTGCAGGGTTTTCACTGTTTAGTTGTGACTGACGGTGAAAGAATATGTAAATTATCCAGCTGTTTTTGTCCCTGCAAGCATTGCTTATAGTAAAAAAGCCATTTGTGTGTCAGTGTTTCGGGTAAGGGCGTCCTCTCTGGTCACGCCGACGGGACCGTCGTGCGCTACTTCTTCGACGATCAAGACTCAGGGGAGTCTCAGGTGAGACAAGATTAGACCTCGCTTAACGTTCATCAGCTCCTCAGAGGTTTTTCTCACGTCCGTGTCCGCTGCGTTGCCGCCTCAGGGGAAGCTGCTGACGCACCCGTGCCCTCCGTACGCGCTGGCCTGGGGGGCCAACGGCATCATGGCGGGCGGCTGCGACAGGAAGGTGGTGGCATACGGCAGGGAGGGCCAGGTCCTGCAGAGCTTCGACTACAGCCGAGAGCGATCGGAGAGGGAGTTCACGGCGGCGGCCACCAGCCCCAGCGGGCAGTCGGTGGTGTTCGGCAGCTTCGACCGGTCAGTGTGAGGCCGTCTCTGTTGGGTTGGGACGGAGAAGCGTAGAAAACGTGAAAAACCTCCTCTACTTTACACGTTTGTGCAATATAACGGCACATTATTACAAATAATACGGCACTAGCATGATAATTTATTGCTTAGACATTAAAAAGAGGCATTATCATGTTTATCTTTTTGTGTTTAGATCAGCAGAGGACTGGTTGAGAGAATGTTTCGTCTACAAATTGTGAAGTCAAAAACACTCGAGGTCCCAAAAACATAATTTAAAAAAAATAAAAAATACCCCAAAATTATACTGACATTTTTTTTTAGCTGTTCCGCAAAATATTTGCTTGCAATATTTTAATTAAACGAACTACACTCCAAAAACGGAACTTGAAATAAGTAAAATGTTCTTAAAATGAGTGTATTTGTCCTTGATTTGAGTAGGTAAATGAGATGATCTGCCAATGGAATAAGATTTTTGCACTTAAAATAGGAACAATTCATCTCCATCATCTTATTTCAAGTGCATTATGTCTAATTATCTTATTTTAGGGGTCAAAATACTCATTCCATTGGCAGATAATCTTAATTACCTGCTCAAATCAAGGATAAATACACTAACTTTAAGAACATTTTACTTATTTTTAGATCCGTTTTTGCAGTGCAGTCAGCTTTTCTGCATTGCAAAAACGGAACTAAAAATAAGTAATATTTACTTAAAATGAGTGTATCTGTCCTTAATTTGAGTAGGTAAATAAAATGATTTGCCAAAGGAATAAGACTTTTGCACTTAAAATAGGAACAACTCATCTCCACCATGTTATTTCAAGTACAGGATGTCTAATTATCTTATTTTAGGGGTCAAAATACTCAGTCAATTGGCAGATAATCTTATTTACCTACTCAGATCTCGGACAAAAACACAAATTTTAAGAACATTTGACTTATTTTTACATCCGTTTTTGCAGTGTGTAGGAAAGGGGATGTGTAAATGTCTGCCTTGTTGAAATATGGCCGTCCAGTTTGGAAATATTGTTCTGCTTGATTGAAGATAATGGACAGAAATTTAGTCTATTATCAGCAATAAGAACAAAAAATGAGTCAGTCTGTCTTTGAAAACACTTGCTTTAATTTAGACATTGTTAATAAGTGCATTAAAAGCATCAAAGTATTTTTTTTTTACTATGAAATTAAAGAGAATTTAGAAACCAAGGTTATTAAAAGGCAATTACTTTTTGTTTTACCATTCTACATTGTAAGAAGATTTTAAGTTCTCTGTAATAAATCTGCTCTAGTTAAAGCAAAAAGTCGCTATCTGCATCAACGCCTGTGCTGGTGGACCAAATTATCATTGGGGGGGCAACATGTGGCATGTTGATCTATAACAACCTGGAGCCTTTTGGAAAAATAAATAAATGCAGAATAAATGTGCTGGTCAGTGGCGTTTCTGAATTTAAAATGTTTCATGCTCCAACAATAAACGCATTGTTCTGATAATGTCCTATGCACAGTAAATTATCTCCTTCATACCATATAAATATTACATTTTGAGATTTATTTTTTTTTGCATAATAAATGGTTACATTGTAGTTTAGTGTACATTTAGTTACATTTTAACATAATTAGCTCTTTTTTTTCCCCGCTGAGGCTGCGGCTCTACGTTTCTACGCCTTTACAGATGACCTGCAGAGCTAAAAATGTTTTTCTTGGCGGCGTTTGTGCAGACTGCGAGTGTTTAACTGGGCTCCGAGTAGGAGCCTGTGGGAGGAAGCCAGACCCAAAGAGATCACCAACCTCTACACCATCACCAGCTTGGCCTGGAAGAAAGACGGATCGCGCCTTTGTGCTGTGAGTATACAATGCATAATCACCCCCCTGCCTATGGACCTATTTTGTTCCTTTCCAACCAGTGATTTTAGATGTTGTTTAATATCAAAAATATTTTCACTGCAAAAAGGGAAGTAAAAATAAGTAAATATTTCTTTAAATAAGTGTATTTTTCCTTGATTTGAGCAGCTAAGTAAGACTATTTGCCAGTGGAATGAGTTTGTTCACCCCTAAAATGAGATAATTAGATATCCTGCAGTTGAAATAAGATGATGGAGTTGAGTTGTTCTTTTATTAAGTGCAAAACTCTTACAGTGACTTTTGCAAGGCACTGTATAAAGCATTTCATCTGCATTTTCATTCAAACATCCATGTTAAATAAAATTATCCAGCAGCTGTATTGTGCACTGCAAAAATATAACTAAAAATAATAAAATGAGTGTATTTGTCCTTGATTTGAACAGGTAAATAAGATGATTTGCCAATTTTAGGGGTGAACAAACTCATTCCACTGGCAAATAGTCTTATTTAGCTGCTCAAATCAAGGAAAAATACACTTATTTCAAGAAAAATGTACTTACTTTTACTTCCCTTTTTGCTGTGAAAATATTTTTAATATTAAACAACACACTGCAAAAACAGAACTAAAAGTAAGTAAAATGTTCTTAAAATTAATGTATTTGTCCTTGATTTGAGCAGGTAAATAATATTATTTGCCAATGGAATAAGATTTTTGCACTTAAAATAGGAACAATTCATCTCCATCGTCTTATTTCAAGCGCAGGATGTCTAATTATCTTATTTTAGGGGTAAAGATACTCATTCCATTGGCCGATAATCGTATTTACCTGCTCAGATCAAGGACAAATAGACTAACTTTAAGAACATTTTACTTGTTTCTAGATCCGTTTTTGCAGTGCATGGAACGACTTATATCTTAATGATGTCACGCATCATTATAATTATTATTGATTAATATTGTTTGTGTCCTTGCAGGGAACACTGTGCGGCGGAGTGGAGCTGTTTGACTGTTGCTTGAGGAGAACCATCTATAAGAACAAGTTTGAGATGACCTACGTTGGCCTGAGTCAGGTAGAAACCGTCTCACCTGCACAAAGAGAGAAATAAATTCCCAACACATGTTTGGCGCCCCGGATAAGGATGATTAATACGCCTTTTGGTTCAGATAAATCTTTCATTGCCTTTTAAACAGGCTCACATCCCAAAACTGCAATAAGTTTAACCTTTAATTTCATTTAAATAGCTCTTACTGAAGGAAAAAAGTAAAACATTAATATTTTATAATTAAGGACTATCCCCTGTTTTAGGCAGGGTTTGGTACATTTTACTAGAAATGTTCTGGTATTTGACGGCACCAGAACATTTTAGGGGCTTCTTAGCTAAAGTGGTGGATACATTTGCACATACAAAATGCCAGGTTTATATCTATATATATATATTTATATATATAAATGTATTTATTTTTTTCCCCATTTCACTTTGCTGACAAACTATTTTCTGCAGCCCCATCACATACACTGCAAAAAGGGAACTAAAATTAAGTAACTGTTTCCTGAAATAGGTGTATTTTTCCTTGATTTCAGCAGCTAAATAAGACTATTTGCCAATGGAATAAGATTTTTGCATTTAAAATAAGAACAATTCATCTCCACCACCTTTTTTAAGTGCAGGATATCTAAATATTTTAGGGGTAAATAGTGTTATTTAGCTGCTAAAATCAAGGAAAATACTTATTTCAAGAAAATTTGACTTTCAGTTCTTTTTTTTTTTTTGCAGTATTTTGAATAAAGATTAAAAAACATTTGCATTTCATTGCCGTTAAACAGGCTCACATCCCAAAATTGTGAAAAGTTTAACCTTTAATTAAAAACTAAAACGTTAATATTTTACAATTAAGGACTATCCCCTGTTTTTAGGTAGGGTTTGGTACATTTTACTAGAAATTTTCTGCCTTTTTCATGAGTTCAAAATAACTTTCAGTCTTGACAAAGTTCTCTGCCCAGAGCATCACAGACCCTCCACCGTACGTAACGTCGGCGAACATGTGGCGTCTTTCCACATGAGCATGCTTCGCCTTTTCTGCCAAACCCTCTGAGTTTTGTTCCTGTGGAGTGGAATCTGGAATAATATTACTTCTAATTCTTCCAGGGGTGTAAATATCGTTTCCTGAATTATGAAGGTAAACATAAATCAGTGTTCAATAAAAACATGCTCTCTGTTCCTTCTGATTGTAAAGAGCTGCTAAGTGAAATAAACTTTGTAATTTTAGGTTTCTGACCAAGAGAAAGTTTTCTATCACCGGTGTAAACCCAATAAACTTAAACTAAAATAGTAATTATAAATGCTTAAGTTAGTTTTATTTTGCCGAAGCTGTTAGGACTGCAAATAAACACGGGACTGGCATTTTTTAAAACCATTTTATTATTTGTAATTCCGGTCTGAGACTAGGCAACTGAATTAAATCCTATAAGTGGAGTATTTCTCAGGTAGCAAGAAGCACAATTGGTTTATAAGTGATAAAAAGAGCTGTCCAACGAAGTCTTTCTCTCGATAGAAATAATTAAAAACATAAAAACCGCCATCAGTTGTTTCAGAGGAGCAACTCAGACTGACTTATGTGTATAAACTGCCCAGCGCCGCAGATTTATCAATAATAAAATGACAAAATAATTCATCCTTACAGAGAGTTGTTTGTCTGCTTTGCTTGATTATCGAATTCACCAATTAAATGTGCCGATAACAGGAACGGATACAATCTTTGAAAGAGACGACGGGGCCGAGACACAAAATAAGCAAAATAATAAAACAGGGCATACTTGAAAACAAGCACCAATTATTGGAGCTGCAATAAATTGAAACTGAGAGATCGAACAAAAGACATCAAAGCTTCAAATGACACTTTTAATTTAAGAAATCCAATCTCTGTTCCAGTTATGCTCTCTGAATACGTCTCCTAACGCCTTAACTTGCGCCGCCCTTGTTCAGTAGATAAATGAATGTGTTGATGTTGTCTCTTTGCAGGTGATTGTGAGGAACCTCTCCTCTGGGACTCGGGTGGTGCTGAAGTCCTACTACGGCTACGAGATAGAAGAAGTCAAGATCCTGGGCAAAGATCGCTTCCTGGTGGCTCACACCTCTGACACGCTGCTGCTCGGAGATCTGCTGAGCAACAAGCTGAGCGAGGTGCCAAACACGGCCGGCGTCCTGTGAACTGCATGACTTTACTGTGATAAAACCTGCTGTCGGCTTTTTATTCCTAATTTACTTGGGTGTTTTTGACAGAAATGATGAATTCGCTTTTCTTTGCCTCTCCCTCAGGTGCCCTGGTCAGGTTCTGGAGGAAACGAAAAGTTCTTCTTTGAGAACGAAACCGTAAGATTACAATTATGTAAAAAGACAGAGTGGTGCACTGCAAAAACAGACCTTAAAATAAGTAAAATGTTCTTAAAATTTGGGTTTTTGTCCTTGATTAATTATTATTACTATTACTATTATATTGATTTGAGCAGGTAAATTATATTATCTGTCAATGGAATGAGTATTTTGACCCCTAAAATAAGATAATTCTGCACTTGAAATAAGACGATGGAGATGAGTTGTTCCTATTTTAAGTTCTATTGGCAGGTCATCTTATTTACCTGCTCAAATCAAGGACAGATACACTAATTTTAAGAACATTTTACTTATTTTGAGTTCAGTTTTTGCAGTGTGTTAATTTAGAAGATCTGTATATTTCTAAAAAAACCCAAAAAAAACCCCAACATGCTTTTGTTGAAATCAAAATCTGCGCCTCCAGGTGTGCATGATTTTCAACGCCGGGGAGCTGAGCCTGGTGGAGTACAGTAACAACGAGATTCTGGGATCCGTCAGGACCGAGTTCATGAATCCACACCTCATCAGGTAGGCAGGGCTTCTGACCGCTGAAACGCACATTAGAGCTGGCCGATAAATCCATTAAGTCGAATTTACAGGTTTTTTTTAGATACAATTTCTGAAAAAAATGGATTTTATTTTTCGCCAATGCTCTCACTGGGCTTCCATGAAGAGAATAGCATGTGATAATGAAAATATATCGTCAAAATATTGTAATTTACCATAATACGAAGCACTTAAATTTGCTCATTTACTCTTTATTTCTTTAATAAGTTGGTTTGAGGTTACACAAGCGAAATTCAGCCTGTTCTTAACTCATTGCGTAACGCCACTAGCACAAAGCGTTCTCACTGTTTACAACAGGGCCGCCATCTTGTTTTACAAGCAAGTTTCTAAAAATAATTTCTTTAGTTTCTTTCTGTGAAACGAAAAGGAGGGAAAAGGATTTGGTGAAAGAAAACCGGAGATTTTATTTGCAGGCCGTGTCGCCCAGCCCTGATGCACATCAGCCTCATTAATAGGCCGGTCAAAACGTACCGCATGTCCCTGGAGGATTACAAGCCACACTGTAGTTTTAAATGTAGAGAATAAGAAAATAACATCAGGATTAAAAAAAAAAAAATCTTAGAAAACGTAAATTGCGGCAGATTTTTGGGTGCCATGACATGAAAAACATAAATTTTACTGCTTTGTCCACTAGATGGTGATATTGAGCTTTGCATAAATCTGAGCCATCAGCATAAAGCAGTTTACAGAGCTGATGTTACGGCTCCTGCAGCTGCAGTCAACTGTGATATGTTGATGCTGAACTTGTTTCTCGACGTAAAAGCATTGATAACTTATGTCTTATAACTGAGCCCTGTGTTTTTTTTGCATGTTTGTCCAGCGTGCGACTTAACGAGAGGAAGCAGAGAGGAGTGGAGGACAACAAGAAGCTTGCCTATCTGATCGACCTAAAGACCATTGCCATCGGTAAGAAACAGGAAAGAGCAAGGATGATTCCAATACGATAGAGAAAAGGTAGATATCTATTTGTACTGCATAAACACAACTAAAAGTAAGTAAAATTTCTTTGAAATTAGTGTATCTGGCCTTGATTTGAGCAGCTAAATAAGATTATCTACCAATGGAATAAGATTTCTGCACTTAAAACAGAAACAACTCATCTCCATCAGAATCAGAAATCAGAAATCAGAATCAGATATTTAATAATCCCAGAGGGAAATTGCTGTTTCAGTACCATCACCATAACATAAACAGCACAAACATTTCATGGGGGGAGACGGTTCACTGAGGCTGTGCTGCTAAGGACACTACTGTGTCCACAAGGCGCTGCCCTTTGATCTGTTTAAGGAAGATTACAACAACATGGGGGAAGTGGTTGTAACTTCATCATCTTATTTCAAGTGCAGCATATATATCTTATTTTAGGGGTCAAAATACTCATTCCATTGGTAGATCATCATATTTAGCTTCTCAAATCAAGGACAAATGCACTAATTTCAAGAAAATGTTACTTATTTTTAGTTTTGTTTTTGCAGTGAGGGTCTTTGTGCGTTATGATTTTTCAAAGTAGAAAAGTCAGTCAAACTCAAGGCAGACTTTTTTTAACGCCTTTATTAAGTCTCAGTGGGGCTTTTTGGGCTTCAAACAGCTCGCGTAGCTTTTCAGGTAGTTTTAAATCAATGAAAACCTTGTTTAAAAGCTTATCACCTATTGCTACTATCCTCACACTTTGAACACAGGATGTGCTGGATGGATGGGGTTGACATGTACGTCACTAATGATGTTTTTTAATCCACGTAGATCCCGTCAGGTTCTTCAGATATTCAGAAGGTCTAATGTTCAACAAATGATCATCAGAGATTTGGTCCTGACACAGTAGTGAATCTGTCAGAAACACAGCCACTGCAAAAACATAACTAAAAATAGGTAAAATCTTCTTGAAATTAGTTTATTTGCCCTTGATCTGAGCAGGTAAATAGAATTATCTGCCAATGAAATAAGATTTTTGCACTTAAAATAGGAACAACTCATCTCTGTCACCTTATTTTAAGTGGATTATATTCAACTATCTTATTCTAGGGGTAAAATTACTAATTTCATTGGCAGATAGGATTATTTACCTGCTCAAATCAAGGACAAATACACTAATTTCATGAAAATTTCACTTATTTTTAGTTCAGTTTTTGCAGTGAGATGGGTTCTTCCTCCTGAACAGAAGCTCCCTCTTTATATGTTCTGCCCCTAATTTCCAACACAAGTGGCCTCTAGTGGCTCAGTTAGGGTGAAACGTGTCTCCTACACTTTGTAACAAAACGCTGAGCTTGCATTAACCGTCCAGAAAATGTTCTTATTTCCATAGAAACTCACGCGAGGCAAAACGCTTCAGTCTTCTCCCATGTAGGAGACGTTTGTATTGACTCATAAAGTACCTACAACTGAGAGTTTCTTCAGATTATAGAGGAACCAAATGCTGGTTCTAATAGAAAGTTGCCAGAAAACACGGTGGATCACGGTGCGCTGTGTTCTCTGTAAGAGGCAGCGTAGCTCAAACACAAACCAGTGTTTTCCTGTCAACTGGGTCTATAGCTGAAGCATTGAGCATCAGAACCGGACCACGAAGCAAAGCAGAAAGGCGGCCCTGTGTGTCACATTGATGGATGTGTGTAAGCATCACTTACCTGGGGAACATGTGGCTCTAACCTTGATAAGTTTGATATCCTAAGATCTCATTCCAATTAAAAGTAATCTATGGGAAAAACAAGTCTGATCTCATCTTAACTTACAGAACCTTAACAGGATAAAAAGGACGTTCAGGTTCCTCAAGTGGATCAACTAAGCCGGACTTTCACCACCATTCAGGCTGAGTTTGGCTGAAAACACGAGTTTAAAAAGTCCAATTTTTATTGCTGGTCAACCTTAAATGGCCATGAAAAGATGCCTGCACTGCAAAAACAAAACTAAAAATAAGTCAGATCTTCTTGAAATTAGTGCATTTATTCTTGATTTGAGCAGGTAAACAAAATGATTTTCCAATGGAATGAGATTTTTACACTTAAAATAGGAACAACTCATCTCTATCATCTTATTTCAAGTGCAGAATATCTAATTATCTTATTTTAGGGGTGACAATACTTACTCCATTGGCAGATCATCTTATTTACCTGCTAAAATCAAGGATAAATGCACTAATTTCAAGAAAATTTGACTTATTTTTAGTTACGTTTTTGCAGTGCGAGGATATCCTGTGTTCTTAGAGAAAACTCTGCTGCTAACATCAGCGCACCAGATACCGCAGAACACAGCCAGGCTGGTTGGGCACCAACACACCATTAGGCAGGTGATGATGATGTTATGCCTGTGTACCTATATTAAAGATTTCATTTTAATCGCTGTTCTTCACAAACCCTGCAGTAATAAAGTTTTTTTTTAATTTTTTTTATTTGTAAATACGCACCACATGACCTTTTAAGTCGATGAATTCAGGCGCTAAAATCTTTGGGATAAATTAAAGCCGAGACGGTTAGTTAGGTCTTCTCTTCCAGCATCTTTTCATTACTTGTGTGAAGGCAGAGAAGCAAATGTTTCATTTGTTGGAATATTATTTTGAAGGACGAATGACTCGTACACTTTTTCAACCTTTTTTGGGGCCAATCGATTGTTTTCTCTTTTCTATTAGTAGTAGTTAGTAGTTAAGCCAGTTTAGCTTCTGATTTCTACCGAATTAAAGACCATAATTACTCCCTACATGAAATATTTTCTTACGTAAACAATAAAATCTAAGGATTTATGTAGTTTAACTACTTGACACCAAGAAAACTTTAAGTTGAGGCTGTTAGTCAGGCCTTCTCATCCGCCATCAATAGATTGTTATCTTCTTTCAGCAATTTAAAACTACTTGACACCAAGAAAAAGACTTTGTGTTGATCAACGTTAATGTTAACATTTTTGTTGCAGACAAAGATGCTTAATTATCTATTTCTCTGTGACTGTGTAGCACCTTTGAATACCAAAGGCTTCAGTATGCATGACATCCGAATAATAATAATACTAATACTCTTATTTACCATTAAGTTATTCTGCGTTTTATCCAAGACAAGCCGAGTTACTTAGCAATGCAAGGATTTACATGAAGAAAACAGAAAGGTAGAGATTTTCAGGGAGCAACGAGCTAACGGAGCAGTTAATGTTTGTTTTTGATGAGGTGAAACTTTCCCCTCTGCCCGTTTTACTGGACAACTGGCTGATTTATTTATTCTTTTTAATCCTGAACAAAACCCATCTTTTAGCCCTCTGCTGGCCGCCTGGCTGCCGCTCAGTTAATCTGCTGCTTGTTTTTCCCTCCTCAGTGGACTTGGCCGGAGGCTACAACCTGGGAACCATCAGCCACGACACCAAGATTGACTGGCTGGAGCTCAATGAAACCGGACGCAAACTGCTGTTCAGGGACAAGAAGCTGCGGGTGAGAACGAAGCCTCAGCGCCCCGAGGGGCTCAAAGACTGGAAACAATGAGCTACAGACCTCCAGGCAGTAAATTAGAGAGGGCAAACGACAGACCGCTATGGCAGGGAAAAAACATTTCTCCTTAGTTGGGGCTTGTCTGCTGTCAGAGCCGCATCCATCACCCACAATGTGCCTTGTGGCTCTGCATGGTAGCAGTGTGGTCACCAGGGAATCATGATGGAGAGCTGGGATGAAGGTTGAGGCTTCAGAAATTGACCGTTGTGGAAAACTGAAGCGGCTACCCATCACACTGCAAAAACAGAACTAAAAATAAGTTAAATGTTCTTAAAATCAGTGTATTTGTCCTTGATTTGAGCAGATAAATAAGGTGATCTGCCAATAGAATAAGATTTTTGCACTTAAAATAGGAACAATTCATCTCCATCATCTTATTTCAAGTGCAGGATGTCTAATTATCTTATTTTAGGGGTCAAAATACTCATTCCATTGGCAGATAATCTTATTTACCTGCTCAAATCAAGGATAAATACATTAACTTTAAGAACATTTTACTTATTTTTAGAACCGTTTTTGCAGTGCATACTTTCCAGTTTAGGATTTTTATTTTTCACGCTGCTCATAAAAGCAACTTGTGTAGCGGAACAAGAGCTGGTTCTTTAAAACTCTTAAAGTGAAAGTACGTACATTTGTACAACAATATAGCTTTGCTTTTATAATATGTATATTTTTACAACCTAATTAAAACCGAAAGAAATCTAGTTTTATATTTTTAATAGGTTCTGACATTCCAACATGTCACCTGGAGCTGGAGCTCAGGAAAAGTGAGATGGACGGAGAAATGCTTGACATTCTCTTCGAAAAGTGTGACTATTCATTTAAATTTTCTCCTCCGCCGTTAGTAAAACTGTAAGAAGTCATTGTTTAGTAAATGTTACTTTAAACCAGTGGTTCTCAAAGGTTTTCTTTTGAAGAATTGCTCTGAAGATTACCCAGAATCCCTTTTAAAACGTATAACCGTTAAATACCTTATTTAACAATAGTTTCTAACAACTAGAATTTTTCAACATTGCTACACTTATTTTCACCATATAATATTAACAACACTATAAAAGGTCTCTCATCAATAAAAATCAAAGACCTATAATAGACGAGCTGAAAATATGGCCAAAAATAATATCAAACCAGTAATATTAAAGACAAGCATTACGTTTTATACTTTTTTAATAATATTCTTCTTCTACAGACAAACATAATATTACCTCAATACAGTGAAGTCGTTGCTCTCACAGAGAATCCATAGCTACTCACACTACTAATAACTGCTCATCTACCATCAGGTAAACGCTCCAGAAGCATTAAAGCCAAAAAAGATAAACTTAGCCCTCACAGCTCTTTGTAAGAAGCTGTTTCTATCGCCCCCTGATGGGAGACTGTGATCCAACACGCTAAAAATCACCCCACGGTTACAAGCCCATCATCACGTTACGATAACTTTACTGTTGTTGCCTATTTGCACACTATTATCTCAGAATATCTAGATGCACTTCTCTGTAAATGAAGCCTCAACTCATTGAACAAAAGCACCTTATTACCTCATTATTTATCTGTAACTCACAAAAAACTAGTTCTTAAAAACTTTTAAATCTTCATCTTTTAATTTTTTTTTTAATCTTTTGAACGCTATAATGGAAAAAAACAAACAACTTTAACCCTTGTTCATTGGCTGTTTGTTTGTTTGTTCGTCTCTTATGTGCACTCCTAGCCGGAGTGGCCAAACACGCGGTGACAATAAAGAATCTTTGAATACAGAACCCCCCTGGGTGACACGAGAATTTTTAGTTTATTTTGCGTTCCCTCTCAAAATGTTTTGCGTTCTCTTGCAATAACCTAGTAGACAATTATTGCCGCATATTGAATACTGAAAATCTTTCTGCTACAATGTATGGTTTTTACAAGGTTTGTCCATGTATTTTAATATCTAGTTAGTGAACTATCTGAAGTTTTATCTAATTTCTTTTGGACACAAATGCACCACAGACTTGTGTCCAAAATACAAAAGCTAAATGGGTTAAACATGAGCTTTCCATCTCTTTCCAATCCCTTCTAAGACAAACATAAACTTTCCATAAGAAGTCAAGAAAGAAAAATTTAATTCAAGCTATTAGGATTATTTTTTAGTTATTTTCACTGGGTAATAACGTCATCGGACAGTTTTGATTGTGTCTTCTTTTGTGTTGGTGGTCTGGCTAATCATTTTCATGCGCTGTTCTCTCTCAACCTCACACAAAGATCAATTTTCAACCAGTTTTCTGCACCAAAGAGTTAAGAATGTATAAATGCGTTTTCAACCGGGCTCTTTAAAGGTATTTGCAATTTTAAATTGAACCTTATACTGTAGCAGAAATACTATAGTATTTATATACAATATGTCGAATGAACCGTCTACTAGGTTATTGCGAAGGAATGCAAAAGTATTGCGAGGGAGTGCAATACTTTTGCGAGGTAATGCAAATTAAAAATACATTTCCCATTTCCCCTAGGGTTGGTCTGTATCAAACATCCATTAAAATTTACCATGCAGTGATTTTATTACAAATGTTTGAGAGGAAACATCATAAAATGAGAGCATTCTCCAGCATTGAAACAAACTGTTCACTCAGATCAAAATGAGCTCCATGCCAGTATAAAATCAAGGGAAAGTTTATTTATAAAGCACTTTTCAGTAACAAGATTATTCATGAACAAAAAAAGAAAACATCACAGAAACAGAAGGATAATATTACAGAGGGAAACACTTTGCAGTGGAACAGCAGCAGCAGACCAAGTTGGAATATAAACTTCAACATAAACATTTAAAGGCAGCTCTAAACAAATAGGTTTTTAACCTGGATCTAAAGCACATGTGTCAAACTCAAGGCCCGTCAGGGGAATTTATCTGGCCATCAAGAGCCAAAAAAGGCATATTGTGTCATAAAGTAGCGCCATATATCCTTTTAAATTGCATAAAGTGGCTAAAACTGAGCCACACAAAGCAAATGTTGATTTTTTTTAAAACTGTGTAGTAACAGCATCGTGCCACTAGATGTCAGTTTTCCCACAACACATTAAAACAACCCAGAAATGTCCAAAAAAAGAAAAAGTGATGCAGAATGAGAATTTAAAGTGTAACTTACCCCAAAAATAATCTTTTTTCCAGATAAACTGTATAAACTGGGCCTAAGGGTGTTACTTTTATGTTACTGTGAATTTTATATACTTCTATGTCAACTGAAATGAAATTCTGAAATGAAAAGTATCATCTATACAGGTGCAACCGGCCCTTTAATGACTCCATGATGCCAAAGTGGCCCGATATAGAAATGGGTTGGACACGCCTGATTTAAAGGAACTCAGGGTTTCAGCACTTTTACTTCTGGGAGTTTGTTCCAGATAAGTGGAGCATAAAAACTAAATGCTGCTTCTTCGTGTTCTTACATGTAGTATCCTATTGGTGCATGTCTGGTAACTCTGTACACTTTGAGTCCTTTTTTAAAACCTTGTTGAGGATAAATCTTCTGTTTGCTTCGTTGTTTTCCTCCTCAGCTCCACCTGTTCGACGTAGAGTCCGGGGTGAAGACCACGCTCCTCAGTTTCTGCTCGTACGTCCAATGGGTGCCCGGCAGTGACGTGGTGGTCGCCCAGAACAGGGGCAACATTTGCATCTGGTACAGCATCGACAGCCCAGAGAGCATCACCATGTTCCCCATCAAGGTGACACTTTGCACACGGGTTCCCAGAAATGTTCTTTTCTCACACAGTTGATACCCAATATGAACGCATTCTGGATTAATGCTGTTTACATGAAGCTGTTTGGTCAGGTGGATGCAACACTTTAAAGGTATATAGTTACGTTAAATGCTTATAAAAAAAAGACCAAAAACCCTTTGATCATGATAAAATAAAGTTATCTACACCAAACCTCCATCTCGATAGTGCTTTGATGGTCCTTTTTGAGGCTAGAAAAGAATCCACCGCCCGGTGCGATGACCAGATATAAACAGACTTGGCGCCATCTAGTGGCAGTATCACAGAACTGTCATAAGGCTGGTTTGCTTAATTAATAAATAACTTATAAATAATGCTGGACTAAGACTGACCCTCTGCAATGCCTCACTGTAAATGCCTCACTGTTTTTGCGTTTTTTCCCACTGGATCGTGGACCTTTCTTCATTGTTTCGCTGGCAGATGCTAATAGCCATTAGCCGTACTTCTGTTAAAATCGTAAATAAACACAAAAGGCTTTATTTACAAACAAACCGAGCAAAAACAGACCGTAAAATCTCAAAAATAATAACTAATACACCAGCCGGAAATGATGATCTTTCATAAAAACGTTGTATGCAACCAGAGTGTGCTACTGACGTATAAATAAGTAAAAAAATAAGTCAAAAAACGTGGCTATGCACCTTTAAGGCATCTGGAAATTGTAGCAAAGGATGGACCAGATACAATTCCCTCCCTGGTATCTGATTTATTTTGTCTTTTCTTCATGATGTCACATACATCTACATACCGCATGTGTCTTCATTTTACCGCACAGTTTAGATTTCCCTCAGAAGCTTACAAAGCTGTATCATTGTCTGGGTTTACCTAATTTGTGTAAAGACATTTGTGGCATTTAGCATAAATAAATACATTTTGATAACGCTGACTTTCCCAAAACTGGAAAAGCTGTCTTTTTATGCTTTGCATCCAAATATCTAGATTAAACTGCATGCACATCATATAAAGCTTTTAAATGTGTTTTCATTTACAGTAACTTATTTCATTCAGCCTGTTTACTATTATTAGATATCATTATTACTTTTTATATTATAACACATTTATTATTTATTAAACATTATTATTATTTTTGCATGTGAATAAAATGTCTGCATTCACTTTTTAATAATGTCCAAACTACTGGTTGGGGTAGGTGGGTGTTAGGTTGATGCCTTAATGGCAATAAAGCAACTGTGTTTACAGTGCCCTGTACAAAGGTTTAAACCTGTAAAAAGCAGGTAGTTGAGGTTCAGATGTTAGTGGAAGTAAATGTAGATCGGCTATTCGACCTTGTGCAGCATAGAGAAAACCAACAATACATTTAAACTTCAGCACCATCGTATTATTATTGCATATCGTATTTTATATGGAGGGATTATACTCAATATGGACGTATATTACCAGTCCACAAAATGTCAGAAAGGAACAAAACAAAATAAAGGCTCTAAGTTAATGATATTCATGCAGATGAGTGTGTGAAAGCTACACACTGGAGCTGCACAATGAAAAAAGGCAACTAAAAATAAGTAAAATCTTCTTGAAATTTGTGTATTTTCCATTGATTTGAGTAGGAAAATAAGACTATCTGCCAATGGGATTAGTAGTTTTACCCCTAAAATAAGATAATTAGATATTCTGCACTTGAAAAATGATGACTTCAAAAATCTTTTTCCACTGGCAAATAATCTTATTTACCTGCTCAACTCAAGGAAAAATGCACTAATTTTAAGAAACTTTTACTTACTTTTAGCTCCCTTTTTGTCCCGTTTGCTGCTCACCTGCACTAATTCAACCAGGTCTTCCTTGTTGGTTAAAAAATCACTGTAAATATACGTATTTACAAAATAAAAACCCACCTTTTTTTTTTTTTTTGCATTTCCCAGGGTTCCTGCGGATCCTTAAAAAGTCTTAAAAGGCATTGAATTCTGTAATATAAAACTAAGGCCTTAATTGGCATTAAAATGTCTTAAATCAGTCTTTCTTAGGTCTTAAAATTGTTACCAGGTCATAAATAGGATTTTATTTTTGTAATCCTTACCAAACAGTCAAATAATTGATACATTATATTTTTTTTAAATTTACCGATAGCGGAACCAATAAAAACTGTTGCGGCCGGACCATAGCTGCAAAAAAGAGTTGGCACTGATTTATAGTTTATTTTAGTGGGGAACGAAACAAAGTTTGTGAATTCAGTTCAGTAGTTGTTAAAAATATATCTGTAATTTGTGTGTTTTTGAGATTTCTTCCTATATGGAATGTTTTTCAAAATCTTTAACATGTCTACTGAGCCAGAAAGTAATGGTTTATGTTAAAATAAACATTTGGGTAAAGTTGTCGCATCCAGGTTTATCTTGTTTATCGTGAAGTTGGTCTTAACTTTTTATTTCAAGTGGCATTAAAAAGTCTTAAAAAGTCTTCAATTTAACTTGCCTTGTGCTGTAGGAACCCTGATTTCCTTTCCTATATATTCATATTTCAAACGTATTCCTCGAGAACGCAGGTTCACCGAAGCCTAGATTCCTCCTTTGTGTCACAAACCTGCCGATTAACGGCGACTCTGGTCGTTTGCTTCAGGGAGACATCGTGGATCTGGAAAGAGTCGACGGACGGACCGAGGTCGCAGTAACGGAGGGCGTCAACTCAGTGACGTACACTTTGGACGAAGGCCTCATTGAGTTCGGCACCGCCGTCGATGACGGAGATTACGACAGGTAGGTCCAGAGCTCACTTCCTGAACGAGTAACAGAGGAGGAGGCCGTGAAAGATGGATGTGGCACCCAGTCCGTCCCTGGGTGTGAATCACTGCCTCCCAGCAGGGCGAGCAGAAGAACCCAGATGTCCTTTTGTCCCTCAGCTTCCTCCTGCAGCCCTCTCAGGCCAGCTGGGAGGTGTAATGTGTCTCCTCCGTGTGTCGTGACTTGGACACGTCCAAGAGGAGTCTTGTGAAGGCTCCTCGTCAACCGGAGGAAACGATTAACTGACCTCCTTTTGCAAAGAAGTAGCAGCTGATTTTTTTTTTTGTACAATAACTCTTTTAGGGTTTATTAAACATCCATTGATCTTTGGATGTCTTAAAATAACTATATTATCTTTAACTCAGCTAAACCACCCCATCACTGACCAGCTGACATCTACAGTCCCTCTTCCTGATTAAATTACTGCATTTACAGTAGCGAGCCTTTTGGGGTACGACTCTTAACAGGTTTGCACATCCAAAGCTCTAGAGCAATTAGTTTTGCTCTAATTCAACACTGCAAAAACGGAACTAAAAATAAGTCACATTTTCTTGAACTTACTGTATTTGTCCTTGATTTGAGCAGGTAAATAAGATGATCTGCCAATGGGATGAGTATTTTGATCCCTAAAATAAGATAATCAGATTTCCTGCACTTAAAATAAGATGACGGAGATGAGTTGTTCCCATTTTAAGTGCAAAAATCTTATTCCATTGGCAAATCATCTTATTTGCATGCTCAAATCAAGGACAAATACACTCATGTTAAGAAAATTCGACTTATTTTTAGTTTTGTTTTTGCAGTGAAGCTTGTAAATTCAGAGACTTTCACATAGATTTAGTTCTGTAGTATGGCTGGGTCCTTCTACCTCACAGACAGCGTTGTTGTTAGCCATCCTTTATTAGCTCTGGGTATGTTTAGTGCCCCAGTCTCCAGTGTTGCCCGGTATTCAGCTCCTCAGGGCTGGTCACCAGGACCCGCTGCCCTGCCTACCTCATCTGTTCCCCAGCTGCCCCACGCCGGCGTTAAAGGTATACTATGCAACCGGGTTTGATTTTCCAGCGAGGCTCCCCCAGTGGGCGAAAGTAAAAGTGCACTGTCGTAAAGATGCTCAGCTGTTCTGGTTTCTCTGTCAAGCCAGGTGTGATTGTTTTGAGCTTAGCAGACAGGCGAACGCAACGAAAAGTGGAAAAAACGGCAGTACAAACAATGACTAACACAGTGAAAGTATGAACATGCACACAGAGAGACAGAAACCCTACAATGTTACTTACAATCTCATCAGCAGAAACGCGAGGTCCGCGTCAGCCTTGCAGGCTTCTTTTTCTTTTAGTTCTCACCATTCTGAAAAAGCTTGCCCGATGTTCACCCGTGTACGACTCCTCTCTCTGTCCAGAACCCTTTTCCTCCTTCTTGCCTGCTCCAACATGGGCTTTCGATGTTTTCTCGCTGGTTCCGCCATGATAACTGCGCTAGCAACCAGCATGCCTTTCACTGGGGGCGTGTAGCAGTTCTCGCCGTAAAGCAAGACCGACTCTCGCGATGCACCAGACTTCTGAGCCTGTGGGTGCGGGCCGAGGGCTCCTGCTATTGCAAGTACGGTATTTCCCCCACAGACCACCAGGGCGGCCGAGAAAACCTTTGTTCGACCTGAAATGACTCATTTAATCATCCAAAACGGTATGGAACACATTAATTAACTGAAAAATGTTGCATAGTATGCCTTTAAATAAAGGGTGGGATTGGCCGGCTTCTGCAGCACCCGACGGCACGCTGAGAAGCATGCTGCAGTCTTTTAAAGCAGATGTGCTGGAACAGAGATGCATCTAAAACCAGGAACAACAAGGAGCCTTGAGGACCAGGTTTGAGAGCTGCCGACTTAGACCAGTCTCCCCATCGCTGCTGAACAAACGGGTCCCCTCACCGCGATGCTTCCAGCTCCATGTTTTACAATGTCACTGTTCCCCTGCAAGTCATTCAGCATGCAGACCAGAAAGGGGCTATTTTCCTCACCTATGAATCTCTGCAGCTCCTCCATAGCTTCTTGGCTGCAGCTCTGATTAATGGCTAAGAGCATTGGTGGGTCTGCAGTGGAAAACAACTGTTTCCTCCTAGTGCAGATGTAAGGTCTGCAACCTTTACAATCCAAGGAGCCAAATTTGCCCTCAGTCCAGTTAAATAAAGCTTGTTTAGCGCTATAAGTGTTGCATTTACTTTTAAAGGTCTAAGAAAAATATTAAATACTTATATAGAACTGTTGCAAACAAAGGGTGGATACATTTTCTTCTATAAGAAGTTGATATTTGTGGAAAATGATTTAAAAGAAACGCAACATAAAACGTATAACAAGAAACATTTCTCTCTCTCTCTCTATCTATCTATCTATATATATATATATATATATATATATATATATATATATATATATATATATATATATATATATATATATATATATATATATATATATATAACTGCTTCTTTAGTGTTGTTCTGTTGTGCAAAATCAGTGAAATTATTGAATAAAAATATGCATTTGTGATTATATTTAGTATATATAAAGCATGATTTTCCCTCATTTTCATTTTTAGCCAAAGTCGACTTTTAGAAATTACGGTTTAAGTGCATTTATAAAAGATGCTCAGATGTTGACAGAGACTCCTTGGATAGATGTTGAAACGTTTTCTGAAAAAATACAGAGGAAAGACCCGGATAGCCGAGAATTAGCCCAGGCACATTTTTAAAGTAGGAACTAATGAATGTATTACAGCAGGAGAAGCTTTTGCAGGACAAGCGGGACAGAAGAAGAGTCTGAACAGCAGACGGACGGCGTTTGTTGGAATAATAAAATATCCGGGGCATTCTTCTTTAGTTCATCGCAGACTGTTTGCCAAGTTTAACGTTGCATGCCGTCCTCCGTTTCCAGAGCAACGGCGTTTCTGGAGACGCTGGAGATGTCACCGGAGACGGAGGCCATGTGGAAGACGCTCAGCAAGCTGGCTCTGGAAGCCCGGCAGCTGCACATCGCAGAAAGGTCAGCGGGGCGGCAGCACCGGCGCGCAGAAATGCACAAACCTGCTCAAATGTGGCTCCGTTTCTTCAGCAAGCTCTGTTCTCACTGCAAAAACAGATCTAAAAATAAGTAAAATGTTCTTAAAGTTAGTGTATTAGTCCTTGATTTGAGCAGGTAAATAAGATTATTTGCCAATTGAATGAGTATTTTGACCCCTAATATAAGATAATTAGACATTCTGCACTTGAAATAAGATGATGGAGATGAGTTGTTCCTATTTTAAGGTCAAAAATCTTCTTCCATTGGCAAACCATCTTACTTACCTGCTCAAATCAAGGACAAATACACAAATTTTAAGAACATTTTACTTATTTTAAGTTCTGTTTTTGCAGTGCTCCATCAGTATTCTGGAGAAAACGGTGTGGGAGGGTAACCAGGCGCGGCTTCTCGCTCACAATAAAGAAATATTTTGATGCATAATTTGATTCCCTGCGTCGTCTGGAAATACAAAATTAAACAAAAGCGCACAGCAGATGGTGCGTCCCGGCCTCCGAATCCATTCATCATAAGACGGCTTTTAGTTCCCCGTCATTCTCCTTTTCTCGCTCTGTGCTTAGAAACGCCTCAAATCTAAATTCTCTGTTGTTAATAATGCATATGCTGTTCGTTAGGCGTTGGCTCCATTTACATAAATCACAAAAATCTGGGAATCTTTTTTTTTTTTTTGTTGTTGTTTGGACTGGATACTCCCTAATGAGGGAGGGGAGTGATGTTAATGAGGAAGGAAGAGTCAGTAAAGAGTTTTTATTATTATTATTACTTTGTTTATGTGATGCAGCTGTTCAGACAGAGTTGGTAATTAAGTAGCCCAATGCTAAGACGTTCTCATCTCTCGGCCTGTCTGTGAAGGCTCGTTAGGCTGATGCTGTTATTTATCTCGCGTCATTAGGTTTGCAGGTTTTCATTCCTCCGATCGATCGGCCGTTACCGAGCTTAAAATGTTTCCCGGTGTTTCGCCGCGCCTCCTCTGTACTCTGATCGTTTTCTTCTTCTCTGGTTTTCTCTCACTGGGCAGATGCTTTGCTGCTCTGGGCGACGTCTCGACTGTCCGCTTCCTCCACCAGACAAATCAGATGGCGGACAAATTCTCCCAGGAAACGGTGCGTTGTAAAAGTCTAAGTATGCCGCTTATTCATTTTATTTATTTTATTTACAGTTATTGGTGCCTTGCAGAAGTACCCTCAGCCTATGGATTTTCTTTTTAGCCCACAAGTCTAGACTTTTTGAACCACCTTACGCTCCAGTTACAGCCGTGTCTGAAAAACGCATCGTACATCTAAAGACCACAAAATACTTAAATTCTTAACGGTAAGATTGGACGGAGAATGTCTGCAAAATTCAGTTTTTCAATCAGACTCATGTCTGGCCTTTGACTAGGACATTCTAACACATCCATATGCTTGAATCCAAACCATTTTATTGCAGCTCTAACTGCAGGTTAACGAACCTCTGCACCCTCTAGTAGGTTTTCTTCCAGGATTGTCTAATATTTAGCTCCACACTGCAAAAAGGGAACTAAAAGTAAGTACAATTTTCTAGAAATTATCGTGTTTTTCATTGATTTGAGCAGGTAAATAAGACTATTTGCCAATGGGATTAGTAGCTCTACCCCTAAAATAAGATAATTAGATATTCTGCACTTGAAAAATGATGATGGAGATGGATTTTTCCTATTTTAAGTGCAAAAAATCTTATTCCATTGGCAAATAATCATATTTACCTGCTCAAATCAAGAAAAAATGCACTAATTTCAAGAAAAATTTACATAATTTTAGTTCCCTTTTTGCAGTGCACGCATCTTCACGTCAGCTAGGAACAGCTGCGTGCTTCATGGTGGAGACGGTGTGTGCAGTAAAATTGGCATTTTGGTTGCCCTGGATATTTTTTGGCTTGGGTACAAACACACAACAAGCTGATTTTTATTTATTTAAAAAAGAAAATTAAGCCATGTGATAAATCCTTTGATGTATCTTTAGTCCTTTTTTTTGTTGGACTGTGACATTATCAGGTTTTATGGTTGCAATATGACAAATTGTGAAAATTGTAAAGGGTATGGATGTTTCTGCAATGCAGTGATGTGTTGTACCAGAATAATCCTGTAGTTTAATAATTTGATTTCATGTTTTTTTTTTCATGAAAAGCAGAAAAACAGAGAAAAAAACCCTAAGATAAAAAACCATTACCATATTTATTGTAATAAACTTATTTTGAATGTGTCATAATGCCGTGGACTATGTCTGATGTCTGCTTTGTTCATATTTTAATGTGCGTCCTCTAATCAGGGAGAAGATGGGGCCTCATTTTACAAAGTCCAGGCCCACATGGCCATGTTGGATAAGAACTTCAAACTGGCTGAGATGCATTACCTGGAGCAGGTTGGTGTGACAAGCTAAAAATGATATTTTTCCACTAGTAAGGAACATAAAATAAACTAAAACCATCTCAGTGACCATCTGCTTTAGGAACCCAGTTTCATTGACCAGTTATTGCTAATAAAATCATCCACTAAACACAAGCTTTTAATTCCTCAGTCTGTCAGTGCTTTGCATCCTAAGCACCGTAATCCGATGTGTTTGACGTTTAGTGTTTTATTTTTTAAACCATAGAATGCCATCGACGAAGCCATAGAGATGTACCAAGAGCTCCACATGTGGGATGACTGCATCGCTGTGGCTGAAGCCAAGGTTTGAAACTTTCTGGGATTTCAAAACCATCATGAATGCCCTACATTCTAAAAAACCTAGCTTGCACTTAACTTTTACACAGAGAGGTTTGCTGCAGAGAGCAAAGCACACAGTTCCTGTTAAAGGAGCATTTAGCAGACTTTTGTGACGCTTACAGACGAGGAATTTCTGCTGCAATGCCTCTTAAAAAAACCTCTCAGCTGGCCTGTTGCGTCTAAAGGTTGTAAAAGAGACTTGGTGAGCTGCAGAGGCGGCTGTTTTCCTCCAGCAGTGAACTTAGGCGGCTTTTATCACCGTCTGACTGTGCCTGGCGGGAAAAGATAACCTTGGGTCCTCGTCCATCCACGTTTGTCGCTCTTCCAGTTGTTTAGATGGACTAGATATGACCTAAGCTGCGGCTAGTATCCGCCTATAAATTTTAAAGCAATTGATTTTCCAACAGCGCTTTTCTCTAAAGACTTACAGCCAGATAGAAAGTCCTTCTTGAGTTGTTCCACAGCTGCAGGTTACACAACCACTAAATCAAATCCAGGTGAAATAAATGTAGATGTTTATGAGTCTCTCCAGGTGATCAAAGCCTGCGGTCGCTGCTTTAGATTCTGACAAAGGCTTTCCTTTGCTGAATAAACCACAGGGCCACCCCGAGCTCAGCAGCCTGCGTGGGAACTACTACCAGTGGCTGACAGACACGGGTCAAGACGAGAGGGCCGGCGAAGTGAAGGAGAGCGAAGGGGATTTCCAGGCCGCCATCAACCTCTACCTGAAGGCCGGACTGCCGGCCAAAGCCGCCCGGCTGGCCATCAGCCGCCCGGAGATCTGCAGCAGCGCAGACACCGTCAGCCGCATCGCTGCCCGTCTCATCAAGGGGGAGCTCTATGACAGGGTGATCGATTTTTACTTGTTTATTTTGTCAATTGTTGCTCTATTTAGTAAAAAAAAAAAAAAAAAAAAAAAAAAGAAGCCGCCTCTTCATATCCATCAAGCCTTTCATTCGGCTCCTCGGCTCTCCTAGCAGAGGCAAAGCAGCGCTCCTTGGTATTTTCAGCTTCTCTCCGTCTGTCTGTTATTTCTCTCCACTTTTGTCTCTGTTCGTATAAAAACTCTTTCCTCAGAAAATCTTTTAGCCGTATTTGATTAGATGTCTGAAAGCAAACAAGAAGTGCAGGCAAACGAAGGTTAACTTGCAGGACTTTTTGTGTGTTTATTTTTATTTTTGTTTTTTTTTGCAAGAGCCTCGATTCTTTTGTGCCGTTTTCTTTTTAATGCAGATAAATTATGCCTCAGTTAAAAGCAGACTTACTTAGAGGAATTCTGAGGTGGCCATATTTGGACCAGATGTTTTACTTCAGAATTTATTTAAATTTTAAAGAACAAACTTTTTAAAAATCCCAATATTTTCTGAAGTATTTCATCACAGGAAGCCCATTAAACTGGAATAGTTGGGGGAACAACCTTTGAAGTCAGAACTCACACTGCAAAAATAGACCTAAAAATAAGAATTTTTTCCTGAAATTAAAGTATTTTTCCTTGATTTGAGCAGATAAATAGGACTATTTGCCAATGGAATAAGATCTTTGCACTTAAAATAGGAACAATTCATCTCCATCACCTTATTTCAAGTGCAGTATATCTAATTATCTTATTTTAGGGGTAAAAATACTCTTATAATCGGTAATAATCTTATTTACCTGCTCAAATCAAGGGCAAATACATTAATTTCAAGAAAATTTTACTTATTTTTAGTTCTCCGTTTGCAGTGCAGACGTTGCACCGCAAAAACAGAACTAAAAATAAGTTAATGTTTTCTTGAAATGAGTGTATTTGTACTTTATTTGAGTGGGTAAAGAAGATATTCTGCAAATGGAATAAGATTTTTGCACTTAAAATAGGAAGAACTCGCCTCCATCACCTTATTTCAAGTGCATTATATCTAATTATCTTATTTTAGGGGTAAAAATACTCACTCCATTGGCAGATAATTTTATTTACAAGCTCAAATCAAGGACAAATACACAAATTTCAAGAAAATTGTACTTATTTTTAGTTCTGTTATTGCAGTGATGTGATTGCGTGAAACTCAGCGTAACATTGTTCTATTTCTACTAATGGAGGCAAGTTGTTTATTCCTAAAACTTTTATTACATTTTACCCATGGGGCCGCCATATTGAATTTTTAGATAGAGGTTGTTGAAGAACTTTTGACCTTTCACGAGGATTTTCCGGCTTCAGCCGTTTTTCAGTGAAAGTTTCTGACTAATTGTAAATGGAAAGTGCACATTTCAACCATTTGTTTCTCTCTTAAAGGTAAGGAACTATGTTGGTGTAGTTTGAGCCGATTATTTCTTGGCAGTGACTCCCAGATCTGACAAGAACGAAGAAATAACTGGAAAAAAAATAGGATTTAACTTCCATAATTTCCAACATAAATGATGTCCTTCTACGGAAGAGGATTAGGGCCACTCAAAAAAAAAAAAAAAAAAAAAGTCTACTCATTTCTGACTTTTTTCTCAGAATTCTGACTTTTTTCTCAGAATTCTGAATTTTTTTTAAGAATTCTGACTTTTTTTAAGAATTCTGACTTTTTTTCTCAGAATTCTGAGGGGGAAAAAGTCAGAATTCTGACTTTAATCTCAGAATTCTGAGAAAAGAGTCAGAATTCTTAAAAAAAAAAAGTCAGAATTCTGACTTTAATCTCAGAATTCTGAGAAAAAAGTCAGAATTGAGTAGACTTTTTTTTTTTTTGAGTGGCCCTAAACCTCTTCCGTACCTTCTCTTTTTATCCAGGCTGGAGATCTATATGAGAAGATCGGGAACAACCAGAGAGCTTTGGAGTGCTACTGCAAAGGGGGCGCCTTCAGGAAAGGTAAAGTTTTTTTTATCATTTACAATAGGTTATGTGTTTTATTTTCATTCTAAATCATGTTTTTTTCCCCTCCCTCCTGTAGCGGTGGAGCTGGCTCGCATGGCTTTCCCCGCCGAGGTGGTGAAACTGGAGGAGGCCTGGGGAGACTACCTCGTCCAGCAGAAACAGATGGACGGCGCCATCAATCATTTCATTGAAGCAGGGTGGGTGGCGTAGATATGGACAGGTGGAGAAGAGAGACGAGGAGAGAGAAATAAACTCAGCCGCGAAGCCAGAAACCCTCTTTAAATCCTCACCAACACTGTAATGCAAAGATAAGAGGGATTATTTTTAACTGCGCCCCAAAAAAAAAAAAAAAAAAAAAATCATCGCCCAGATTTAGCAGAGAAATCTAAACCAAAGATTCCTCCGTGGCTTCATCAGGAGAGGTTTTAACTAATACTCAGGTTGAAGGCATGTTAAGTTCAGCTTTGAACTTAACATCCTTTTCTCGCCCAGTTAAACGTCTGTATTGTCTTCCTCCTAGCTGCTCCCTTAAAGCCATCGAGGCGGCGATCGCAGCTCGCCAGTGGAAGAAGGCCGTCCACATCCTGGAGTTGCAGGACGACGAGTCGGCAGAGAAGTTTTATGTCAAGATAGCTCAGCACTACGCCTCCGTTCAGGAATATGAGGTGAGAGGAGGAGAGTCCAGGAGCGTTGGCGCAACATTAAGGAAAGAGTTGACTATTTGGTCACAGTTCTTTCTGTCTTTATTGTTTGTTTGCATGGGGACAGTAAAAAAAAAAAAATAGTGCACACTATAACATTTCTAGCCTTCGCCAATCATCCATATCATAGCATAAATCTTAATATTGGCCTAAAAGAATGAAACAAAAGGACTGTGGTAGAACCATGAATGTTAATCATGACTTATATATTAAATTATAAACCTGGGTAGTTGCTCTGATTGCAGTTCTGGTAATCATTAAGGTCTGATTATTTTATATATATATATATATATATATATATATATATATATATATATATATATATATATATATATATATATATAAGCCTCCAGACATGATTTAGACGAGAGGATTAAAAAAAAAAAAAAAAAAAATAAAATAAAAACTAATATATATATATATATATATATATATATATATATATAATATATATATATATATATATATATATATATATATATATATATATATATATACATACATACATACATACATACATATATATATATATATATATATATATATATATATATATATATATATATATATATATATATATATATATATATTTATTTATAAATATATTTAATCCTCTTGTCTAAAGGCTTAAATATATGTATACGTTTTCACTAATATTTGGTTAAAGGTCCCTAAGGAAGTTACTCCTAGACTGCTTTTTGTAGCCTTTTAGCTGAAATCTACCATTAATTAGTCGTCGTAGATTTAATTAAAAAAAATTATTTTCCAGGACAGAAGTGACTTTTAAGCATGAACCACAAATTTCATCCAACAAGCTCAACGTTGGGTGTGAAAGCTTTTTGACTCAAAAACATTGTACCGGCTGTATGCACGGTGGTGGTGGCAGGGCCGGTTCTAGACGGGGGCCATCAGGGGCCGCTGCCCCTGTAGAGCTGGCTCCTGTACTAAAGACACGATATTAAATACATTTCTTATGATGATCTATGCTGACAAAGATACTGTAACTGATTGGTCACTTGGACCAATTGCATTTTTTAAATTTTTTGCGCTAACAATAATTAAAAAATTTAGCTGTCTCACTTTTAGCTCCAGCCGCATTTGGACAGGATCAGGACTCTGCAACACGCAGTTCCAGAGCCGAAATTGGCTCTTTGGCTCACTTAATATGTTAACCGATGAGATATCTACCCGTTTATTTCCCCCCCCCAATCTTTTGTTCTGTGTCCCCATAAAAAACAGGACAACAACCCTAACCACAGATCCAAACCGCTGGGATAAAGCAGGGTAACGATTAGCTTCTCAGGTGACCAGACCGCAGCCCTAAAAACACAAAAACAACACAAAAATCAACAAATTAAATGAACTAGGCCAATTCTGCAGAGAGACTACCCCAATTAGAATCGTACCTACAACTTGTGGTCCAAGGTCGAACTTTACAAGCAACATTTAATTAACTACCAGTCTGGGTACACATAGACAGTCGATATGCAATACATTGGAATATAATTGAAAAGGTAATTTTTTTCAGTAACTCAGCTCACTAAGTGAAAAAAATATAGATTAATTACACAGGCTGATGATTTCTGACCTTTATCTAGATTAATTATGATCCTTTTCTGCTTACAACTATTGACAAAAAACATGTAAGATTAGAATATTACACCAGAGCTATAAAAAGATTTTATTACAGAAACGTGGGCTTAATGAAAAGTATGTTTGGATACTTTTTTTTCCTAAAGGTACTTTTAACCTGACAAACGAGCCTCATCGTGCATCATATCCTAATTTACTGGATATGAGTGTATATTTGAGGCTGTGTCTGTGTAGAAAGGTTTCAACAAGAGAAATAAACACCTTCGTTTGTAAAACAGGTCGTCAGCCTTATTCCAGATCAAGTTTGTGGGTAAAAGTTTGTAAACCTTGATTTGAAACTTTGGCAGTCATAGATTTAAAATTTTCAAAGCGTACAATGGAGCACATCTGACTGAAAAACCACAAACATTTAACATCCACTGTGTGACTGGTGCTCATATTACCGTAATCTTCAGACTATAAGGTGCAGCTACAATCTCTAAATTGCACCTTATCTATGATTACCGTTGTGCTTACTGGCTGATTTTATGTGATACAATGTGCTAAAAAAAATCTGTTAAAATGTGTAAATACGACTTTGGTTAGCAACAATGGATATTAGGAGCATTACGGTACACTGTGTCACTACCTGAGGACCCCTGAGCTGTCTACAAGACTGCCTGACTGTAATGTCTACACTTGAAGTACATTCATGTAAGGCAGCCTGGGGTACGTGCTAGCAAAAATAAACCTAGTAAGTTCATTAAATATAAAAGTTACATTTATTTTGACCTTATGTTATCATGTCTCCTGACAGAGACGGATAGAGAGCTGTGGACGTGGAGGAGTGATATAACCAGTGGCGCCTCCAGAAATATTTCATAGGGGTGGCCAGATGGAGCCACTTAAACTCTTGGGGTGGCACTGAAACTAAAAGCTGTAATTTCAGGATTTTATTCTACTGTTGTAGTAAAGCTGCATGTAGAAAACAGGCAGAATCAGAAAGACTTAAGTAAACGCCTACTAATATCTTATGGTTTTTAATGGTTTTCTGAAATTTTAATGTTCCTAATGATCTAATGTGCATAGCCCAATAATAGCACAGTTAACATTTTGAGTTTACATTAGGAATAAGGTGTACATTTATTAATTTATTGGAAAACAAAACAGTTACTAAGGGAAGTAGATACTGGCAGATACAAATAAAAGTGCGATAGAAGCCAAGGAAGAGCGTCTGTCTTGCTGGCTGTGCATGATAGAATAAAATGCTAAACTGACTTTACTACGATAGACACTGGCCAGTGGGGTGGCAGGACATGGCACAGGGGGGGGGGGGGGGGGGGCATGGCCACCCCTGCCACCCCCTGGAGGCGCCCCTGGATATTACACACTTGGGAAGAATATTTAATGCGCCTTTAATCCATAAAATACGGTAGTTTCACTTTTGAATTCTGTTAAAACAGGTGAAGTCTGTAAACTTTAGGTCCTTGTGGTGGTAAAAAAAACCAACAACACGAGTTCTGGAGAGCAGAATTCAGATTGTTTTTGTTGTGCCCTTGTTAATTAGTTTCCGTGCCTCTCTGAGTAAATTGTGTGGCCGCTTATGAAGCATTTAAACGTTGAAGCGTGGCAGTAGCCGGTTTTAACCGTGGTCCCTTCTTCCCCGCACGTTATGTAACTGCTTGCTTGAGGGAATTTCAGCGTTAATGAAAAGTTTGCTTCGACACAGTAAACCACTGTGCATAAGTGTTGGAGAAAAAGAGCAGATAACGAGATAAAGGCAGTGGAGAACACAAAGGAACGGGAAGCGGATGATGGTGTTGATGCACGCTGCGTGCTGCGCTGATTGTGATGAGTTCAGCCGAGCCGCTGAAAATAGCAGCGCGCCGCAGTCAGATTGCTCCGCGGGAACAATTCGCAGAAAGTAATTAAGATAACAAGTTCTCTGCGCCGCAGCTGGCGGAAACGTCCAGAAGGTGAGATTTTCACCGCGGCGTCTAAACGGTGACGGAGGCGCACACCTGAGGATGAGGAGTTGGTGCGCGTGCGGAGGAAGAGCGTTATCGTCGGCGTTATGTCAGCCTCGGCTTTGTGCGGGAATGTTTCCCCAGCAGGGAGGAGACCGGCCGCTCCGTCGTTACGTTCACGTCACGCCTTCCTGCTCCACGTCACGTGACAGTTTGAGGCTCCTGGAGTCTGACGGTTTGTTCTGGGGAAAAATCAAAGGGCAAAATAGTTTTACTGCCTGGCTTTAAAAGATCCATCCATCCATCCATCCATCCATCCATCCGTTCATCCATTAATCAATCCATCCATCCATCCATCCATCCTTCTCTTCTCCATCCATCCATCCATCCATCCATCCATCCATCCATTCATCCATCTGTTCATCCATCCATCCATCCATCCATCCATCCTTCTCTCATCCATCCATCCATCCATCCTTCTCTCATCCATCCATTCATCCATCCATCCTTCTCTCATCCATCCATTCATCCATCCATCCATCCTTCTCTCATCCATCCATCCATCCATCCATCCATCCATCCTTCTCTTCTCCATCCATCCATCTATCCTTCTCTTCTCCATCCATCCATCCATCCTTCTCTTCTCCATCCATCCATCCATCCATCCATCCATCCATCTGTTCTTCATCCATCCATCTGTTCTTCACCCATCTGTTCTTCATCATCCCTCATCCAACCCTCCAAAAATCCCTCCGTTTGCAATCATCCCTAACTAACTCCCTCCCTCCCTCCATCAATCCATTTATCCCTTTGTTTGCATCATCCATCCATCCATCCATCCATCCATCTATCTGTTATTCATCCATCCATCCATCATCCCTCCATCCATCCCTCCGTTTGCCTCCATCCATCCATCCATCCCTCCGTTTGCCTCCATCCATCCATCCATCCCTCCGTTTGCCTCCATCCATCCATCCATCCATCCATCCATTCATCCATCCATCCATCCCTTTTCTCCATCCATCCATCCATCCATCCATCCATCCATCCATCCATCCATCCATCCATCCATCCATGGGGTTCATGTGTTTCTCTGGTTGGCCTCTAGGTGGCAGAGCAGCTGTTTGTGAAAGGAGGCCACATTAAAGACGCTGTAGACATGCACACCACAGCCGGCCGCTGGGAGGAGGCTCACAAGGTCAGTGAGGAAAAAGTTTGTGTTCAACTAATAATTTATCATAATATGCCACTAAACTGGTAGTTAATGCGTTTAATCCAACGAGTCAGTTGTTTAAGTATTTCCACCAGAATATGTCAGATTTGTTTAAGCTGCTGTTGTTAAATGTGGACAGCTGGCAGTGGAGTGTATGACGGAGGAGGAAGTCCGTGCTCTGTACGTCAGCAGAGCTCAGGAGCTGGAGAAGGACGGGAAGTTCAAGGAGGCTGAGAGGTGACCGGGCCCACGCTGTATCAGTCTTAATTTCACCTTTGACCTTCATTAGAATGAAGAGACTCCATTAAGAGAATGAACTGATGCTCCTCTGCCCTGCAGGCTGTTTACCACCGTGAAGAAGCCCGACCTCGCCGTCACCATGTACAAGAAGAACCGCATGTTTGATGATGTCATTCGTCTGGTGGCCAAACATCACCCTGAGCTGCTGACGGAGACCCACCTCCTCCTGGCCAAGGTACAGCAGCAGACAATTTCTCAGTACACAGCTTCATCTGAAATTCAGAGCTTTGACTGTCTGAGCTGCACACATGGCAGTCTGCTAAAGTTAGAATAGAAATTGTCCTGTTTTTATTTTATTTTTTTTTGTCCCTGACTACATCGTCTGGCATGGTGACTGTAGTGGGTGGAAGGAGCAGTGGTGAATTTCACAGTAAATCAGCCGTAACTCTGGAATATTCCCACATGAATCATCTGACTACTGAACCTTTAAATTAAGATCAACTCTCAAAGGTCTCAAATCCCAAATCTGCAAAGCATTCTCACACGGAATGAGGACATATAAAGCGTGTTTGTTAACTAGAATTGAGAATGACTGAAAAATCTGTTTCATTTTAGCACCAACTTTGTCTTTTTTTTTCACAGATCTATGCACACGAAAGCCCAAATTGTAATAATTCAGCTTATGTATAAGGAAGATAAGGGGCTGTGCAGGAAAATATCTGCATAATGTTCTTTAGAAAATGGTAGAATTAATATTTTTTAATTATTTTATTCATTTATTTCAGTTAATCATCAAATAATTTGTCAGCACTACAACAAGACAAACAGCATCAACAGAAAAATGCACAATGCTTGTATCTGTACCTGTTCTACAAATCAAATTAAACTCTCCATCATTGTTCTTACAAGATAGGAAAGAAAAAATTGCAACATAACAAGAGCAAAAAAACAAAACAAAACATATCATTATTTGAATATAGAAATTAATAATCAGAAAAAAAGAAGAAAAAATAAACCATAAAAACCATACCAGATGCACTTTAACAATACAAAGTTATTTATACTTAAAGCCCTGAAATATAGTCCCTCTTATCAATTTTTGGAAAACCATTAATGAATTACACATTTGTAGATCCATACTTGCGTCATTCCATAATTTAACTTCAACAACAGATATGCACCTCCTTTTAATCTCTTTTTTAACTTGTTGTTTCATAAATTTATAAACTTATTCATATTTGGATATGAATATGTTTACAAATTTACATTATTATCCTCTATAATGTATAGAGCAAAATTAAATATACACCCTGCTGGTGTGCAAAGATTCTTTAAATTTGAAAGAATCTTTGCACACCAGCAGGGTGTATATTTAATTTTGCTCTATACATTATTTGCATTATTTTGTAATAGACCAAATCATGAAATTTCATAATATTGACTTTTATAAACAGTGGATCAGTATGTTCATGGTAACTAGCCTTATTAATAAAGTGTAGAGCCTGTTTTGTAATAGAATTATATCATTTGTTGTTTTGCATGTGGAGCCCCACACCTTAACACAATATGATTTATAGAAAAGTATGAGTGAGCAGTAGATTAGATGTAAAGCCTTATGATTTAATATATTTCTTGATTTATTCAGAATTTTTATTGATTTAGCCATTTTGTGTTTTATATTATTGATGTGTTTTATCCATGTTAGCTTATGATCAATAACTAATAACAAATAAGTCACTCGTTCAATCTCAGCATCACGTTTTTTAGTTTCACATCCATATTGATTTATTTCCGATTCCCGAACACCAGGATTTTTTTTTTCATATTCAAAGATAATTTCTTCACATCAAACCAATTTTTAAGTTTTTTTTTTTATATCACTTTCAATATATTATTGATGTGTTTTATCCATGTTAGCTTATGATTAATAAATAATAACAAATAAGTCAATCGTTCAATCTCAGCATTATGTTTTTTAGTTTCACATCCATATTGATTTAATTACGATTCTTGAACACCATGATTTTTTTTTTATATTCAAAGATAATTTGTTGTGATCAAACCAATTTTTAAGATTTTTTTTATATCACTTTCAATAGAAAGCAATAGATTCTATAGAAATTAGGCAATAGAAATCTGTTGCATTTCTTTTCATGGAGAAGCTGGCTACACAGCTACATACGTGAATGATTGTAATATGAGTTATTTGCATATTATAATTGTATCTAATGTTTTTTAAGCTTGATTACTTCTTTGGTAACAAATATTAGTTATGTTAGAGCTTGGTTAACCTGCAGAACCACAAATCTTACTTTAAAGCCAACGCATAAGAGCTTAGACTTTGAGCTGTGATGATTTTAAATAACAAGACTACAGTGACTGGTAAAAGCCCTGTTGGCTTTTTGTTTTATTTTTTTTATTAGGGTTTTAGTATTTGTTTTCAAATGTTTCTTTTTATGTGCTCCTCTCGTCGTATTAGACTGGATGGCTATGGTTTCCGGCCCTTTGTCTGCGTAAATGTGCCTTTTTTTTATACTGTAAATGGTAAATAAAGAGAATTGGATCAGTCGTTGCTTACAGAATGTAAATTCCTTATAAAACACTTGTTTGAACTGGTATGGACCGTCTGTGTAGTGGAGACGCTTCTCTGTGTTTGATGTGTAACGCATGGCGGGGCTTTTTCTGCAGGAGCTGGAGGCTGAGTCCAGGTTCTCAGAAGCAGAATACCACTTCGTGAAGGCCGAAGACTGGAAGGCAGTGGTTCTCATGTACAAAGTCCACGATATGTGGGAGGAGGCGTACAGGGTACAAATATTACAAGTTACTTCTTTATTTTGTAATCCTGATTTAGCTGTGGTGAATCTTTGTGGTTGGCCCAAAATGCATACAGTCCTCAGCATCTGAACCCATAAGTAACTTTATCTAACTCAATTTAGGCAGCTTAACTTAATTGTTTTGGAAAGGAAACTGTTACACTGCAAAAACGGACCTAAAAACGAGTAAAATGTTCTTAAAATGTGTGTTTTTGTCCTAGATATGAGCAGGTAAATCAGATTATCTGCCAATGGAATGAGTATTTTGACCCCTAAAATAAGATAATTAGACATCCTGCACTTGAAATAAGATGATGGAGATGGATTGTTCCTATTTTAAGTGCAAAAATCTTTTTCCATTGGCATAAAATCTTATTTACCCGCACAAATCAAGGACAGATACACTAATTTTTAGAAAATTTTACTTATTTTTAGTTCCATTTTTGCAGTGTAGTTGTATTTTTTGGAACATGTCGTGTAAATTTTTAAAGTCAGCTACACGTTGATGATCTAGAAAATACTACTTCTCTAGTGAACACTGATCAGAGGAAGCAGGTGTCAAACACATGATTATCAGAGAAAATTAACACAGACACCTTGAAAGATGAACTACACGTCCAAAAAGCCCAGATTGTTCACATTTTTAATATACTGGAAACATAAATATTGGGTTTTTCTCTGCTAGCAGCGGTGTTATGGTGTTTTTTCTACATAAAGATCTCTGTAATGTAACATGTGGATGTGCATCAGGTGGCAAAGAGCCATGGAGGTGCTGGAGCCCAGAAGCAGGTGGCCTACTTGTGGGCCAAGAGTCTGGGGGGAGAGGCCGCCGTCAAGCTGCTCAACAAGCTCAGCCTGCTGGACTACGCCATCGAGTTTGCTGCAAATAAGTTGTGAGCGTCATCGTGAGCTGTTCAGCAACACACGTGTTAAAGATTACAGAACAGCTCATTGCAAGAAAAATCTAAAATACGAAACGGCTCCAGGGCCGGGGTGTCCAAACCTTTTGTCACCTGGGACAAAACTGTCAAGTCAAAGGAGCCAAAATTATAACAGTAAAAAACTAAAATGATCCACAAATGAGATATTTTGATTAAATAAGTGTGTAAATCATTTAAGATCCAAAACTTTAAAGGAGCAATAAGTGAAATCTCATCATTTTAGATAGAACTAAAATAAAAATAGTTCGGGGAAGAACTAAAGGTATCTTTTTAGATGGACTATGGTTAAACTTCACACACCGTCTCTCTGTGTTGTTCTCCAGTCACAAAAATGGTGGAGAGCACGGTGATCAGATCAAAACGTTCTCTTGCTAACAGCATTATAAAGTTATGAGTTACTGACTTCTTCACTAGACATGTTCCTCTGAAAGCTGAGGCTGTTTTGCTGTGTTTTTATCCTTTGGCTCATACGAGCCGATGGTGGAGAAGGGGAAATGGGTGTCGAGTGGTGGAGCAGAGATAGAGAAAGGCGTGGCTTGATGCACGTCTTGTTTTGGTCTACAGACAGGGCTCCATCGCCACCTAGTGGTGAAAAATCGCATATTGCATCTTTAAAAAGAGTTTTGCACATTTACTTATTAAAGGAGCTATAAGTAATGCTGACACCTTGTGGCTGAAATCGGTACAGCAGCTGGCCAATCACAACAATCTAATATGCTGTTTTTAAACTGTGTTGTGAATTTTTACTTCCTCAGGGTAGATTAACGATGTTGTATTCTGTTCTATTTCTGGTCTGCTTCTCTTCCTGGCTTTCATGTTTGCAGGCTGCTGCTCTTTTGCCAAGATAAAATACCAAATGCTGTGCCCTGTGTTGGGAACCCTAGGAACTCTCATCTGATTGGTTCAGGAACCAGGAAGTAAACACAGGGCTACACACTGAACCAAAGTAGTTCCTGACCGTACCTCTAGGTTTGAAAGGAGAAAAACGTGACAAAGACATTGTTGATGGAGAGGACTGGTGGTTTATAGGGAATGTTACTTCCATCCCAGGTGACAAACGAGAATGATTTAGGTTGATTTTATAGTAAATATCTTACTTATAGCTCCTTTAAACTATGGTCATCCAGTTTTGTTTATTCACAGCAATAAAAACTTTGATAATGTTTGCTGTAGGGCTGGACAATAAATCAATTCAATCAATTCAAATTTACAACTCCTATTTTGGAAAATCAAGATTTTGTTTTGCCCATGGACTCTTCTGGGCTTCCATGAAACTTTGCACTGTATCAGTTATATGTTTATATGTTTAGGAGATTACATTTTTACCCTAAAATGGGGCGCTTTAATTTATTCATGTACTTTTTTTTTTTTTAAGTTGGTTTGAAGTTACACAAATGAAGGGAACCCGGTTCTTAGGTGTGTAATACAACTAGCGGCAAACGTTTTGTTATATATTTCTATTATTTATTGTGCCGGGGCCTGCCATCTTGTTTTCTGAGCATGTTTTAAAGCCTGTAATAAGTTGCACTTTGAAGGTCAGGGTCAAGTCCCAGATCAAATTATTGAAATCAAAGTAAGTTTTTATAAATGATTCCAGCAGTTTGTTTTTATGAAACAAAAGGGAAGAAAATCAGATTTTGGGGAAAATAGAAATTGGGGATTTTATGCCACATCGCCCAGCCCCAGTTTTCTGTATTCAGCCAATTCTAATAAATTAAATAAAATCTGATTGTGGTGCAACAAAGTCTGCCTCTGAGACACAAAAATCACTGGATAGATGTGGTCCTATTTACTATGAATTAAAGAGGATTAAAAATGTGTGGTTTTAAAAAGACTTCTTTTTAAGACTTCTTAAATTGCATTTGGGGGCCGCATGAAATCAGTCCAGGGGGCACAAATGGCCCCAGGGCCACACTTTGGACACCCCTGCTCTCCAGCCTAACACATTACTGTAGCGTTTATTTGTTTACTGCGTCGTTGTTTTCCATAAGGGATCTTGTAAATTCACGTCCACACTGTGTGATCTCCGCCTTTCCTTTCTTCGTTTTAGCTCATTTGACTTTGCGTTCGACTTGGCTCGCCTGTCGTGTAAGGAGAAGATTCCCGAGATCCACCTCAAACACGCCATCTACCTGGAGGACGAGGTAAACCAGCCGGCCGCCTGCCTCATTGTTCCACGCTGCCATCACGGAGGCAAAGGTTTTTGTTTACAAGCTAGATGTGGTTGTGAAACCAGGGCTGAGCTAATTAAAACCAGGATTTTTCTTCATTAGCAGAAAGTAAATTCCCATCAGAATGAAGTTCCAGCAGTCTGACTTGCTTCCCTTATTATCGTTGCTGCAAATTTGATCAGTCGCTAATGCGGCTGCATGTCATTATTACCAGTGAGGATCAGCCCCTACTTTCTGCCACTAATCTCTGCTCCTGACTTGTTTCGTTTTTTTTCCAGGCAAGGTTTCCTGAGGCCGAAGTTGAGTTCATCAAAGCAGGAAAACCCAAAGAAGCCGTGTTCATGTGAGTTCTGGAGGCAGGATCTACTTTAGTTTTTGTTTGCTACAATGCTGGGTCCCTCTCATCATCAGCAGGAATGTCATATTTAATTTGAGCTTTTAATGATGCATTGAAATATATATTCTTTTCTAGATGACATGAAACAGTGAAAAACAAAAACTATCATTGTGGATATTTCCTAATCCACACAGTGTATAATAGGGCTGAACGATGTAGAAAAAAAGCATATTGATAAAATAGAAATCATATTGATCGATATCATAACATAGATTTTAAGTGCAGCCCTTGTCATTTTATGCTGTTGCTCAGCAACACAGTTTTTAAAAAGAAAAGAACATATGCTCTCTGAACTCTTGAAGGGGGCGGAGCTTGGTGAGCTGGGTCTGCGTTGTGATTGGCTGGGAGGATGTCATGACTGTGATATTAACCTACGTGATAGGCTAGAATGCAGGAAGAAGGAAAACTGTTTTTGTATTGGACTTTTTAATTGACCTTTTTTTTTTCTATCATCGTTATACATTTATCGATCGATATATATTGATATTTAATTATCATTCAGCCCTATTCTATAATACTGTTTATAAATACACCCCCACTAATTTTTGGATTAAAGTAGAACCTTATGGCTAATTATTTTACTGGATATTTGGCCCCATTTCTTGGTAGAGCTCATATAAAATAGTCAGACAGTATTTAAGCAAAGCTTGTCATACATTTTCACTTGGGCTGAGGTTGGGACCGTTAAAGATGCCCAACTTTAGCCTCCTACATCCATTCCAAAGCCAATTTAAACGTGTGTTCAGGATCATTTAGCATCTAGCGGTTGATTTGAAATGCAGTCGAGGAATTTGAAGGTAGTCGTCTTTTATAATCAATGCACTAATGTTATTGATGAGAGATTAGCCCCACAACATGATCGAAAATCAAGAATCTTTACGGTCACCATGTGTTAGCTTGGTAAAGTGTTTTTAGGTAGACACCGGCTCAGGATGTACACAGATATAACTTTTAACATGCAGAAACAACAGACATCACACTTTGTATGCATATCCATCCATCCATCCATTTTCCTTTTCAGAAAAAGCTTATTTGGGCATTTTAATATGCAATTTTGCAATAAATAACACTGGTAAAAAAACATACTTGTACAAAAAATATTTTTATGTTTTATTTTCAAGCACTTTTCAGAATTGGAATGAAAACATCCTGGTGCCATAAAATGTTAAACTCTGCCCAATAATGCCTAAATCGCTAATCATAACGCCCTGATATTTACAGTAAATAAATAAAGTATTTACTGTAAATAAATAAAAAAAATTGTTTCTTAAACAAAGATAGAAATAGTATTAAACGTTTACATATAAAGTAATACTAATTTTACATTTTAATAAAGTCACAAGTTTTTTTTCACCATCTCACACACATAATCCTGAGCTTTCAAACCAACCACAGTAATTTGTTTGTATATTTTTGTATTCTGTTTATATCCACATTCATATACAGTTTTTTTCAAAGCCTGAAAAAGGTTTTAAATTTCCAGGTCATTCCAGAGTCTTACATTTTATATCTATCTATCTAGATATATCTATATCTAGATAGATAGATAGATAGATAGATAGATAGATAGATAGATAGATAGATAGATAGATAGATAGATAGATAGATAGATAGATATAAATCAGTTGATTGCACTGACCAAACACACTTCCTGGGAAGTTTAAAGCATCTAGTCTTTATGGTCTGATAAGATGCTGCCACCACCCCGCTTGATGGTTGGTGCAATGTCCTACAAAGTTTGAAAGCCTTACAGTGAATCAACCAAACATATTCCTTCTAACTGTGGCCAAATAGCTCAATCTGTGTCTCATCTGACCATAAAGCTTTTCCGTAGAAGGCCATTATCTTGTCCGTTTTGAAAACTGGCCATTCTGAAGTTAGACAGACTTTCCAGTGAACACTAACGCTGCTGTTCCAGCATGTTCTAGATTATGATGAACTTCACTTGGGGTCCCTGGGTTGTTGCGAAGTATCGTGATGACAGCTGGGGTGGAAAGAATAAAACATTAACCCTATTAAAAATAAATTAAAGAATAGGTCTGTGCCAAGACACTTAAATTGACACTTTGATTTCTGATAATAATCACCCAGCCAGAGGTGTGTCAGAAACTTTTTAGTGGCTTAAATGGGTTGCTGTTAAAGTGGAAATCACATTTAATCCAGGTATTCACCAAATTAGTGGAAGTGTGTGTGTATATATATATATCAAAGCCATTGGTATAGTTTAGATCTAGTGAGGATTAGAGGAGACCTGTGGACCAGTTTGTTTTTAAAATCGAGTGAATCTGTTATTTAGAATTATTTAAGTGCATCGTTATAATTTGTTTTATTCATTTAAGCTTTATTTAACCAGGAAAAGTCTCATTGAGATTAAAAAATCTCTTTTACAAGAGCGTCCTGGCCAAAACAGGCAGCAAGGTAACATGTCCATTACAAACATTCATCATCCACACATACAAAATAAACAATTACAAACCAGTAGAAGTTTGAAACGTCACAAGCAACAATTTTTTACAATGTAATTAAAAAAAAAAATCAGTTAACACAACCACATGTTAATGTGACAGCATCTCTGTCATTTAAAGGAGACCAGCTCCCTCATTTTTAAGGCGTTTTGTAGAAGGATCCAAGCAGAAGGAGCAGCAAAAAATGTTAAACCTCTTCTTTCCCAGCTCAGATCGGACCTTTTGGAACTGACAATAAAAATAGGAACCAGTACATTTCTGAAAAAAAAAAGTCCTCAGTGTCCCACTTTTAAGGGAGCGTGTGTTGACGTGGATCTGTTCCAGGTACGTCCACAACAAGGACTGGGCCAACGCTCAGCGGGTGGCCGAGAGCCACGATCCAGAGAGCGTTTCCGAGGTTCTGGTCGGCCAGGCCAAGTTCTGCTTCGAACAGAAGGACTTCCAGAAGGCCGAAGCGTTCCTGCTCCGGGCGCAGAGGCCCGAACTGGCCGTTAAGTTCTATAAGGTGACCCTAAGGCAGACGATCCCACCTGCTGTACTCGTGAACTCACTCAGTATCTTTTTATGAGCCTCATTCGGGCCACTTCTCGTTGTTTATTCCCACGTTTCAGGATGCAGACATGTGGAGTGACGCAATGCGGATCTGCAAGGAGTATCTCCCCAGCAAGCTCTCCGTGCTGCAGGAGGAGTATGAGAGGGAGAACTCCAAGAAGGGGGGCCGGTATGATTACCTTTTTATTTATTTATTGCATTCATCTCAAAATGCTCATAAAACCAGGGTTCCCATGGGTCCTTGAAATCCTTGAAAGTTTGTGAATCTGAAAAAATTAATTCAAGGCCCTTGAAAGTTATTGAAAACAGCCAAAAAAAACACCTTGTCCTTGAAAGTCCTTGAATTTCTTTGTGGGGTTAAAGGTTAACACGGATGACGACTCGTGTCATTATTTTACTACCACACGATCTTTTAAAATTATGTTGATTCCGCAGACTTTTAATTAGCAAAAGTACGTTCGCTCTTCTTCAATAGTTGGTAGGCTATGGTTTAGGTCTACGTGCGTCCAACAGGTTACATTTACGCAGTGTTGCCAACTCAGCGACTTTGTCGCTATATTTAGCGACTTTTCAGAGTCAAAGTGAAAAACTAGCTTAATCAAAGATGAAAGTAAGTGAAACAAATTGATATAATTCTGAACATCTCAATGCTGCACTTTTTTCCATAAAATTTCATGAAATGGTAGGCTAATGTACATCTTATATGTAATGTAGTATGGCATAGCCATGTACTGTGGATATAAATGTAGGCTATGAATATGATCAATATCAATGTAGGCTATAAATTAAGTCCACTTTCTTGCATTGCTTCTGACCCAACAACTTCTATGCCGTTTAGTCTTTTATTGAATTTGCATTGTATTAAAATATGATAACCTATTCAGCGGTCACAGTAGGTAAATGCCGCCACGTGTGGTCCTTGAATTTGAGGAAATTGGTCCTGGAAAGTCCTTGAAAGGTCCTTGAATTTGATGTTCACCAAGGTGTGGGAACCCTGTAAAACGTTTCACCGTTACTTAAACATCATCTACGGCTCACCGTTATGTTTATAGCCGCTTAAACAGCCTCGAATCACAGCAAACTGAATATTTTACTGCCTCTCTTCTACAGCTCAGCGAATTAATCCGTCCACAAACAGTTAGTTTGATGCTTTATTTAAACATCGCTCATGTTTTTTTTTTTTTTTCTCCCCCCCCCTGCCCTGAAACTTAAACTTTCAACAAGGAACAGCTCGTTAGCGAGCAAAGCAGCAGCGTGCTGCTCTCATCCTCCCTCCGATGCCTTAATGGCTCGTGGGAGAAAACATCAAAAGTTGCCAGTGGAGACGAATGAAAATGAGGTTTAAAGGGGGAAAAAAACACTAAATTATTCCTGAAGAGTTCACATCTGCAAGTCTCGCCTTTTTATTAGGAACCACTGCAAAGATACTGTGGAGGCGGGGTTTAGTAATCAAATGCACTATTAATTTGATTTATGGCAGTAAATTTGTCTTTTTAGATGCAGTAATCTTCTTTTTTTTCTTTCATAGGAAGAAAAATTGATCTGAATTTAGTTGTGTTTCTCCTCTTCATACATAAACGACTTCCCGTAGATTATAAGGACAACGTTTGTTATCCTTAATGTTTGCTCTTAGGAGTGTGGAAGGGTTGCTGGAGCAGGCCAGGGAGTGGGAGCAGTCGGGAGAACATTCCCGAGCTGTGGACTGTTACCTGAAGGTGAAGGACGACTCCAATGCGTCCTTGATGGAAAAGTGCTGGATGAAGGTAGGAGCCGGACGAGTTTATTCACGCCCTAATCGTGTTTGCTGCTGCCACACCCGGCCTGAACAGAGCTTAGGTTCAGGGCCGTGAAGCTTACTAGTCAGAAACCGGTAAGAAGCTGTTGAGCCGCAGCATGAAGCTGAACTGGGATCTGACTGGGATGGGACGGCCTGCCTGCTGGTTTGTCTTTTAAAGGGGACGCAACATGCTAAAGCCACTTCTTCAGCGCGTAAATACCTTTTGTTGTGTGCCTGGGGCCTCCAGGAGGACTGAGCAGATGAATTTAATTCAATTCAATTCAATTCAATTCAATTTTATTTATATAGCGCCAAATCATGAAACATGTCATCTCAAGGCACTTTACAAAATCAAGTTCAATCATATTATACAGATTGGGTCAGATTATACAGATTGGTCAAAAATGTCCTATATAAGGGAACCAGTTGATTGCATCAAAGTCCCGACAAGCAGCATTCACTCCTGGGGAAGCGTAGAGCCACAGGGAGAGTCGTCTGCATTGTCCATGGCTTTGCAGCAATCCCTCATACTGAGCAAGCATGAAGCGACAGTGGGAAGAAAAACTCCCCATTAACGGGAAGGAAAAACCTCCGGCAGAACCGGGCTCAGTATGAACGGTCATCTGCCTCGACCGACTGGGGTTACAGAAGACAGAACAGAGACACAACAAGAGAGACAAAAAAGCACAGAAGCACACATTGATCCAGTAATCTGTTCTACATTAGTCTTCCAAGGTGTTCAGATATATATATTTTTTTATTTTTTTCCGTTTTGTAGCAGTAGTGGCTCGTTTTTTCAAAGTAGGCTGACAGGAAAGGAGGTTTGGGGGGGAGACATGTGGTAAAGAACCTCAGGCGAGGACTGAGGCCTCAGTACATCGGTCGTGCTCACTACCTCTGCGCCATCGGCAAACGCCCTCTTTAGATATTTTTAGATTCTTTTTAGCTCACATTTTTCAAGCCGTTCACATTTTTCGGTTCTCTGCTACGTTTTCGTCGCTGTTACAGCGTCTAAATAAGGTAAAAGGTGTCCCACCGTTCTTCCGCCGACCGCCGTGCTCAGTCCAAACTCTCCGTCAGTCTAAATGTTTGGTTGTTGGGTGTGTTAATTAGTGTTGCGCCGATGCTATTTTTTGGCCCCGATACCTGGCTGTGCAGTATTGGTTGATACCGATACCATCTGTTTAAAACTGATGTGTGTGTGTGTATATATGAAGAACTGCATACTACTTAGGGTAGTAGAACTTTTTATTGCCTACCTGGAATGGGTGACAATAGTTGAATAAACTTTTGGCTCTCAAAGGCCAAAATAGTGCAACATTCGTGAAATTATAACATGTATAATAGTAGTGCAACAGTAAGACAGTAAAATTACATTAATAATTGAATTATCTCTTTTAAACCATGAGTTTCGGCTCTCAAATGCCAAAATAGTGCAACTTTTATGAACTTATATAACATGTATAATACTAGTCGGGAGAGAAGGCTGCATTCAAGTGACATACAAACATTAAAATGGTATCTGTGCCTATTTGTTGGTACTCACCGATACCAATACCATCATTGTAGTGCTGGATCGGGACCCAGTCCCATACTTGTATCGGTGCAACACTAGTATTAACCAGTGTTGTAGTACTCGAGTCCGAGACTCGAACTTGAGTCCGAGTCATTAGCTAAATTTAGAGACTCGTGACTTGACTTGGACTTGAGCATTGATGACTCGAACTTGGACTCGGACTCCTACATTCAGATCACTCTGACTCGGAAATTGATAAAAAGACTCGACTTTTTTTTATATCATTAGGCTATAATTATAATATGTCATTAGAATATTATTTGGTGTATGATTTTAATATCTAAATTATTAGTGTGGAGTGTGGATTTTTTTTTTTGTTTAAAAACATGTAGGCTATGCTTACTTTAGTGCGGAACTTGGACTCGACTTGATCAATAGTGACTCGACTCGGAATTGACTCGGATGAGTAGTGGACTTGACTCGGACTCGACTCGGACTCTTTTTTTTATGACTTGGACTTGACTCGGACTTGAACACTGGAGACTCGAACCTGGACTCAGACTCGAGGCATAGTGACTTGACTACAACACTAGTATTAACCCACACAAGTCACTCCACAGGCCCCCTGTTATCAGAACCTTGTCAAAGTTGAACTCTATTTTTCGTAGCTCCAGTGATTTTTGCCAAATTTGCTCAGAGACGTCGTCTGATGCCGGCCTCCTTTTCCTCCTGAGTACAGAAACGAAGGACAGAGCAAAGCATTAAACGGCTGACTGTGTTTTAGACACCGTAGCGCTCACTTACAGTTTCTGGAGAGCACAACCGTAGCACCTGTTAATATTTGAAGGCTGCTGGTTCTTCCTCGTCGTTCTCCAGACTCCAACACGTAAGGCTGAATGGAAATGTCTTCCGTCTGCTTTTTTTTTTAGAATAAATTTGGGAATAAAAGGTTTCTCTTGCTCTAGATAACAGTCTCTCAGCCATTAAACTACAAAACAAATGGTGGCGGGGAAGGTGAGGAACGAGTCTGTTGAGCTTCACTGACGAAGACTTCAGACCAAATCCACTTTATATAGAGCACATCTGAAGCGTTTCAACGTGAAAAAGAAGGATGATAACATGTGATCAGAAGATTCCTGACTGCAGTGAAGGGCGGGGTCGCCGTTCTGCTGTCGGACCTCGCTGTCATCAACAGATAATGCTTCCCTGTAAATTCTTCCCTGGTAAAATGTGGCATAAAAGAAGTGACCATGAGAAATCATTTCATCGACGTTCTCCACCTATAACGGGGACTATTGTCTTCTTCTATCATCTACATCAGCTCTGCAGGCAATTAAACTAGTTTTTATCGTTACCAGAACATCTTAATGAGCTCCTGAAACATTTTCTGCTGCTTTAAACAAAACAAAAAAAGCTTCAGTACGTTTGTGTGTTTTTTCTTCCTGCATGGTTGTCACGAGTAAATGTTTCAGATTGTCCAGGAAGTTTACACAAAGGTAACACAAGAAGAGACAAAATGCAGAGTTTTCATGAAGGGATGAAATAAAGTCCAAACCCACATGGTCCTGTGTGGAAAAGTGATCGTCCCTCCCTGTTTGTAACATAAAATAAACCTCCATCTAAACACAGCAGAGGGAAATTACACGGCTTTGTCAAATATTTCAATTTGTTTCATGATCTGAGCCATTATTTAAAGTAGAGACAATTTATTGCATTTACAATATAGTCGTAATTTCCAAATAGAGGTCTGCAGTGTTTGGCAATGTAACAATTAGTAGATGAGACGCATCATTTAGGTGTTTATAATGTGTTTAAAGTGGGTTTGCTCCACATTGAAGGGAAGAGAGCTGCAGCAGTGAGATAATCTAATTTTATTACTTGTTTTAGAGTTTGTATAGTCATACTTTTTACCAGAAGCCTTCAGGAATCTCACTACAGCATTAGGTACTGGTCAAACTGTTTAATGCATAATTTGTTGGTTGCACTTTATGTTCAACAAGGATTGATGTCCAACTCATAAAGCTATTCTGTTGAATAATCATATTCTTTATTTTTTTTTATTTATTTATTTATTTTTTCCAGAAAAAAAAAAAGAATAGTCATATTCTGAGTAATAAAAACAATTACATTTCTTGTTTTAAATAGTCCTCATTTACAAACATCTTTATCTAAAGGCCTTTTTTGTTGCTTGTGTTTAATGCAGAAAAAAGTCAAAACTAGATTGCAATTGTGGTTGAAATATGTTGCAATTTAATAATAAATAAATATATTATTTCATATATATATATATCTATTATTTCATATCTATATCTATCTATCTATCTATCTATCTATCTATCTATCTATCTATCTATCTATCTATCTATCTATCTATCTATCTATCTATCTATCTATCTATATATATATATATATATATATATATATATATATATATATATATATATATATATCAATGATCAATAGGGAAAAATATATCTCAATGATCAATAGGGAAAAATATATCTCAATGATCAATAGGGAAAAATATATTTCAATGATCAATAGGGAAATATATATATCAACCATAACAGGAATATTGATATAGACCCAAGTTAATTACATCAGTGCATTAGTCCTAGTTATTATTTTCACTTGACACAATTTATTGTTTGTCTCTGGTCTCTCAACCAGTGACTGTTTCAATGTGTTTTTGATGTTTTCATGATGTAAAGCACTTTGAACGGCCTTGCTGCTGAAATGTGCTGTACAAATAAACTTGACTTCACTTTAAAATAAAAGTATAGCTGGTAAACCTTTAGTTATTTTCATTTTTTATTTATTTTTTTGCACTGAAGCTGAGTCGGTACATTAAGCAGATTTAGGGTTAAAATCAATACTGAGTCAAATTGCCGACGCCTGACTTCACCGCGTTTTCTTTCAACTTCAAGGCTGGAGTAGATAAAGGTGTCGGTTGCTGAGATTACCTTGGAGAAACGGGAAAGGTCACGGTGTCTCTAACACCAGTGGATCTCTCTCTCTCCGTGGAGTGTGAAGATACACATCGGCTTCTGTGTGCTATTGACTCGAGGGCTGCAGAGAGATCATTTGAAAATTGAATGCTTGCTCTCGCTGTGTTGCTGAAGGGAAAGGTCGCGGAGTGTCAAGGATCAATAGGTTTGGATCCGCGGGGATTTTCATTAACCCAGAAACTGTAGTGTCAGCCCGAGGGACGAGTCGGGAGTTACAACCGTTTGTTTATTGAACTCTGGGTCTCCTGGTGGTGTTTTAGCAAAGATCACAGGGTCCCCCGAATCAATATGTTTCCTTCCTGTGGTGAGCTTAAAGGTGGACATCAGCCTTTATTCTGTTTATCTTTTAATTTTTTATTCATTCTAATGCGTTTATAGAAGAGCATTGATAGCATTTACTTATTTTCAAAGGCATTTATAAGCAAAAATATCAAATTTATGCTAAAAAAAACAACAACAGATGATCACCAGATTGTTTTCATTTCATAAGAAGAAGATGAGGTGTTGATGGGAGGAAGCCCACCCAGGCAGCCTCCCTGTCCGCACCAACAGAAGTCATGTCAGTGATTATTGTTCTTATTTAGACAAACAAGATTTCCCAAGCCATCAGAAAAGAGGACGCATTGTAGAAAATTAAAAATGCACCGATCAGAATTGTGTGACTGATTTCCAATCGCCAGCTTTAATAAAGATTTGACCTAGAGCCAATATAGCCACCTTTGATTTTTCCTTAAGAACTATAAATTAAAAAAGGCTCAAGAACACTTTTATTTTCTCTACATTACCATTTCTTTTAGAAAAAGAGACCACATCTCGCTACTTTAAGCGTGCTGGATGGGGTTTTACTGCCGTTTAATGTTTACGTTGATGAGATTTTAAAATGGCTTCAATGATTTTTTTAGTAATAGTTTATGCTGGTAGTATTACAAAAACAGTATCTGTGTGAGTATTCTAGGGCAGAGCAGTCCTAGTTTTGACTCCTGGGTCCATAGCAACACTTGAAATTATTGAAACAATTGAAGAGTGGTAAACACTCAATAAACTTTGCTAATTACTGCAAGCGTTTGCAAAGAAAGGGTGACCCACTTCCCGCTGTTCTGGCTGAGACTAGACCAAAAGTATTTTATTGACCAAGAAACTCTAAACTTTGCAGAAAGTTGCCAACTTTTCCAGAGAACAGAGGTTGAAAGCCCAACAAGTTCTAACAGAGCCACCTTGTTTTACTCCACATAGCCTGGTGTCTGAAAGTCTTGCTCTCTCTCACTCTTACGCAGCTCAAATAAACAGCAGACATGTTTCAGCTGCAAACTCTTTTCCTTTTATAGCTCTGTGCTTCCTCCCTCTTTTGTTCTTCCTTGCTGCCATGTTTGTTGTCACGAGGTCTAAAAGTCCAAAAGTGTTTGCCTAACCATGCGCTGCCAGCATTGATCAAGCTCTGCAGTGGTGGCGACGCGTCTCTGCCGCTCACTGGTCAGGACGGGGAATTGTCCCGTTTGTTCATTCAGATCTAATCCTAGTGTCAGTCCATGTTTCTATGTTTTACAAGGTAGCTGCCTTGCTCAAGGGAATGCTCCACACCCATTTTCTGCGTGTTTCCAGGCCGCCGAACTTTCCATGAAGTTCCTGAGTGGGGACCGAGCCATGGAGGTGGTTCAGGTCGTCGGGCCGCGACTCACACAGCTGAGGAAGTTTAACGCTGTGGGTGAACGTACACAATCACGCACTTTTAAGAAAGACTAATCTATACGTATTAAATACTCTCAATACACCTAATTCACCTGCATTTCTTTTTTATTTCTTTTTTTATTTGTGTTCCCAAGGCTGCTGAGCTTTACCTGAACATGGACCTCATCAGAGAGGCGATCGACGCCTTCATCGAGGGCGAGGAGTGGAATAAAGCCAAGCGAGTCGCCAAAGAGCTGGAACCCAGGTTAAACGCACACCTCCAGCCTGTTACTCTACTTTAACCCCCAGTGGGTGGAGGCAGATGAGCGTTCACACTGAGCCTGGTTCTGGTTCTGCTGGAGGTTCTCCTCCCTGTTAAAGGGGAGTTTTCCTCTCCACTGTCGCTTCATGCATGCTCAGTATGAGGGATTGCTGCAAAGCCATCAACAATGCAGACGACTGTCCACTGTGGCTCTACGCTCTTTCAGGAGGAGTGAATGCTGCTTGGAGAGACTTGATGCAACCTGCTGCACTGCAAAAACAGAACTAAAAATAAGTAAAATTTTCTCGAACTTAGTGCATTTGTCCTTGATTTGAGCAGGTAAATAAGACTATATGCCAATGGAATGAGTATTTTTACCCCTAAGATACGATACTTAGATATAATGCACTTGAAGTAAGGTGATGGAGATGAGTTCTTACTATTTTAAGTGCAAACATCTTATTCTATTGGCAAATTATCTTATTTACCTGCTCAAATAAAGTACAAATACACTCATTTCAAGAAAAATTTACTTATTTTTAGTTCCGTTTTTGCAGTGTGGGTTTCCTCAGAGAGGAAACTTTCTGACCAACCTGGAGGATTTGATTGATTTTGACTGTGGAAAGAGCCTTGAGATGACATGTTTCATGAAGTGGCGCTATATAAATAAAATTTAATTGAGCTGCGTCTTTTCTGAACTCAAACAACAGAATGCTTCATAGTCTTATTCACTTTTGACTGATGCTCTTTTTTTTTTTTTTTGCAGATATGAGGACTACGTGGATCAGAAGTACAAGGAGCACCTTAAAAACCAAGGCAGAGTGGAATCTGTAAGCATACAAAATAAAACTTGAGCATTAATCCCTACCAGAAATGTGGATGACAGAAGAACAACGTGTAGACGTTGTTGTCAGGTTTTGCAAAATGTATGTAAACATTTCTAAGAAGAACAACATGTATACGTTTATAAGAAATGCGAGAAGGAAGATTTAAGCTTTTCTCCAAAACTGAAATAATTGCTAGATCTTCGTCCACTTAAGCAGATTTAAAGGTTCCTTTGAGATCGTTGCGCTGTACTTCCTGGATGTCACCAGCTGTTGTTCTGACTGTGTGCTCAGCTGGTGGGTGTGGACGTCATGGCGGCTCTGGACCTGTACGCAGAGAAAGGCCAGTGGGAGAAATGTCTGGACACGGCATCCAAGCAGGTATAAAAGGCCGGCTCTCTGCAGCCACCTCCATATGATCTGTCGTGTAAAAAAGTACAGAGGCTGGGTTAAGCTGTAAAAAAGGAGAGGGCTAACCTGTAAGTCGCTCCATTTCAACGCTGCGTTCTGCAGTCATGCGGAGGGGGTTGGCCATGTGGTATTTGTTTGGTCATGTGACCACGACGGTGACGCAGCAAAGCATTGTGGGATACCAATTCCAGAAACCACCTTTGATTCAGTCTGAGATGCAGACAGCAAAGGTTGTGGGGCAATGTCAGCAGTGAGGGTGCTTGTTTTCTCACGTTGATAAAAACTGCTAAACCAAAACTGCAAGTTTTTTAAAAAAGAAACTCTTTAAAGGGGGCGGAGCTTGGTTCCTCGGTCTGCGTTGTGATTGGTTGGGAGGATGTAATGACTGTAATATTAACCTTCATGGCTAGAATGCACAAGGAAACTCTTATTCTATTGAAGTTTTTATTGACCTTTTTTTTTCTACTTCTATCGATCGATATATATCGTTATTGAATTATCTTCCAGCCCTACCGTAAATATCGCTCATCGGCCATAACAGCAGTATTAATATCGGGTATTGATATTGGCTCATATTGTCACATCGGTGCATCCCTGTTAACAGCTGGCGGCTTCTAACCTATCATAAATATAGATGCTGCCTGTATAAAACACATTGGCAGAAGCAGGAAGAGCGTGTTTCTATGTACTTCTGAAGGTTTGACTCTCATTAAATCAGCCGAACGCAGAGATGCAACCTGTTGTTGAACACGTTGCTGCAGCTTAGGGTTACTTAATGCGCAGAGAAATCTATCATCAGCTTGTATTGCTAATAGTTGTTATTCCTGCCACTGAGCAAAGCAATTACTGTGTCCTATTGGGTTCCCAGCTAGTTGCTATTACCTGGATAGGTTGACTGTTTTTAACTGCTGGGTCCCAGATTCACGTTTAAACTTTTAAAATGAAATAATGAACCTGGTTAATCTAACCGCAGTGTCCTACAAAAATATTAAATTTGAATTGTTTTTGGACAATTTGTCACATTACAACCACAAGCTGCGGTGTGTTTTATTGGGATTTTATGCAATCTGCCAATTTAAAATAGTTTATAATTGTAATCTTAGAGCAAAAGGATACACAGTATTTTACAAATGACAATCTGAAACGTGTGGAGTGTCCTGTATTTAGCTACCGACTCTCTTCAGAAGTCATCGATTAAGTAAATCGAGTCTAACTGGGTGTATTTTAATGTCCTCATAAGTCCAGCTGTTCTAAAAAGGTCTCAGACGTTTGAGGGATAACAGCAGAAAGGAAACGTATAACTTTGGAAAGGTTTAAAACAGGATTAGGTTGTAAGAAGTATCCCAAACTTTGAGCACAAAAAAAGGAAAGTGGCAGCGTCATGTTGTGGGGGCAGCTTGTCTCCAGCAGCGACAGGGAGCTGCTTAGAGCTGATGAGAAGATAGATGGCGCTAAATACAGGACAATCCTGGGGGAAAAACAAACCGTTAGAGGCTGTAAAAGACTTGAGACTGGGCCAGAGGTTCACCTTCCAGCAGGACAACAAACCTAAACATGCTAAGATTTAATGTGATGGTTTAAATCACGTGTCAAACTCAAGGCCCGTGGGCCGAATCCGGCCCGTCAAGGCAATTTCTCCGGCCCTCAAGAGCCAAAAAAGGCACGTCATGTCATAAAGTAGAGGCAGTTATCCTTTTAAAGTGCATAAAATGGCAAAAACTGAGCCTTCTGTAGCGAATGTTATTTTTTTTTTTACTGTGTAGTAACAACATCCTGCCACTAGGTGTCAGTTTTCCCCACAACACATTAAAACAACCCAGAAAAGTCCAAAAAGAGAAAAAGTGATGCAGAACGATGAGTTTTAAGTGTAACTCACCCCAATATCAACTTTTTTGCAGATAAACTGTTTAAACAGCCTAAGGTGCTGCTTTTATGTTACTGTGAATTTTATTTTTACATTTTTATGTGAACAGAAATGAAATTATGAGGTCAAAAGTATCATCTATACACGTGTAACCAGCCCTTTTAATGACTTCATGATGCCAAAGTGGAAACAAGCCTTAGACTCCTGGGTTAGAAAGTGCGTCCACGTGTTAGAAAGGCCCAGTCAATTACATTTGTGTTGTACAACATTTTTAAATAACCTCACAATAAAATGCTCTGCGTGGTTTTACGTAGTTTCGAGGATATGGGGCAGTAAAACTCTTTGAATGTGAATAAACTTTTCTGAGCTTTGCTCCTCAACCCTGATGTGTGCTTTTATTTTTTATATCAGAGCTTTAAGATCCTCCATAAGTACGTTGCTCTGTACGCGACTCACCTCATCAAGGAGGAAGATGCTGTGAAAGCTCTGCAGCTCTACACCCAGCACGGCGCGCCACCGAACCCACAGGTAAAATCACGCATATCTCAGATGCTGAGGAGGAAAATTAGATCAATAAGCGACAAATGAAGGGTTTTAGAACAGATGGCTTGTTAAGCATCAGATCGATATTGTTTCCTTGCCTCAATTACACAGCAAAAAAAGGGATCTAAAGGTGAGTAAAATGTCCTTGAAATTAGTGTATTGGTCCTTGATCTGAGCAGCTTTTTAACTCTAAAATAAGATAATTACATATAATAATCTAATAATTAGATATTTTCACTAGAAATAAGACAAGGCGAGGCAAGGCAAATTTATTTATATAGCACAATTCAGTACAGAGACAATGCAAAGTGCTTTACATGATTAAAATATAGGAATAAAAGCAAGTAGGGATAGAATGTAGAAACAAAAAAAGAACATTTGAAAACAGTAAAACAGTTTAACTTGAACATTCAAAGGCAAATTTAAACAAATGTGCTTTTAATCTCGATGATGGAGATGAGTTGTTCCAGTTTTAAGTACAAAAACCTCCTCTACCGGCTCAAATCTAGGGCAAATACACTCATTTCAAGAACATTTTACTTACTTTTAGTTAGTTCCCTTCTCGCAGTGAGGAGATAATACACTGCAAAAACGGATCTAAAAATAAGTAAAATGTTCTTAAAGTTAGTATATTTGTTCTTGATTTGAGCAGGTAAATAATATCATTTGCCAATGGAATGAGTATTTTGACCCCTAAAATAAAATAATTAGACATCCTGCACTTGAAATAAGATGATGGAGATGAATTGTTCCTATTTTAAGTGCAAAAATCTTATTCCATTGGCAAATCATGTTATATCCCTGCTCAAATCAAGGACAAATACACTAATTTTAAGAGTATTTTACTTATTTTAAGTTCCGTTTTTGCAGTGTAAATCAGAACTTCTTTCCTTTTAGAATTTCAACATCTACAAACGTCTGTCCCTGGACCTGATCAACCGCTCCGACACGGACGGACCCGAGTCGTACCGCCTGTGGGCCGACCTGCGAAACTTCCTGCAGCAGCTGGTGAATGCCGACACGAGAGGGGAAGGCGCTCGGGTTCCCTGACGTGACCGCGGTGACACGTGTGCCGTCTCTGTGCTTTCAGTGCGAGAACGTGTCCAAGTCGGCCGAGGCTAACTCCCCAGCTCACCAAGATTTTGAGCAGATGCTGCTGATCGCTCACTACCTGGCCACTCGATCCGCAGCCAAAGGAGCGGAGCAGCTGGTGAGTTACAGATTTGATGCAGGACGTTTCTGTTCTGCGACAAATGATGCAATTTAGCCAGTTTATGTGGAATCAAGAGGGTTTTTAGCGGAGGAACAGCGTGTTTTGGTTAAAATGTTTTCTGTTTTCAGATAAGCCTCGCGGCCAAGGTGTCGGTGTCTCTGCTGCGTTACACCGAGCTCATCCGTGCCGACAAAGCTTTCTATGAAGCTGGCCTCGCCTGCAAGGTGGGTCCCACCGGGAAAACTCCCACACTGCAAAAACTGATCTAAAAATAAGTAAAATGTTCTTAAAATTTAGTGTATTTATCCTTGATTTGAGCAGGTAATTAAGATTATATGCCAATGGAATGAGTATTTTGACCCCTTAAAATAAGATAATTAGACATCCTGCACTTGAAATAAGATGATGGAGATGAATTGTTCCTATTCTAAGTGCAAAATTTTTATTCCATTGGCAAATCATCTTATTTACCTGCTCAGATCAAGGACAAATACACACATTTTAAGAACATTTTACTTATTTCTAGTTCCGTTTTTGCAGTGCACTTCTGCTTGTAGTCGTTCTGTGTTTGAATCGCGCAGATTTTATACACTGCAAAAAGAGAACTAGAAATAAGTAAACTTTTCTTGAAATTAATGTATTTACCCTTGATTTGAGCAGGTAAATAGGATTTTTTGCCAATGGAATGAGTATTTTTACCCCTAAAATAAGATAATTAGATATACTGCACTTGAAATAAGATGATGGAGATTAGTTGTTCCTATTTTAAATGCTAAAATCTTATTCCATTGGCAAATAGTCTTATTTACCTGCTCAAATCAAGGGCAAATACATTAATTTGAAGAAAATTTTACTTGTTTTTAGTTCTATTTTTGCAGTGTTTTCCTTTTTGCTCGTCCTGTCCTGTTTATTTTTGTTTTTCTTTATTTAGCCCAGCTTAAGATGGAAGGACCAAAGCTATGAAATATGTATTAAAACGCCTTTGAGGTTGCAAGAATTACTCAGATTATGAAGATTTATTGTACCATCCAGATATTAGACCCTACCAACG